>NC_136422.1:136540000-136872500 GCF_052625555.1 Lactuca saligna | reverse complement strand
AGAAAACATGGATTTGTGGGCCTCATCCATCATAATAAGCCACACTCCGCCCCAGTACGACACCCAGACCCTCCCGTGCAGGGTCAGCAACCCGAGACTGTCATATTCAAACGAGGCCACTTGGCATATAATTTGCTCGCACTTCCGGCGTTCCTCTTTCAATCCCTTGACGTGTGCCTCTCAGATATGCTCCAACAGTGAGGTTACTACCGACATCCTCAAGAAAATGTCTCGGATCGGGGTTGCCTTGTGACTAAGAGCATAGGCCACAACGTTGGCCTTCCTTGGGTGGTAGAGGATCTCACAATCATAATCATTCACCACATCTAGCCACTGACGCTACCTCATGTTTAGATTCGGGTGATCCATGAGGTAGCTCAAACTCTTATGGTCCGTGTAAATGGAAAATCGGACTCTATAGAGGTAGTTTCGCCAAATCTTGAGGACATAGACAACCGCCCCCAACTTTAGATCATGCATTGGGTAGTTCACCTCGTGAGGCTTCAACTTCCTTGAGGTGTAGGTGATAACATGCACTCTCTACATCAGTATCACGCCCAACCCTGAGATAGACGCATCACAGTATACCATAAAATCCTCCGCGCCCTCGGTAATAGCCTGCCAAACCTAGGAAACTCTTAATCTCAAATGGAGACTTCGAAACCTCCCATATCATCCCAGACTTTACTTTGACCGGGTCGACCAGAATATCGTTCTAATTGACAAGGTGCCCAAGAAACTGCACCTCACACAACCGGAACTCACACTTGGATAACTTGGCGTACAAGATATCCCTCCTCAAGATATCTAAAACCTCCTGCAAGTGCTCCTCATGCTACTCTGGCATCTTGGAGGTAACCAAGATGTTGTCAATGAAAACTATCACAAACCGATCCAACATCGGTCTGCACATGTGGTTCATGAGGTCCATAAATGCGGCAGGAGCATTAGTGAGCCCGAAGGGCATCACCACGAACTTGTAGTGGCCATAGCGAGTCCAGAAAGCAATCTCCTATACGTCCTCTTCTCTGAACCTCATCTGATGGTAGCCTGACCACAAATCTATCTTGGAAAACCAAGATGCCCCCTGAAGCTGGTCGAAAAGATCATCAATCCTTAGGAGTGGGTAATGACTCTTCACCATTACCTTGTTCAACTCTCAGTAGTCTATACACATCTGATGTGACTCATCCTTCTTCTTCACAAATAGGATCAGGGCTCCCCAGGGAGTACTGCTCGGCCTAATGAATCCCTTTTCTAAAAGCTCCTACAGCTGTATAGAAAACTCCTACGTTTTAGGAGGAGGCAACCGATATGGTGCCTTGGCTATCGGATCCGCACCGTGGACTAGGTCGATACTGAAATCTACCTGTCTCTCCGGAGGTATCCCAGACAGCTCCTATTGGAATACATCTACATACTCTCACACCATTGGTACATCACTCACCGTTGCCCTTCTCGCCTCCTAGGTATCCATGACATATATCTGGATTGTTTTAATAAATATATTAAAAACACTTTCGTTTATCAGATTTTCTAAGTTTATAAAAAGTTAAGCACTTAACTAAAAATTGTTTTAATCAATATATTAAAAACACTTTCATTTAGTTTCAGATCTACCTTTTTCCTATGGTTAGTTACTATTTATGGATTAATAAATTTGGTTAAGAATTTATATGTAATTTGAAATCTTGGTCCAATCTACTAATATTTTTACTAATTCATGTACTATTGTGTAATGGTCAAACACAAGCGAACACATAATTAATTATTAATGATAATTAGGCTATGTAACATATATCTAGATTGTTATATATGATCAACACAATTAATCAAACACAATTATGTTCCCCAACATATCTAAAGTTGTTACCTTTATTACTTAATCTAAGATGTGGTCACTCCTAGCTCTAGAAATTTAATGGTCCCTAAATTACTAAGAAAACAAGTTCATGCAATTTAATAGTCACTAAACTACACTTAGCTTGAATTAAAGCAACGAAGATGCAAACTTTAACATGCTAGGTAATGATAATCAAACAAAATCATAAAACCAACTTCATAAAATCCATAAAATAAGAAGCTAACTCATAGTATTAGGTTTCATCTAGCTAAATGAAAGTTTATTAATTTTGCTACTCATGACAGAAAGTAAACACACAAGTTCATAATAATTTGACATGATTAAATTAACGCAAACTGAATGTGATGTGTAGTCTTCAAATCTTCAAACTCAAACGATCTCTCCTTCAAATAGATGTTTTTCGCACTTTTCTGGCCTCCAAACTCGATTATAACTCCATGAAATCAGATCCATCCTCCTCAAAGTCGATATGCTAAAGGATATTTATAGTTTTCAAAAATCATGTCTCACATCGTGAGAATTAGGGTCTCACATCGTGAGATCAATAGAATTCGTGTCGGGCAAGGAATTTGGCTTTCGCGTAGCTATCATCTAGAAGAACCAATCTCACTTCGTGAGATTATACTCCTCACATCTTGAGAACTGGGAATTAGCCTTTTGCAGAAAAACGAAAGTCATCTGAAAATTTGTTTAGTTTTCAGATCATTTTGAATCTCATCAATCAGAGTTACAAGTCAAGAGATATGGTCAAAATACTGATGAGGGGTCAAGTTGTTAAGCAACATTATTTTGTATCTTTTTCAGCTCTAGTCCTCCAAGTATCCAACTTTTGATGGTTTCAATCATTTTCTTCGAGACTGTTCACTTTTGGCTGTAAAATACAATTTAAACATTATAAGTAGAAAATATCTTTGCAATTAACAAAATTATAGCTTAAAATATATTAAAATACTGCCTAGAAATGTGTATAAATATGGCACTATCACATATTAATGAAGTATGTTGTTATTTTGAGCCTCAGGAGACTTACACGATTGTGTAACTTCAAACACACAATCATTATGATTGTGTAACTTCTTCACATATATCCAGGACAGATTTAAGCTTCTTAAAAGTTATGGGATGAAATCAGAAACTTGTAGCATAAAACTCGATCGTGTAACCATGGTTTACGCATTGTGTAGGGTTATTGAACACTCTACATCCCTAAAAATGTTATTCTTTCTGATTTTTCCAGCTCTATCTTCCTCTGGCATTTTAACTCTAGTTAAGCTCCAAATATGCTCTAAGATGTGTCCAAATTCTTCCAGAGTAATGTTCCACCTCAAATTACCAAAAATAGACATTAAAACATGAGCAATTTGGGCCTTTTGGTGATAAACATAAGGTTTCCTTTATTTACACTAAAACAAACACAGATGCATAAAATATAATGTAGAAGGAGACTAAAAGATAACAAAAAAGATGCATAAAATAGCATTTAATAATGTCCTAGTGTGCAAAAACTCAATTCCACGGAAAATAAAAAACAAATATAAAGGGCTTTTCTCATTTAAGGCAAAGATTGAATTCATAAATCAATTACCTTTTATTTAAATTTGATTTGTATTCATTGAAAAAAAAAATATAAACCCTAGTTTTGAGAATCTGCTTGCATAATTAAATTAGCACTATAAAATTATGAAATGATTGAGAAGACATGTGATATATTAGAAACAACATGTAATGAGTGATTTGCAAGATTGGTTAGTCATAGATGAATAAAGTGAAAGCATGGTTGGTATTTAGGTTACTACCTTAGTCAAATATTGTTATATTGCTTAAATAAGTTCAAATAACCAATTGATCAAAGAAATATTTAAATCTATAGCTAAAGTCATTGTTAGTTTGATAACTAATGAAGGGTAATTATTAGAGTGCTAGAAAAAATTACTAAAATAATAGAAAAAGAAATGTTATGGAATAGACTAAAAGATTGGATTGTTTAAATATGTTGGGTGTTGAGAACTATAACACTCCCATGGTGCACATGCAATCCTAAATGCTTTGGATCTATGTTTTCTCTAATTATACATGCATTTTCAATTTTTCCAAAGCATTCTCCCTAGCTAGCACACAATTGAATCTATACAATATAAACTTAGTGTGGATGCTTACCTCTTGAGTAGGGTAGAGTTCTTGACCTTTGAAAGCTTGAGCACCCCAAGTGCGATGCCTCTAATGGTTCACAAACACCAAATTAAAGAGGAGGCTTTAGAGAAAAGGTTATTTAGCATAAAATCTACTTCACTCTCTTATAATGTATGTGGTGGTCGATTTTAGCTCTAGGGGTGAGTATTTATAATGTGGCAAATGTTGGTGTTAAACTTTGTAAACCCTAATGACCTTTCATATACTTAGGCTCCATGGGTTAACCTCCATGGTCTATCTCAATGGTTTAGCCCATCCTAAATAACCATGGATCATTACCCCACATTATAAGAATGATTGATTTATACAATCAATCCCCACATATTTCATTAGTCTCTTTTGATCACAAAATTAATTCCAAACTAATTCTTGACCAATACTAATTAAATAATATGATTTCTCAATTACTATATTATAGTTATAATATATTAATAAATCACAAATAACCTTATTCTCAAAAGTACATACTATCAAATTGCACTGATAAAGGCAATCTAAAAGGACCATGCTACAATCGGGTCAAATACATCCCAGTTATAGTTATGGGCAAGTATAATAATTGTATATGCCAATGTACCTTCAGTATCAGACATAGCAATCGTAAGCTTTCAAAAGCCATTGTCAACTCTGACCCAGTCAGTGATGCATCTTTTAGATAAGGGATCATATACTCCTTTGTTCTGAAGATATCAACCGGACAAATGCATGGAACAATGTCATACTTATTGTCCATCAGTTTGTTTCTCGATTTCTAATTCGTCTGACATAGAACATAACTGAACACATCAATTTAGTTCTAACTGGGCCTGATACATAAGTCAAAATAGTATCATTGAGGGGCCCAATATATCGGTTTTAATCCTCTTAGGATAAAAGGAATATATAAACTTCAACATTATATGCTTGTAGTAAGTACTCATTAAATCATGCACATCGACATGTTTTATAACATCAAGTTACTAATATATTTTCGTGCCATCAACGCACAACCAACTCATAGTCAACAACTCATATATCTTGGTTTGAAGACTATATGATATTATCGTCTCACAATCACTTGTGATAAATTCCATGAAGTGATTCAGGTGAGCGCTGGTTGATCCAATACTCAAATCTTATTCATAAGTACTCATGAATGGTATAGAAAACTGTTGCTATGCCTAACACCTTAGACAATCTACAAGCTAACTCATGATAGTCTTCTTTCATACCTACTTCCAACGTATGATCGACTGTGGATAGTATGAATAAATCTTATTATTTTGGAAGTCAAAACATGCAAAGTGAAACAATAGTAAATAATTAACACAAGACAGTAACTTTACTTATAAATAAAACTCCTTTTATTCATCATCAAATGTCAATTACAATTTATCTATTACAAGTTTCGCTTTATCTAATCACTAAAGCTAATATCATCCGTTAGCCCAATACCCCTGGCATGTTCTAAGTGGTTAACCCTAGTAAGTCCCTTTGTAAGGGATCTGCTGGTTGTCCTATGATGAAATCCTCTTCACCACGAGGTGTCCTTCTTCTACTTGATGTATTATGAAGTGGTACTTTCTGTCGATATGCCTGGATCTTCCATGATCTCCTGGTTCCTGGGTTAAGGCAACCGTTCCTTCATTATCGAAGAAAATTTCCACAGGCTCCTTTATGAATGGAATTGCTCCAAGGTCTCTGATGAAGTTTTTCAACCATATCACCTCGTTCAATGCTTCGCTTGATGATATGTACTCTGATTTGCACGTTGAATCAGCTACAGTATCCTGCTTGGAACTTTTCCATATCACTGCTCCTCCATTCAGGGTAAACACCCAGCCCGAGTGAGAATGGAAATTATCTCTGTCGGTTTGAAAGCTGACGTCGCTATACCTTATCACTCTCAAGTCATCACTCCCACCGAGGGTAAGGACCCAGTCCTTAGTTCTTCCCAGGTACTTAAGAATGTTCTTAACCGCAGTCCAACGAGCTTTACCAAGAGTCCCTTGATATCTGCTGACTATGCTGAAAGCAAAGGGCACATCAGGGCGAGTACAAGTCATAGCATACATGATCGAACCAACTACAGAAGCGTATGGTATATGACTCATCTCTGATATCTCAGCCTGTTTACTCGGACTCTAAGTCTTACTCAGTTTGGTATTGCCTTGGATAGGTAAGTCACCTTTCTTGGACTCCTCCATGCCAACAAGTTGTCCTTGGTATTTCCTTGGATATATAAGTAAACAACTTATCCAAGTAGGTAGTTTTGATTAAGTCCTATTAGTATTTACTTATGTTTCTCAATATCCTTATTCCTAGGATATAGGCAGATTCTCCGAGGTCCTTCATCATGAAACACTTCCCAAGCCAGGACTTGACCTCCTACAAGGTTGGGATATCACTTCCTATGAGTAGTATGTCATCTACATACAACACCAGAAAGCTAACTATACTCCCACTAGCTTTGACATACACATAGGACTCATCCTCGCTTCTTAAAAATCCAAACTCTTTGATTTTCTCATCAAAACAAAGATTCCATCTGCAATATGCTTGTTTTAATCCATAAATGGATTTCTCAAGCTAACATACACTATACTAGGGTACTTTTCATTGACAAAACCCTCTGGCTAGCTCATGTAAACATCTTCAGCCAACTTTCCATTAAGAAAACCGGTTTTGACATACATTGCCATATTTCATAATCATGAAATGCAGTTATGGCCAACATAAACCTTGTAGATTTAATCTTCACTATTGGTGAGAAGGTCTCATCATAGTAAACTCCTGGAGTTTGAGTAAAGCCCTTCGCAACCAGTTGCGCATTATATGTGTATACTCTTCTATCCACGCCGGTCTTCTTCTTGAAGATCCATTTGCACCCGACTGTCTTACGACCTGTAAATTTTTCAACCAAGTTCCAAACTTGGTTGTCATACATGGACTGAATCTCTTTGTCCGTAGCCACTTTCCATTTTTCATACTCGGGGCCTACTATGGATTCCTTGTAGTTGTTAGGTTCATCCATATTTACCAGTGTACTATCACTGATAAATGTATCACCTTCTACAGTAATATGGAAACTATAAAACTCAGGTGGAACTCTAACTCTATTGGAACATCTCAGAGGTATGGACTCGTCAATCGGTTAAACCGAAGTTTCCACATCGGGTTGATTGCTAGTGTTTAAGGTTCCTTCAATACCCAACTCTTGAAGCTCTTCAAGTTCGATTTGCCTCCCACTATCCTATTGGCATATGACTTCTCTCTCGTGAAAGACTCCTCTCCTTGCAATGAAGACAACACTATCTCTCGGTCTATAAAAGAGATATCCAAAGGACTTCAACGGGTAGCTGATGAAAATACATCACTCACTTCAAGGCTCGAGCTTGTCATGAGTCTCGCGTCTCACGAAAGCCTCGCAACCCCAAACTTTGATATGGTCTAACGAGGGAAGCTTCCCTATCCTCATCTCATGAGGTGCTTTGGAAACCTTTTTGGTAGGGACTAAATTAAGGATATGGGTGTCAGTCTCTAAGGCATACCCCAGAATGAGATAGGTAATGAAGCTTGACTCAGCATGGAACGAACCATGTCTAGCAAGGTTCTATTGTGCCTCTCAACCACATGATTAAGTTGTGGTGTCCTAGGTGGCATCAATTGTGAAACAATTCCACATTCCTTAAGATAGTCAAAGAACTTGATACTAAGATACTCTCCTCCTTGATCAGATTGCAACATCTTTATCTTCCTGCCCAATTGATTCTCCACTTCTTTCTTAAACTCCTTGAACTTTTCAAAAATTTCTGACTTACGCTTGATTAAGTAGATATGGCCATACCTATAGTAATCATAAGTAAAAGTTAGATAGAATTTGTTAGCATCCCTTGTGGTGGTTCTGAATGGTCCACACACATCAGTGTGTATAAGATCCAACAGACCTTCACCCCTTTTGTCACACCCCCAAACCAGAACGGTGGAAACGTTCGAGGGCGGAGGACGTCATATTCAGTATCATAACAGTTCATAGTAAGGAAAGTACACACCAACATATATATAAAACTTTCAAAATGTTTACATAATTGTATTTGTTACATGTTCAAAAGATAAATACATAACCATCTTTCAAAAGAAGTGATAAACATCAGAGCGTTAATCCCCAAAAGTTGGTTTTCAAACCTGCTTAGCGATTCCCTGAGAATACAAGTTATTTCAAAGAAAATGTGTCAACAATTAAGTTGGTGAGTTCATAAGCGGTTTTGTGAAATGTATGCCATTCCAAAGTTCGTGTGTTTTCCAAGAAAATCCCTTATTTTCTTATAGAAGTATGAAATGCATATGAATGTTCGTGTTGTGAATCGTAAATAATTGCACTAGGAAAATCCCTTATTTGCGTATTAGTTTATTGTTTTAGGTATAGGAAAATCCCTTATTTTCCTAAAGTAACAGGCAATCTCTAAGACCGAAAATCGCAAGAAAATGACATGCTTAAAGGTTGAGGCATAGTTTTATATACTAAAGCTATAAGAAGTTCGCACTTGTTAGATGAAGAATAGTTTTAATAGCTACTCGTTCATAAAATCAGAATACCATAATAATCATCTATCTGGTGAGTTTTATAACCATACTAAACATAATATGCTTGTGGCGATGCTCTTCAGGCGTCGAAACGTTTATGACAAACTGTCACCCAAAGGACTGTAGCTAAGAGTCAGGACGCGAGATCATGACTTCCCGTATAGATCTATACACATTTGACACACTCTCCCAAACGGGAGACTTTGGTTATAATAGATAGGACTTTAAGTTGTACCTTTTCGCAAAAAGGTAGCGTTGAAGATGTAAATGTCTCACGGGTTCTCAACTAAGTCTGTATTAAGGTGATAGTTTTGTATACAATGTTTATTCTCTCTTATAATGTTTAACGAAGCATAAATCTTAAGTCCTTTGAATACATAAAATGGTTTAACAAGGATGGCTACCCTGAATACTATGCATTTTGTATAAACCTAGTGCATGCAAGATATTTTATAACAAGAGTTTTCACGTTTTCACTCGGGATTAACTGGGTGTTTACTTGTATTCTCCCCCGAAATGTATTAAAAGTACATTATAAAGTATTTGAAGGTGCATCAAGGGGGTATGAACTCACTTGATTGAAGTGGTTGCTTTGAAGTAGTCGAGAGAAGAATCGAGCAGAACTTCGACAGGAACACTGAAAACGCAGGAAAATCTCGGGATTCTCGGGAGTGTAGAACTTCCTTTGGGACTTAAGTGGGAAAACCAAGGCTTCAGGATGGCTTATCGAGGTAATTATGTAGAGTAACAACACTTAGATGGAAAGAGATGAGCACCAAACCCGGGACCCTTAAGCTTCTATTTATAGGGGCATATTTTATGTGCCACGTCGTGGCAAAGGGTGTCCCACGTTGTGGTGAGTCATCTTATACTCTTCCATTGATTGGATGCCCTCAGTCACTTGCCGGGTCGCGGCCAACTATGCCACGTCGCGGCCAACCTGACAGCCTCGGATTTCGGGTCTTGAACTTGTAAAATCTGTAACTTTCAGGTACGAGCTCCGTTTTCGACGTTCTTTATATGCACGCGTAGGTGAGAATATACTCTAAAACTCTCGTTTAGACTTTGTAGGCTAATTTTGACTTTATTTTTAATTACTTATTTTTAACAGGCCGGGACTGGAAAAGCACGTTAAAAATCCATAACTTCTTCATCCGGCATCCGTTTTTGCCAGAATTTTTACCGTTGCGCTACTTTGGTTGAGACCTTCGATTCTCATTTAGGTTGTTTCGGCCAAAAGTCTCTCGATCTCTATTTCGAGTTTTTAGCTGTCTACTGTTATATCCGGATTTTGGAAAAATCATAACTTCCTCATACGAAGTCAGATTTGGATGTTCTTTTTACGTACGTTTACGGTTTAATGATATCTACAACTTTCATTTAGATACTTATGGCTAAAAACTATTGTATTGAAACTTTGCATTTTTTCGTTTAATCGGTGTTACCGATTTTGTTGGAAATGTTAGAATGGTCATAACTTCTTCTTTATAACTCGGATTTTAGTGTTCTTAGTATTTCTGTAAACCTTGACACAATATCTAGCATAATAGGTAACCCAATAGAGACTTTTGTACATTTTATTTTCGAAGTTAATTTCATTATTTCAAAAGTGGTTACAATACCTGACTTTTTAGGTCATTACATAGAGTCGAAATATCGGGTTGTCACACCTTTCACAAGTACCAGTGAAGGGTGACTTGGTCATCTTTCCAGGTAAAGAAGATTTGCAAGTATCATCCAAATTTAAGTCGAATGACTCCAAGAATTCATCCTTTTGGAGTTGGGCTGTACGCTTCTTGTTGACATGTACAAGACGACATTGCAACAAGCATGCCTTATCCAAATCATTAGAAGAATGAATGTGTAACACATTATTTCCTAAGTTATCTACAACCATCACAATTTCATATACACCATTGCAAGGGAATGCATCAAAATAAAATACACTATTATAATAAGCATTAATAGTACCAACTTCATTATTAAAAGAAAAGGTAAAACCTTGTTTTTCCAAACTATGAAAGAAAATAATATTTCTCACCATGTCGGCCGCGTAACAACAATTATTCAAATCTAAGTTTAAACCATTAGTAAGAAATAAAGAGTAAACTCCAATCTTGGTTGCAGGCATTATTTTCCTATTTCTCATGATTAAGTTTATCTTCTCGTGCTCCACACCCCTACTTCTTTTTAGTCCCTACAAATTAGAACAAATGTGAAATCCACAACCTATATCAAGGACCAAAAAATTAGCATGTGATGAGTTATTAGATTTAATAGTGTAAATATATGCAAAGGAGGGCTTGATCTTCCCATCCTTTATGTCCTGCAAGTACTTAGGGCAACTTCGTTTCCAGTGCTCTTTTTCATGACAATGGAAGCAGTCAGCATCCTTCGGATTAAAGGGGAATTAGCAGAACCAGCTTTGGTCCCACTAGAAGAGGATCCATCAAGAGACTTTCCCTTGCGGCCCTTGGAGTGAGCCTTCCTCTTTTTTCCTTTCCCATGTCTGATTTCCAGAACAGGGGCAGAAGTAGTAGTATTAGAAGTAGACACAACCTATTTGCCTTTTAGGTTGTTCGCTATAGTCTGTAGAAGGCCTTAAAACTTGATATGAGTGACCTCCTCCTTGTTCATATGATAGATCATTTGAAAATGATCATAACAAGAAGGTAAAGAATGTAGAATTATATCTTTGGCCAACTCTTCATCAAAATTGACATTCAATTTAAGCAAGCGGTCCACATATCTTTGCACATTTTGCAAGTGGGCTATGATGGACTCTCCATCCTTCATTTTGGTTGTGATCATGGAGGCAATGATATCATACCTCTCCTGCCGATCACTTTGATGGTATATTTCCATCAAATCTTGATACATTTCAAAAGGATAATAGTCCTCATAGGACTTCTATAGCTCATTAGTCATGGTAGCAATCATCAGACACGAAACATTTTTCGCATCCCTCTCATGAGTAGTATGTTAATCGATTTGTTTAGGAGTAGTAGTGGTCACATCAATCTCCTTTACCTCTTTATCTAGGACATATTCTTTGTCATCAAAATGAATAGCCATTCTAATGTTTCGGATCCAATCATTAAAGTTCAAACCATCGAAAATGACCCTCCCACATAGGTTTATGAGGAAGAAAGAGCCTAAAGGAATTGGTGTGGAAGCATTATTTGGGGTAGAAATCTGAAAACGAAGAAGAACAAAGTTTAGGTAAGATGATAATCCTTAATATTACACCCGATATGAAATATTAAGGCTAGGATAAAACACAATATTTCTTCAATTGCGAAGAGGGATGCCATAATCCAATTGTAAAATATTTGAAGGTAGGTAAATGACAATTTACCAATTTCCAGCATGAAAAACGAGATAGATTATTAAGTTTTAATTGGATTTGAAATTCCTAGATCCTTTGAGATTCAATGAACTTTTCAATGGCATGTTTAAATCTTGATTGTGCCCTTTAAGTTTGTGACTGGGATGTCGAGGATCACAAACAAGGTGTGAATAACCATGTAAATTAACTTGGTACACCCAATGTTACAAATCACCTAATCATTGTGCCAGTTACCAACACACGCTCCATTGATCTATGATTAATACCAAGCTACCCTTTGCCACACATTGTCAATACCATATTAGTGTGTCGGTTAACCATACATGCTCCACTAACAACTTAACAAGGTGCAAAGTATAATTTCATGGATTAGCACCATTTTCACATTTTTCCTAAATTAACTAAGATTGGGAATTTAACATAAGTTTAGTTACTTTATATTTATCATTATACTTTTAATAAGGGAGAATTAATGTCCTATCCTACCCGTTCGGCTAACAGCCCTCCACCAGTCAAGGAAGCGGTGGGTGAGGGTAGACACCCATTAAACCACCATTTTATAGGTAGTAACCTTATACATCCCTTATAGACTGGCTTCGAGAATGAGGCCTACTAACGGTAAGACTGACTAGTCTATATATATATATATATATATATATATATATATATATATATATATATATATATATATATATTAAACTTATAATATCATAAAGTATAAGGGTTGAATTTTAACTTTTAAAACTCTAGGGCTTGGAATTAAAATTTCATTCATGATACTTTGCAAATTCCAAAACTTGAGGGCAAGTTTTGAAACTTATCAAAACTCTTCACATTCATAACATATGAGTTTAATAGGATTTTAATGTATGAGGCCTTTCATTTTCCATAACATGAGGACAAGTTATGGAGTTCATTAAAAAATCATTTAGATCATTTTCTAACAACTAAAATTATCACATAATTTATGATCTTACTAAACTCACAATCAAGCTAATTTCAAGTAAACAATTTGAAAGCAATTTTGTTTATCATATAAAAACAAAAATTATTTTAAAATTTTGACAATTATCTTGTGGTTAGATGAGTATAAGCACTACCATATAATTAAAAACATTTCCAATGATCCACTATATATTGTGGTAGTGTTCCCAATCCAAACCAGTCCAAGAAACTCAAAATTATGCAAACAGAGCCTTCAACACGTTAAGTACATGAACTGGCTCGACGAGTTGCTCTGTTACTGAGTGGACTCGTCGGGTCTATTCATCGACTCGGCGAGTTCACCAGTCAGAGACCAAAATTTCGACTTTTTCAGCTTTGAAAAACTAGTAAGCATCAAATATAATAGAAAATAATCCTAGGCTCTAATACCACTGTTGGGTTTTGAGCACTATAACACTCTTATGGTGCACATGAAACCCTAAATGCTTTGGATCTATGTTTTTCTAATTATACATGCATTTTCAATTTTTCCAAAGCATTCTTCCTAGCTAGCATACAACTGAAGCTATATAATATAAACATAGTTTAGATGCTTACGTCTTGAGTAGGGTAGAGTTCTTGACCATTGAAAGCTTGAGCACCCCAAGCGTGATGCCTCTAATGGTTCACAAACACCAAATGAAAGAGGAGGCTTTAGAGAAAACTTTATTTAGCATAAAATCTAATTCACTCTCTTATAATGTATGTGGTGGTCGATTTTAGCTCTAGGGGTGAGTATTTATAATGTGGCAAATGCTAGGGTTACACTTTGTAAAACCTAATGATCTTTGATATACTTAGGCTCCATGGTTAACCTCCAAGGACTATCCATGGACTATCTCAATGGTTTAGCCCATCCTAAATAACTATGGATCATTACCCCACATTATAAGAATGATTGATTTACACAATCAATCCCCACATATTTAATTAGTCTCTTTTCATCACAAAATTAATTCCAAACTAATTATTGACCAATACTAATTAAATAATATGATTTCTCAATTAATATATTATACTGCTAATATATTAATAACTCACAAATAACCTTATTCTCAAAAGTCCATCCTATCAAATTGCATTGATGAAGGCAACCCAAAAGGACCATGCTACAATCGGATCAAATACATCCTAGTTATAGTTATAGTTATGACCAATACTAATTAAATAATATGATTTCTTAATTAATATATTATACTGATAATATATTAATAACTCACAAATAACCTTATTCTCAAAAGTCCATCCTATCAAATTGCATTGATGAAGGCAACCCAAAAGGACCATGCTACAATTGGGTCAAATACATCCTAGTTATAGTTATGGGCTTCAACACCAAATTCAACAAAATAGACATGTAGAAACTTGTTATATGTATGAAACATATATTGATGTATTAACCATATAAATTGTATAGTTATATAGGAATTGAAGAAATAGTTGAAAACATTAAATGCAAATGACAAGGGGAAACATTAGACCAGGAGGAGTGGGTGTGGTTTCAACCGCAGTTCTGCCACATCATCACCCAAAACACCGTTCCCTCCTGTGGTTTCTACCGTACTTTCTCTCTCTCTTCACCTAAATAGTATTGCACTCCTCCTACTCTCTATCTTCTTTCATCTATTGTTTCTCTCGTCTCCTCCTTTCGTAAACCACACATAGTGTGTGGCAAAGAACCACACTTTTTGTGGTAAAATTGACATGGCACTTATGTGGCATCTGTGTGACAGAGGAGGGAGTACGGTTCTTGCGCACCACTCCCTCCAACCTTATAGTTAGTAACCTAACTACCAATGTGATTACTAAGTAATGTTTTCCCAATAGGACTCATGTTAAAGTATTTTTATGTTATGTTACTTATGTTTTACCAACTATAGTATGATTTGAATTTCTATTATCAAAGGTTATGAAATCCCATATAAATCATACATTGTTTCTTTCATATAGCATATGACACTTGTATGAGGAGATATGTTGTTGAAAATGAATAGTTTTCTTGGGTTGTGTATTATAGTGTATGAACCGAATGACAACCATTTATATTGATTGTCTAAACACGTTGATGAAACAACAAGCATGGTAGCTCTGGTAACATCCCCCTCCGGAACATATCACAATATTGTTTGTTTTGGGCTCCCAGCATGAAAATGTCTTCTGGAATCGTCTCTCCTTCAAGAGAGACAATATCTGGTATTTATATAGCAGTATGGGTAGAAAACAAGGGTTTTTGAAAGAAGCACGACCCGTGCGTGGGCGACAAGGCTTGTGCCAGGTCATCGCAACTTGAGAATCCAAATGAAATCATAAAAAATCAAAAATTGGAGAAGTACGGCCCGTGCTTGGGCTTTGTAGGTTAAAATACCCAAAATAATGCCATAAGGAGGTATGTATGACCGTCCTTGGGGGCACGATCCGTGCTTCTGGTTTGAAGTTCTAAAATGTAAAAAAATCCTAAATCTTTGGTTATGTTTTGTAAGTGAAGAAGGAACCATGTTTGATGATATATTGCTCGTATTTGGTCTTTTTTAGCCTTTTTGCTACAGATATGCTCCAAAGACTTTCAAAATACTGCTCCACTTCAAATTACCTGAAATAAACACCAAACCATGAGCAATACGGAGATTCTTATGAAATTAATGAGCTGAACATTATTTATACTAATGCACATGAAAAAGCATAATATATGATGCAAAATACTAATAAAAAATACCCTAAAATATGCATAAAATTATATTTGTCAATGTTACACATTAGTTACACTAATATTGTGTCCACTGAAAATAATTGCATACAACACATATCATATATATATATATATATATATATATATATATATATATATATATATATATATATATACACACACACACACACACAGAAACACACATATACATGATCCAATCGGGGGTTACAAAAGTTGAAAAGTGATAGAAAACATTAATTATTCAAAAGGAAATTGTTATTCAAGTAAACTTTCCACTAGTGTCTGCTTCAAACTAAGCCTGGGACATCCCAGTCTTTCCAAAAACTTCACGCCTAAAAGGATGTCAACTTATACTTACTTTATTTTTTTAGAAATCATGTCATGAAAGAAATTAGATAAGGAAAATTGTCTTGTAAGTACATTGATTTTAGATATAAAGAATTCTTTCAAGCATAAAATAAAAAGTCCATGGGACCGGTTATGACCAAATCATTCCTCTTTCAAGGAAAATATTACCACATATGGAAGGAGAACAATTCATCCTTGAAAATACTTGGCTCCCAATGTCTTTAACTTTTTTAGGACCTTGTTCCTGGGTTTTCTGATGTTTAGGAACATATTCCATCAAGTAATATACTACACATGAAAGGAGATTAATTAGTGTTAGCTTGAATATGATCCGGTTCTCTGGTTTCCTCCTTTTTAGGAACACATTCCATCAATTACTAGAAAACTACTTCTAACAGGGAGCTGTAACATCCCCCTCTGACTCTCATGATACTGTTCGATTTGGTCACCTGGCATGAAAAATTCCCAGGGGGTCACCCATCCCTAAATTGCTCTCGCTCGGGCACGCTTAGCTGCAGAGTTCTTATGTGATTTGTTGCCCTCACAGCTTTAAAACACATTGTGACAAGAAAGGTATCTAGACCCCTTATAAGGAAATGCTTAGTTCTCATTCCAAGTCAATGTAGGATCATGTGCAACCCACATTCACCCCCATTATAGACTTCGATGTCCCCGTCGAACACATCGACATATGTCATGGCTCTAATACCATTTGTAACATCCCCTTCTGGCACATATCACAAAATTGTATGCTTTGGGCTCCTGACATGAAAATTTCCCAGGGGGTCAACTATCCCTGAATTGCTCTCGTCTGAGCAAGCTTAACTACAGAGTTCTTATGTGATCTACTACCCTCATATATTTAAAAAGAATTGTGACAAGGAAGGTACCTACACCACTTATAAGGAAATGTTACGTTTTCCTTCCAAGTCTATAGAGGGTAGAATGAGGACTCTTGATCCAAGCTCTCTTACATGTTCCTCATTTTTTTTTGGTTCTAGAGTAGGATCATTTGTCCGGGTCACTATCTCACCTTTGAGTATATATGGCCATGCATTCCTTGGGTTGTTGATATTTAGTATGTTGTTATGCTGTAGTGATATGTTAGATCTGTGTTTTGTTATTGAGTATGCTGATACGCTATAATGATATGTTAGATCTATTTTTTAGTATTGAGTATTCTGCTATGCTATAGTGATCTATTAGATCTGTGTTCTGGTATCGAGTATGCTGCTATGCTATGGTGATCTATTAGATCTGTGCTTTTTGTATCAATTATGCTGCTACGTTGTAGTGATCTATTAGATCTATCTCCTGGTATTGAATATGTTTCTTTATGGTGATAATTTGTAGAACTGGATGTTATATGTACTTGCTGGTTGTCATCTATGGAGTGCCCTTAGGGACTGTCTGTGGTCATGTAAGATAGCCTGAGAACTCTTGGTCTAGGCTCTCTTGCCTCTTCATTGTTTGGTTGTGGCTCTAGAGTAGGACCATTTGTTCTGGTGGCTATCTCACCTCTGGTTACTTATGGTTACACATTCTATGGAGGTTAGCTGGTAGCTGGACTATATGTTGTGAGAGGACTAGTATGTGGTAGTGAGCTGTATGATTCTTGGTTTCATGTATTATGTGCCTACTTGATCCTAATTATTTATATGTCGACATGTTGTGTTTGGTTTGAGTTGAGGCAGTCCTGCTTTGTGTTGTAGGCCAAGATACTCGATGCAAGACGACTATAAGTTGTAGGCACAGAGGCTCGAGAAGAGCGGTAGGGTTGAGGCGGTAGACCAACAAACCCTGGGTATTTCAGCCCGGTGGCTGATTGGACTCATTGTATACTAACATTCCAACCTGGTGTATTGCATCCCGAGGATGACTGGATCTGAAGGTTGACTGGGTCTAGGGTATTCCAACTCGATGGTTGGCTGGACATGGCACATTTGATTGTATATGTTATCCATTTGTATGGTGGTATTTTAGTGGAAACTCACTAAGCTTTATGCTTACCCAGTTGTTTATGGTTTCAGGTATCATTGGTGGGTATGGCAAGGCAAAGGCGGAACTGTACACGCTCATCGACATCATTGAGGATTTCACATTTTCTATGATACTCTGATTTTAATAAATGTAATTTGGAATAAACTATTTTCTTAATAATAGATTTATAAATAGGGAAGTTTTGCCTTAATAAAAATGAAAAAAAAATTGATTGTGAAAATGGGACATTTCAAGTTGGTATCAAAGGTGGGTTGCACCTGATCCCGCATCAGCTGGGAAGGAGAACACACATTTCCTAATAAGGGGTGTGGATACCTTCCCTATCATAACACATTTGAAAGTCATGAGGAGATCATATCCCATAAGAACTCTGATGTTAAGCGTGCCCGGGTGAGAGCAGATCAAGGATAGGTGAACCCCCTGGGAAGTTTTTGGTGGGTTTTGAGCATTCTAACACTCCTAAGTGTACATGCAACCCTAAATACCTTGAATCTATGTTTTCTCTATTATACATGCAATTATGAACATCCAAGGTATTATTCTAATCTATCATACAAAATAATGAATATAACAGGATAGAATACATACCTCTTTGATTTAAAATGTCTTCATGAAGCTTGAGTGCCTAATGCCTCAAGTGTGACACCTCAAATGGTTCACACAACACCAAATACACTTGGAATAACTTGATAGAAACTTGAACATTCCTAAAATCGGCTAGCCCTTTCTTATTATTCATAGTGGCCGATTTTTCCCAAAGAATATGATCGTATATAGTTGTTACAATTAGGGTGAACCCTAATTGTCATGGCCTTCCATTTCCTTGGATCGATGGGTTCAAATACACCATGGAGCATCCATGGACCATTCTATGGGTTTTAGCCCAACTTGATTATCCATGGAGCATTAGCCCACTATAGAAGTATGGACGATTTACACAATCAACCAATATATTTAATTAGTCTTCTTTTGATCACTTAATTAATTCTAGATTAATTCTTGATCAATACTAATTAAATAATCCTATTAATATATTAGAACTTATAATATATTAATCAACCTTAAGTGTCATTTCTCTCATTATAGTCTATCCAAGTGCATGACACCATGCAACCCAAATGGACCATGTCGGGTTGGGTCAAGTCTTACCAATTATAGTTATGGACTTAGACATTAATCCAACAGTCTCCCACTTGGATAAGTCTAAAACTATTATTGCAAGTATGACTTCAAGAACTGACTGGCAATCTGTCACACCCCGAAAACCAAAGGCGGAATACATTTCCGGGGTTGACTACCATGTTGAGTATCAAATCCAATGTACATAGTAAGTAAAGTAAAACAAGCATTACATTACTTAGTAACAGTTTTACAGTTGTTTCAAAATTGAAGTTTGTACAGTTATGATACATAGTATATATAGACAAAATATAACAGGTCTTCATGTACACCGTCTTCAAGCAAAAGAATCTTCGGGTACCTGTTCTAATGTTGACCTGAGAACACAAGCGGTTTGAAAATCAGCATAAAGCTGGTGAGTTCATAAGCGGTTTTTGTTTGTGAAAATGTTTCGGTTTCCTTTCGGTTTCTGAAATGTTATGTATACCAAGAAAAATCCCGTATTTTCTTAAAAGTTGGTTATTATTTCACAAATGTAAAGTATAGTAAGTTTGTACACTGAAAACATGTTTACTTATCATGTATTACCAGGAAAGTCCCATACTTTCCTTATTGTATGTTTCACATTGTAAGAGATGTAATGTTATCCAGTTTGTTACTCTTTCTAGTTATGTAAGTGTTACCCAGGAAAGCCCCATGCTTTCCTGCATGTAGGTTTCTAATGTAAACGATGTTAAAGATGTAAAAGATGTAAATGTAGTTAGGTTCCATGTTTTCCCCAGGAAAGTCCCGTACTTTCCTGAATGTTAGCTACAGTACGTGAAAGATGTAAAAGATGTAAAAGATGTAAACGATATATAAAGTAATCCATTATTACTGTAAGTAAATCTCTGTTATCCTAATTGCGAGTTCCATAACCATACAATAGACTGAAACCTGTGGCAATAAGTAGTCCACATGTGGCAATAAGTCGTCCACATACTTATGACTTTCGTCACCCTTGAACCATTTCGGTTCGGCTGTAGCTAGCAGCCAGGTGTGGGGAAGTCAGTCCTGTATAGATCTATACACTCAAGTGACGCTCTCTAAATACCAGAGATTCTGGTTATGGGTATAGTCCTCCACTCGCGTAACCTGGGTGGAGTGTTCTCCGAGGACGTGTCTCCAATCATACAGGAATAACAAATTTACTAGTAATAATATGAAAGTCCTCCACTCTTATAAGTGTGGGGAGTGTTACTGAGGACAAAACAGTGTATAGGTATTATGTTCAAATATTTTAATGCCATGCTTTTAACTGATAAAAAGTGGAAAACCATTTGTGAAATACATATAAAACATACTAGTTTAAAGAC
Organism: Lactuca saligna; assembly: GCF_052625555.1. Classification (NCBI taxonomy): domain Eukaryota; kingdom Viridiplantae; phylum Streptophyta; class Magnoliopsida; order Asterales; family Asteraceae; genus Lactuca; species Lactuca saligna. The sequence goes on along the minus strand of NC_136422.1, from coordinate 136,852,020 downwards.
TTATTTCACAAATATGTGTTACGTGATTTGCATGTTCGATCTGTTATCGGTTGTGGTAATCAGTTATAAAAGCATACGAAATATGAAATACACATTTGAAAACATGTTTTGAGTACAAGAATTTCCTTGTACTTTGCTTGTGTTCCCCCCCCCCCCCTGAAAACAGTGAAAACATTGAAAAAGGGTAGGGGTATGAACTCATCGGACTCGAAAACGTGTCGGTTTTGAATGCTAGGCGTCGGTTCGGGGTTTGATTACTCGTGATGACCCTATGTAAAATGATATAATGTCCATATATATAAAATTAGAGATACATTCACTAATCATATGGAACATTACACTCCAATGAGGTTAAACACCTCAAAACGAGCGTTCGGAGTGACCCGGGTGATATCTTTGGATTTGTAATGACACTAGGGACTTGGGACTTGAGTTTACTCCCCATAAGTAAACATTTTAAGGAGTTTACAACAATGGAACACCCACATACATGAGTTTACGGCCGTAAACTCATGTGGGTGAGGTTTTGGTGTTTTAAGGGCTCAAATGGACTTAGGGATTGCTAGGAATGATTATCTAGACACCTTGGAACACTTGGAATGGATTTAAAACAATTAAAGCATGAGTTTATGGCCACACTCATAGAGTTTACGGCCGTAAACTCACCAAGGCTAAGAAAAATTGATTTGAGCTATTTAGGGCAATCACATGTGATTCAAACTAATTTTCTAAGCATTGTTATGAATTTAGAACATCAATTAAGACATTTATTGGAGTTTACGGCCTAGAGGTATGTTCTAAGGCCGTAAACTCTCCTTTACTATTGAAAAAGGTAGTTTTTGGTGCTTAAAACAATCACATGTGATTCTAGAAATTTATACAAGCCATTTGAGTGTGTTTGATGCCTCTTAAACATTGTTTTATGAGTTTACGGCCAAGGGTATGTTCCCAGGCCGTAAACTCCCATAAATAATACTTTTGTTGTGTTTTAATCCTTTAAACCATTTTTAGATGCATCTAGATTTTACCACAAAGCCATAGATTGAGTTTGGAAGCATTTGAACATGTTTAAAAGCCTTAAATCACCCTTTTAGAGGAGTTTACGGCCCAAGAGAGTGTCTTGGCCGTAAACTCTTCTTTGTTACACAAAAATCAAGTTTAAAGTGTTCCAAGTCTAGATTAGCAAGTCCAAGGTTCATGTCTAAGTCTCAACTAGGTTTTGGAAGGGTTAATTGGCTTAAATACCCCTTGTATATGAGTTTACGGCCCAAGAATGTTCCTTGGCCGTAAACTCACTTTTGTCCCTCTAAATCCATGTTCTACATGTTATAAGTTCTTCCCTTTAAGCCCTTAAGTCATATCTAGTGTCCAACTATGCAAAGGAAGGGTTTTAGGGCTTAAAAACCCTTGAAATATGAGTTTAAGGCCCATGAATGTTCTATGGCCGTAAACTCATGAATGTTTGGCCTAATTCATGTCTTAAACTCGAAATTGGATGTCAAATATGTTATAGATTAAGGCTAGGAAGGTACCTTAGAGATTAGAAGCCTTAATTTTGAGTTTTGATCCCTTAAACTTGGATTAGGAGAGAGGTGGGAAATGTTTAGTGATAATTTGGCCAAAGGCTTCAAATGAAGTCCTAAACACGTTTATATAGTGTTAAAATTTTGGACACTGTGGAATTCTACCCGATACCGGTCTTAGACGGGGTTTTTGGTCGTACCCGATTGAGTTACCGTAACCCGATACGGTAAATTCTAGAATTATTCCGATCACTAAAGTAGGGTGTTAAAATGATTTTCAAATGTATTAAGACACCCATTAAGTCATTTTAAATGCGTACTATATAATGACTCAATTAAACGGAAGATCGGAAATCGGAAATCGGAACGACGATCGGTTGCGCGAAAGAGTTACATTAAAATGATGCGGAAATTTCGGGTTGTTACACAATCGTAGCTCTCAAAAGCTTCCGTCGAACTCTTACCTTGCCGATGAACTCTTACCTTTGTCAATGACTTGTCCATTAGATAAGTGATCATATATTCCTCCATTCTGGATATCGTATGGACTGAGACATGGATTATCAATCATTCTCCTTGTCTATTTGTTGTTTCCCGATTTTCGATTTATAATGACTGACTGATTGAACAAATCAAATCAGTCCTGGCTTGGCCAAGCACTCACATGTGTCATCATTAAATCATCAAGGGGCCCACATATATCGCTTTTATCTCGAAGGTAAAACGAATGGATAAACTTTGACTCATATGGCTTGTTTTGCTACTTGTTGAATCGTACACAAAGGCATGTTTTATAACATCGAGTTACCAATGCGTTTTCGTGCAATCAATGTACTATCAACTCATAGTAACAACTCATATCTCTAGGTTTGAATAATATAAGATATTATCATCGCATGATCACTTGTGATAAAATCCATGAAGTGATTCAAATGAGCACGGGTCAAATCCAATACTCAGAACTTATGAGCACTCATGGGTGTTGTAGCACAACTTTGTCCACCAACTTGGACCTCTACAATCCAACCCGTGACAATCTTGATTCATATCTACTTCCAACATATGACCGACTGTGGATGGTTTGAATAACTTAGTCATCCAGAACAATGACCTAGTTATTCTGGAAGTTAAAACATGCAAAAATGAAACACAAGAATAATTGAATCTAATATGGTATCAAAACCTATGAACATAAATAAAACACCTTTTATTTATCACCATATGACTACACATTATTCATTGTATATTGTTTCAGCTATCAACTTTATTCTTGAATTTAAAACAATAGTTGTCCCATGCTCCAAGCATGTACACTATGTTTTCTAAACACTAGTCATGCCATACACCAAGTATGCATACTATGTTTGTCTATGATCTTTACTTTGTGAAGTAGATCAATTGAACATAACTCCAATGATCCTCTTTTCATAGTCCCAAATCCTTACTGCAAATGCAAGAATTCCAAATTCATGTCATTTACTAAATCTGTTAGATTCTCAACTTATATGCAATGATTCTCTTGTAATGATTATGCACAAAGTCACAAAGATTTGAAAACAAACCTTACAGAGCATTCCAAAGGAGATCAACTCCTTGGAAACATCCTTCCTGCATTAAGTTTCCTAATCTTACACAGATTGAATAATTTGTAACTTTGAAACATTTCTAGATTCCATTTTGAGTATCACTTCTGAACAAGAGTTGTCTCCTTACAGATTATGTCAATATGGTCTGTCCAGAATTATCACTATACTTCCAACTGTCCTTGAGCAACCAATCTTTGGTAAACCTTAGATTGTCCTCGACAATTGATTAATCCTTTTATTCATATCTAATTCTAGACCTTTTCCCTTCTTAATGCCCCAGTCATTTGGAAAATTTTAGTAAGGATGAATATAGCACATGTAGTCGATCCTATATCCGAAGCATATGGGCCACGATTCATGATGTCTCACATAAAAAATAAACTAGTCTTTTGCTATAATATTTCCATTTCAATTTGCCAAGTTCTCATAATTCAGATTATGAAAAGGGATTCTGTAATCATAATCAAATTTTAGAACGCAAATAATGGACCCATATACAGAATTTCCTTATGTTGAGCCATTCCATCTAAGATTTTAGATTTGAGATGAAGTATAATTTCCTCTCCCTTAATTATAGCAAAACAACTATTTCCCAATTGAAACTTTTTGTTTCTATAATTAACATTGCTAACTTGCAATACTTATCATAATTATCATGCTCCCACTAACATGATGATTATTAGCATAACACTTATGCTCCCGCTAGCTTTGACATGTATTCAGAAATCAGTTGGACTTCTAGAAATCAATACTATATTGACTTTCTTACAAAAGTTCAGATTTATGATACTAGATTGCTTTGATAAAACTTTATCATAATCATAAACCTTATCTTAGATAGCGCACAGGTGTGTCTAAACAATTTTAAGAACTACGAAAAGGGATGTCGTAATCATAGTCTCGATTGTTTAGACCTTTTCCACTTCTCACAAGTCCATGTTAGTGTGCCGGTAAACCACACACGCTCCACTAACGACTTTGAGAATGCAAATATCACAATTACTATCTAGCTAAAATCTACTTAGTGAAAGTGTTTTCTCACCATCATTTTCATGAATTGGAGAGAAACCTTATGACACTTAGATTTAATAGTGTATGTGTTCTTATCCATGTGAATTTGTCAAAACCATAATCAAAAGACAAGGTTAGTGACAAATCCAAACTCATATGGATTAAACCTGTGCAATCTTAAATTCTTGCCATTTGGCAGCTCAGGAGCCTGCCATTGCTTCCAAGTAGCTATGCAACCAATTGAGAACTCTCAGAACTCCTATGAAAAGCCAACTTGAATAGGCACAAAAATTTCAACACGATAGGTTATAAACCTCAAGTCGTGTGCTAGTGAAGGACTTTAGGTTTTATTCTTAATTAAGTCTTGAGACTTTCAAGACTTTTAAGACTCCCACTGTCCTCTTGACATATAAGACTCCCTTGTCAAACATCCAAGAGATAGAGAGAAACACTTCACACAATCGGCCTTAATTAGCCTTTGTTTTATCCAAAACATCACAACTTAACAATTTCAAATGTACAAGAGTAGAAAACTTTTACTATTACATTTGACAAGTGTTTTAAACCTTCTTTAAGATATGTCACTCAAGTTACAATCTTGGAGTATGACTATAAGAATTGTTTTTGGAACGAAGTATGAATCATCTTCTTGATTTAATCACTTCAACAATTCATAACTCCTCTTCTTAACTATCAGAATGCACTTAGAGGATGAATTGTGATAAGGTCTCTAAATCATTAAGATGATCATATAATATGATACTAAAGTACTATCCCATATTTTCAAATTTGAGAAACTTTTATCCTTCTGCCTAATTTGATTCTTCTTATTCGCTCTGCCATACATTGGAACCTTTTCCAATGTGTCAGAATTACACTTAAGCTTGTAAGTATAACCATATTTACTGAGCTATAGCAAATTATGACGAATAGTCTTATCGATCTTTTGTGGTGGACTTGACCAGTGCACAAGAATGTGTACTTGATCCCCTAGTCCATCACTTGACTCACACGTCCATTTGAACAAGTAGTTAGTCTTAATTTTTCCAATGCTTGAAAGTTCTCATTCATCATGCTATACAACTTGCATGATTCCAAGTTTCGGTCCAATTGAAACTTGGTGATGAGAAGTTTTCCTTATTTGGTAAATTTAGACACTACAACAAATGAAAGAATCAAATTCATATTTCCACTCTTGCTATTAATGGAATCTTATAAGCAACAAAACTTTTCACAAAAGGCATTGTAAGTATATTTTTAAAATAAATAAAATCAAAATTTTTCCTTTTATTTTAAAAAACTTTGCGGAAAAAATATCCTTACGGTGCAATAGCACATGAAAACTTTGTTGTTATCTATTCCTAAGCAATATATCATAACTTCTAAGAAGTAGCTCAAGAATCCGATCTTCAAACTATGCGATAGAAATCCATCTAAGCGATTAGATTCAGCATATTCATTCTTTAAGTTTCTTCACTTTTCTTTGATTCTTAAAACATCAACCTGTGACCCAGTCACATCATGTATCAAAAATCTCATAATAGAAACTTAACAGAGCTAGATAGTGGACTTTACCTAAAGTGGAGTCAAACTTATTGACTTTAAGAGCCTTATGATCTTTTAGGTAAATTTGGCAGCTTTGCAACCAATGCCCCTTCCTTTGGCAATGGACCCTTGACAATGGGACTATCTCAGACTTAGCCTCTCTCTTTACCATTTGGTCAACCGAGTTGACTATGGCCGAACCCTTTCTATTGGGAAGAGATTGCTTTACTGGATATCCAATGTTATCATTGTCAATGTCCATAAAGTTTTAGGAAGTTGATCTTAGCAAATAGATAAGATCATTAAGGGTCTTGTCATAGTCTATTTTATAGGTGTCCTAAAGGAACTCACTATGTGACTTAGAAAGTGATTGAGCCACCAACTTTCTCAAGACTTTGACACCCAACTCTCCCGGCTTGTCAATATATGACTATATCTCCAAGATGTGACCACACATAGACCTATACTTACCAATAGGGCTTGAGTGACCTTAAACTTTTCAAGAACTTGTGGCTTAGGGAGAATAATTGGAGGAGGTGAAAGAAGTAGGATTTCCATAGGACATCATCTTCATATAGGAAAGCTTGTTTCAAGAGATTTGGGAAGATCATAAATGTCTAAACCAGACATCTTTTGGGAGATATTCAAGATAGTTGATCTAAAGTCCTTAATATGACACCCAATATGAAATATTAAGGCTAGGACCCAACAAACTATTTTATAACTTAGAAGAGGGATGTCGTAATCCAAGCTATAAAATATTTGAAGGTAGGTGAATGATGATTCACCAATTTCCACCAAGATAAACAAAATATATTATTAGGTTTTAATTGGATTTGAAACTCCTAGATCTTTTGAGATTCATTGAACTATTCAATGGCATGCTTCAATCTCGAGTGTGCCCTTCAGGTTTTGTGACTGGGATGCCGAGTATCACAAAACAAGGTGTGAATAACCATGCTCCATTGATACTATGATAAACATTAAGTTACCCTTTGCCTACCTTGTTAAATACGAGTTAGTGTGCTGGTTAACCACACACGCTCCACTAACCAACTTAAACAAAAAGCAAAGTGTAATTTCATGGATTAGCACCTTATTCACATTTTCCTAAGTAACTAAGATTGGGTATTTATAAATGGTTTAATTACTTAGTATTTATCATTAATACTTTTAATGAAGGGAGAATTCTAGTCCTTGTCCTTCCCATTCTACAAACGACCCTCCACTGGTTAAGGAAGCGGTGGGTGAGAGTGGACACCCATTAAACTGCCATTTTATAGGTATTAACCTTATCCCCCCCCCCCTTTATAGACCAGCTTCGTGAATGAGGCCTACTAACGGTAAGACTGACTTTACTCTTATACATATATATAAATATTATTAACTTATAATATTATAAAGTATAAGGGTTGAATTTTAACTCTTTAAAATTCTAAGGTCTTAACTTGGAATTAAAGTATTCATAAGAGAAAACTTTTTCAAATTCCAAAATTTGAGGGCATGTTTTGAAACTATTCAAAACTAATTAATTCCATAACTTATGAGTTTAAAGTAGTTTTAATTAAAAACTCTTCAAGTTCCATAACTTGATGACAAGTTATGGAAGACTTTAAACTGATTAATAAAAAAAATAACTTTTTTTTATTGTAACTTATGGAACTAATTATGGTTACACTTTTTTTATTTATTTATTATTTAATGAAGAGACTCTTGAACCTCCATAACTTGAGGACAAGTTATGGAGTCATAAAACCATTTAATTAGAACTAGACTCTTCATTTTGTAACCTTTGCCAACTTTTATGAGTTTTATAATTCTTATATGTGACTTTTCATATAACTTGAGGACAAGTTACAAAAACACACTTTGGAATCAACTCTTAGATTAAAATGGATTGAAATCAAATATTTCACACAACTTTTCTATTAATCTAAGAACAAGATAATTCAAATCATCAGTCTTCAAGAAATTAGCATGAGCATACAAACTAATACAAATATTGAAATTATGACAATTATCTTAGAAATTGGATTAGCATGAACATTACCACATCAAAAACAAGTTTATAAGTCCAAAAACATCTTAGGGTAATGTTCCTAGTCCAATTCCATCCAAAACAATCGAATATATGATGTCAGGGGGTCCAACTCGTCGAGTGCACGAACCAACTTGGCGAGTTGGATGCATTTTGCCTTGGACTCGGCGAGTCCATTCTTGGACTCAATGAGTCTGCTGTGCAGACATCATCAAAACTCGAATTTTTCAGCTACTTTTGCAAGTATAACAAGAAAACAAGCCTAGGCTTTGATACCACTGTTGGGTTTTGAGCATTCTAACACTCCTAAGTGTACATGCAACCCTAAATACCTTGGATCTATGTTTTGTCTATTATTATGAACATCCAAGGTATTATTCTAATCTAGCATACAAAATAATGAATATAACAAGATAGAATACATACCTCTTTGATGTAAAATGTCTTCATGAAGCTTGAGTGCCTAGTGCCTCAAGTGTGACACCTCAAATGGTTCACACAACACCAAATACACTTGGAAAAACTTGAACACTCCTAAAATCAGCTAGCCCTTTCTTATTATTCATAGTGGTCAATTTTTTCCAAAGAATATGATCTTATATAGTTGTTACAATTAGGGTAAACCCAAGATTGTCATGGCCTTCCATTTCCTTGGATCCATGGGTTCAAATACACCATGGAGCATCCATGGACCATTCTATGGGCTTTAGCCCAACTTAATTATGCATGGAGCATTAGCCCACTATACAAGTATGGATGATTTACACAATCAACCAATATATTTAATAGTCTTCTTTTGATCACTTAATTAATTCTTGATCAATACTAATTAAATAATCATATTAATATATTAGAACTTATAATATATTAATCAACCTTAAGTGTTATTTCTCTCATTATAGTCTATCCAAGTGCATGATGCCATGCAACCCAAATGGACCATGCCGGGTCGGGTCAAGTCTTACCAATTATAGTTATGGACTTAGACATTAATCCAACAGTTTTCGTGTCGGGAGCCCAAAGCGGAAAGTATTGTGATACGTATTGGAGGGGGATGTTAGAAATGATATCAGAGCTGGTGCACGATTCGATTTTTATGATGGGGATACCGAACCCTATAATGGGGGTTGAAGGTGGGTTACATCTGATCTCCTATCGGCTGGGAAGGAGAACAAGTATTTCCTTATAAGGGGTATGGATACCTTCCCTATCACAACACACTTTAAAGTTGTGAAGGCAGCAAATCCCATATGAACTCTATAGTTAAGCGTGTCCGATAGAAGAGCAATTCATGGATGGTGACCCCCCTGGGAAAAACTCTTTTGAATGCGATAATCTACTACATTTCATCATTTATGAATATCTAAATGTAATGACCCGAATTTTCAAATAAAATTTTCATTTTTAATTAACCCAAAACATTCTCATAAAATGTAAAATTACAATTGTTTTCAAAATCCATAACAACAACATTTTATTTCAACTATCAGAGTGTCCCATCAAATCAATGTCGAAGAGTGCATGGCGTGCCATCAAGCCTTGCCATTTCCCTTGGGCTCAGATGTACCTGAAACAAGTCAACCAACTATAAGCTAATGCTTAGTGAGTTCCCTAGAGCATACCCCACGTAATCAACATAACCATATCAACCATATCAACCACATAAGCAACATAAGCCACACATATAAACATATAAGGATTCCATGGAAACCCTCCAAGGTCTTACTTCGGGTGTCACTGGAACCCCCATGTGGTCTTCACTTACTGCCATGGGAACCGCCACATTGTCTCATCTGCCTGCCATCGGAATCCTCGCATGGTCTTCCCCAACACAGAAATATCATGCAAACTAATCACACAAACATACTAGGATGCCATGGAAACCCTCCAAGGTCTTACACCGAATGCCATGGGAACCCTTGCGTGGTCTAAGTCTACTGCCAAGGGAACCCCCCGGGGTCTTCCATACTAGTATCACAAAATAATTATCATGTCACATATCATGAAATCAACTGGCATTCCATATAACACATAATGAGGCGACCTTGGTGTCTTGGACCCATTGGTATGGTCAGGAGACTCACCTCTCAAGAAAATGCTGAACTAATAAGGTCAATCCTAACATGCAGCTCCAACTCAACTGCCTACAATCATCAAGTGACCAACTTTATCAATATCCTAAACACTCGAAATACCCTTAAGGTCAAACTTGGCCAACCATGGTCAAGTCCAAGTCAAGTGTCAAGGTCAACAGTCCATGTTGACCCCAACTTGTCGAGTGCATCCAGTAACTCGTCGAGTTCCTTCAGAGTCCATACAATCAAAGTCTCGAGTCAACTCACCAAGTTACCCGAGTAACTTGTCGAGTTCCTTAATGTTCAGATGACCAAAAACTCGTGTAGGCCGAAAACTCTAGTCACTCACCAAAATCACTTAGCATCCAGAAAACGGGTAAGCCCTACCCAACTCATCGAGTTGGCTAAGCAACTCATCGAGTTTCTTCAGCCCTTTTTGTGTTCAATCCTTTCTAGTTGAATTCAAGGCTCCAAACTATAGATCCTACCCCCAATGGTGTACTTACCACGTAAAGTTGAAAACATTACGTGCATGCAAGGCCTCACAAGGCTAAAACACTAAAACTAAGGTTCATAAAAGGTTTAGTGCATGGAAGAGGGGCTAAACAAGATAAAGTGGGCAACTTTATTTTCATGAAGACCTAGAGGTGTCTAGATTTGGAACCAAATCCTCATGACAAGTCCAAATCCGAGTATGACACCATTTTGCACCAAAAGTGACCATCTACTTCCATAGGATGAGATATAAACAAATAGAGATCAAGATAGCAACTTTTTACCTCCAAAAGGATGCTAACACCAGGTAGATGTCGGATCTAAGGTCCTCTCCTCACTTCAATCTCTTAAATATTCAATTTTCCTTCCAAAAAGCACAAGATTCACTCCCAAAAGCTCACACACACACACACACACACTCAAGAAGGCACTAAAGCACAACTAAGGTTTCTCTCTGGACAGTTAGGACGATGAGGGAGGCCACAAATGGCCCATAAGTTCCTTAAATAGAGTGTAAACCCTTGAAAATTATGGTTTTCCTTTACAGTGCCTACTCGTCGAGTTGGTCCTTCCTGCTCATCGAGTAGATCCTAAATCCCGCGTCCCACAAATGATCTCTACTCGACGAGTTGGAGCTACCCAACTCGTCAAGATCCATCCTAAAACCCTAAAATTCTTAAAAGTAAATTGATACCTGAAACAAGCATTAAAAATCTCCCCTACTTGAAGTAGAATTCATCCTCGAAGTCTAATGATGCAAAAAAATTTGAGTAGTGCTCTCTTATCTCATTCTCCAGCTCCCATGTCCATTCAAAGCCCCTTCGGTGCTGCCATTACAACTTTACTAACTTCACCTCAAATCCAAATGGTAATTCAGGCTCCCATGTCATGGGCCGCACAATGTAATTCAGGCTCTCATCCACCTGAATGTCATCAAAAGATATAACCGCAGTCGCGTTTGTGAAAAACTTCTAAAGCTAAGACACATGGAAGTTGTTGTGAATCCGACTAAGCTCGTCCGACAAATCCAAATGGTAACCCACCTTTCCTACCCAGTCCGAAACCCTGAACGGGCTAATATATCGAGGCCCGAGCTTGCTCCTCTTCCAGAATGTGATGATTGCCTTCCATGGAGACACTTTCAGTAAAACAAAGTCCCCGACCTAGAATTCAAGATCCGATCGACGCCGATCAACATAACTTTTCTGATGGCTCTGTGTGACTAGCAGCTGGTCGCGCAGATGCTGAATGAACCCTCTAGTCTTTAGCACTACCACGATGCTCCCCATGACTTGGTATCCAACCTTGTGACAACCCGAAATTTCCATTTGTACGAACATTATCTATTCAATAGGAGCTAGTCCAATTTCTATAAATTTCAGACTTGTCCGAACAAGTTTGTGTACATTAGGGTTTACGTTTCTGGACGTATCCGGAGAATGGATGCTCCTGAAATCGTGAAACTTGAACATTGTAAGTTTCACAATGTGATAGTCCGACTTCCGGAATAAAAATATTTTCTGTCAAAATATTCCAGGACTATAAATAGTTTTCTGAACTAAATTAATTCATTATTTACAATTCCAACTAGAGAAAAGCCAATTCTCTCTGACGGATCTTCGGGTTTTCATCCCGGATTGTGAGTCTACTTTCCTAAACGTGTTTTAATACTTGTTATATGCTTTATAACATCATTTATATGTCCAAAATCAACAAAGTTAGAGGAGTTTACGGCCAAAGAACTCTTGGGCCGTAAACCCCTTTTTAAGGGACAAAATTGCCCTAACTTGCCTCCTTGAGCCTTAGGACTTTAACCACTAGTACTTGTGCTTGTTTTGGACTTGAAAACACTTCAAAATGATAGACTTTTAGGAGTTTACGACCAAGGAAAGGATCTTGGGCCGTAAACCCCTCTTTCTTATGTTAAAAATCATTCCAAGCACACCTTAGGCCTTAAGACAATTTACCTTGCATACTTGGGACTAGAATGGAGAGTAGAACACATCAAAACCACTCCTTGAAAGGAGTTTACGGCCAATGAACATATCTTGGGCCGTAAACTCCAAGTGATGCCCTAAATGTGTGCATCTTGTCCCCATTAGCCTTAGACAAATTCATGGAAGCCATCCTTGATGTTTAAGAGCCTCAAATCAATTAAAATCCAAGAGTTTACGGCCGTAAACTCTAGGGTGAGAGGACTTTGGGCTGAAAACTCCACTATGGAGTATACTAGAGCCTTAAACTACTTCATGTGTTATTCCAACAAAGCTAGGAGTGTTCTAGGATCAAGATAGCACCATAAAACAACCAAAACCACCCTTTGAGGAGTTCACGGCCATAAACCCATGAGTTTACGACCGTAAACTCCAAGGTGTGGGGTTTGTTGGGTGGTGAACTCCTATACAAGGCCATTTGATGTTTCAAACCCTTTTGCCTTGTCCCGTAGCAACTTAGATGCAACCATTTGAACCTTAAACACTCATAAGAGTGTTTACATGTTCCTAATTGTATTAACTTACTTTGTTAAGTTATTATGTGGCTGATTAGTTATATATATATATATATATATATATATATATATATATATATATATATATATATATATATATATATATATATATATATATATATATGATAACTAGGCTCGAACGTGTGAACAAGTCTCCGTTTGACACTTAGCACGGTACCCGATACATCAATTCAAACGACTCACCACAAGTGAGTTCATACCCCTTGAATCAACCTTTGAAATGATTTTAAATGTTTTAAATACTTTATGGGGGGGAATACAAGTCAAATACTTATAGTTATTGCTTCAATCACATGTGATTGCATTTAATCACATGTGATTAATAACTAGGAAAACAACGATTTTTACTACTGTTCAAACTGTTTTATCAAACTGTTTCACTTCAAATGTTTTACAAACTCTTTCTACTTATCAAATACTTTTATTAAACTTTGTTTTACTTCTTATAAATTTCATGCCCATATATGTGTATATATATATATATATATATATATATATATATATATATATATATATATATATATATATATATATATATATAAGTAATGCTTAAAAGGCTTAGGAAGGCCATCCGCCCTATTTCCTTTTCGCGCACTGAGATGTGGTCTGGTGGGACTTCGGGTGACCATCCGAAGGTCGTTTCAACATTAGTTATATATCATATATACATGTATAGACATAAAAGTACTTCCATGTTCATATTTATCAGTACATCAATAGTTAGTTACCATCGGGGTAACACAATACATATACATATACTAGAAACAATACATATACATATACTAGAAACAATACATATACATATGCTAGAAACAATACATATACAATGATGCTAGAAACAATACATATACAATGATGCTAGAAACAATACATATACATATACATATACTAGAAACAATACATATACAATGATGCTAGAAACAATACATATACAATGATGCTAGAAACAATACATATACAATGATGCTAGAAACAATACATATACATATACTAGAACAAGAAACAGTACATATACATGAATACTTTATTATTGTGATTTAAATCGGAGCATGACTTAACTGTCATGGCTCGAGTTGTAGCCATAATTCTCTTGAAGGGAGAGCGTGAGTTTGCGTATAGATCTATACTGGATTGACAATCCTACACCTTGCTGCTAGCTACAACCGGACCTGCAGGTCTGCGGGTGCCAAACGTCATTCCGTTATTACGACCATTCATTTGTCGTTGTTACTAGTCGATAGTATGGTGCAATTTATCACGTAATGCCTTAATATAAATCCGGTTTAAGGTAGTTAGTACCACAGTAGTTCTTATAATAAAAGGCTACAATACTACATTAATTTACCCATTACATATTTTTAGTGATAACCTCACTTAAACGTTTATGTACAAACTATATTTTGTTAAATGATAGTTACATTTGGGAAATTACGCACTTTTACATCAAACGAACATACCAAAAACAGTTAAGCCTTGGTAGAAGGCTTCTTTAATAGAAAATATAGGTTTTTCTGAGAGATTCAAACTTTTACAAACAATTGCAAACTTTTACATACATTTTACAAACTTATACTTGATACATGTTCAAACATTTTTGAATGACAAATACAGACACTAAAATACTTATGAACTCACCAGCTTAATGCTGATAAACTCTTTCAAAATAACTTGTATTCTCAGGTCGTCAGTAGACAGGTACCGAGGCCAGCTTTTGAGAAGATGGAGCGCATTCAAGACTCATCTTATTATTTTGATATACGTTATTTTTGGTGTCTACAATGTACAGAACACACTTGTATTAAAATTATATTTAATGCAATGGATGATGTTGTTTGCTTATTTACATTTACTGTGTTGTGATACTTACATGACGTCCTCCGCCCCAGAACGTTTCCGCCGTTCTTGGTTTTGGGGTGTGACAGATTGGTATCAGAGCATTGTTTATAGTGAATCAAGTATATCAACCCATAAAAGATATACTAAACTATAAACCCATTTGGGATTAAAACACTCTGAACAAGAGTCTATACTTAAAATACTAAAATATTTAATTAAGTATACTAGTCTACATTCATACTAAAACCAGTGTCACAACGACAAGAACAGAAGAATTACGATTGTTAAATATCACAGGTAAGCTCGGGGATATATGGTCAGTCCTGGGAATGGCATAGCCTGATCAACTATGCTGGTCCGAGGAGTGATTAGCATATGCCCTAGAATGGTTGTGATGTGTTAACAAGTCTAAAAACTTACCAACAATACCACAAGAAGATTCAATAGAACCTAAACTTAAAATACTATATGTGTATTTTGTACTACCAACTACTTGTATACTATATCTTTATACCTCTCTTCTCGTGTAGATTTAAATGGCTGGATTCCATCACGGCGACCCGTACTTTCCAAATGAAGGCAACGCAGGATGGCTCGAAGCAGAGTCTGACGATGAACACCCAATCCCGTTGGATGATCATCAAGCTGAAGGCTTCTCAGATGGATCAGACTCTGAGCCTGAAGTCAACAACCTACCTCCCGTAGGTCAAGCCCCGAACAACAACCCTCGTCCATCTTTTCTAGGTCCCACTCCCTTGTGGGTACATAACTTGAATCGCTGGAGTGACGAACAGGGTCAACCCTTACCATACTTTGGGGACCGAACCTTTTACAACGTCAGCGATGGAGGCTCTGCTGACCGAGCTCTACCTGTCCTTATCCATAGGATATCTCGTAATGTCGAGCAAGGTCGAGCAGCCATCGACCGGGTCGTGGAGATTGATGCCAACTCTGGTGTCAACACAGTCCGCATTCGCCGTCTCGAAGAAGATATGGAATGGACCCGGAGAACCAATGAAACTCTGCAACAACGTCTGGTTGCCTCTCAAGCTGAGGTCATGGAACTTCGAGCTCGTCAAAGGGCTCATGAACGACACCTTCAAGAGGTGGTACGTCAAATGAGAGACCTCAGGGTTCTCCCGAGGAATACTCATTGCCGTTAGATGATGTCTAGTACATCATTATCTTTTGGGTTAAGGATTAGTCTTTTAACATCTGTGCTCTAAGTAGCACTTATCTGTAAAATATTCCTAACTTTCAGTACTCTAATTAGGAATCTAGGAACTGTCAAACTTTCCGTATGGTATGATGTAAGACCTACTGTTAGGTCAATTTTCATTGAACTCGTTACATCAGTAATACCAGTATTATTGACAACTACCTACTCTGTGGGATAAATCTTTACATTTGGATTTCCCTACACATCTTTCTAGTTGTGAACACAAACACTTATTCAATTGTTGGGCTATGGTTAGTTAGTCCATGTGTCATTCGCATATTACTCACAAATTGATTCTTACCACTTTTCTCATCTTTATAAACTTATAGTTGAAAGATGCCTCCTCGTAAATCTCCCAGGACTAGGAATAATCCTGTACCTCCACCGCCTCCTCCACCTGCGGTCATCGATACTGCAGCTCTGAACGCTGCCGTAGCTGCAGCAGTGGCAACTGCCATGGCTCAGTATCACTCATCAGATGCTAGCAGAGGTGGAACCTCGGTTAACTCCATTCCGGTTGAAACTCCTGTGCGCTCGAGAGAGTGCTCTTACAAGGATTTCACCAACTGTAAGCCGAAACCCTTTCATGGGACCGGCGGAGTCATTGCTCTTTCGCAATGGTTCGAGAAGACTGAATCGGTCTTCGAAATTTGTTCTTGCCCTGCTGCGTGCAAGGTCAAATATGCCGCATGCACCTTCGAAGGGAAGGCACTGACATGGTGGAACAGCCACGTTAAATCTCTAACTCTCGTCGTGGCCAACGACATAGGCTGGGATACGATGAAAGACCTCATGATTGAGGAATACTGCCCGAGGGGCGAGATCCAGAAATTGGAACAGGAGCTTTGGAGCCTGACCATGAAGGGCACCAACATTATCGCTTACACTGCCCGGTTTAGCGAACTGGTGGCCCTCTGCCCTAACATGGTTCCCACTGAAGGGAAGAAGATTGAAAGGTATGTATGGGGGCTAGTGCCTCCTTACCAGGGGAATGTCTTAGCATCCAACCCTGCTACCTTCGACAGTGCCAAACGACTGGCACAGCGACTCATTGACCATGGTGTCAAAACCCCTACAACCACAACAACCCTAGCCATCTCAGAACCATCCAAACCCGCTGACACCAAGCGAAAGTTCTAGGATGACAAGAAGAGGCAGCGAGCTGCCAAGAAGCAGCAAATTGTGGCTGTACATGCTGCAGTATCCCCTGCTGCTACTGCACTGACGAAGCAGTATGCTGGAAGTTTGCCGAAGTGCAACAAATGCAACTTCCCACTACGGCCCCTGCCGTGAAATGCAGTGCTCTAACTGCAACAGGAAAGGACACACCGTCCGTTTCTGTAAATTCCCGGTGCAACCGATCACGCAAGTCCCTGGCTCTGGCGCGAGCCCAACTTGCTATGGATGTGGCGAAACAGACCACTATAAGAGGGACTGCCCTAAAGCGAGAAATGTTGGAGGAGCAGGGAGGGTACTAGCTATAGGCCACGGGGAAGCAGTCGCTGACCCGATAGTGGTGACTTGTACGTTCCTCCTTGATAACTCCTATGCATGCATTCTGTTCGATAGTGGAGCGGAGCGAAGCTTCGTAAACCACAAATTTGCTCGCATGCTTAAACCACAACCACATGAACTTAAAGAACAATTCACAGTAGAAATGGCTAACAGCAAAACAGAAAACACCAGTAGCATATACTTAGGATGTATCCTAACCCTAGATAACTATTCGTTCCCCATCGACCTCATGCCGGTCTCAATAAAAAGTTTTGACGTCATCATCGGCATGGATTGGTTGAGTCTTCATCACGCCGACATCATGTGCTTCGAGAAAGCAGTCCGACTAAACCTTCCATCTAACGAAACTCTTATAGTCTACGGCGACAAACCTAGTGCGAGTCTTCGCATTATATCAAGTATTCAAGCACAGAAATATCTGCGCAAAGAATACCACACATTCCTTGCTCACGTCGTCGACACGAACCTCGAAACAAAAGAACTCAAGAACATTCCAGTAGTGAGCGACTTTCCCGACATTTTCCCAGAAGAACTACCTGGATTACCTCCGCAACGATAGGTCGAGTTCCGTATCGACTTAGTTCCAGGAGCTACCCCAGTAGCCAAGTCGCCCTACCGATTAGCACCAGCAGAGATGCAGGAATTATCTGGTCAACTTAACGAACTACTCAGCAAGGGCTTCATAAGACCAAGCTTCTCACCTTGGGGAGCACCGGTCTTGTTTGTTAAGAAGAAAGACGGATCATTCCGTATGTGTATCGACTACAGATAACTCAACAAACTGACGGTCAAAAATCGTTACCCTCTACCTCGCATAGACGACCTATTTGACCAACTACAAGGGGCGAACTATTTCTCCAAAATTGATCTAAGATCCGGATATCACCAGTTACGAGTGCTAGAGGAGGATGTTCCAAAGACAGCCTTCCGAACTCGTTACGGACACTACGAGTTCGTGGTGATGCCATTCGGATTGACCAATGCGCTAGCAGTTTTCATGGACCTGATGAACAGAGTATGCCGACCTTACTTGGATCAGTTCGTCATCGTTTTCATTGACGACATCCTGATCTACTCCCGAAGTAAGGAAGAGCATGGCGATCACCTCCGACTAGTTTTAGGAACTTTACGAACGGAGAAACTTTATGCGAAGTTCTCGAAATGTGAATTTTGGATCCGAAGAGTCAAATTCTTAGGACACGTGGTAAGCGAAGAGGGAATCCACGTGGACCCATCCAAAATTAAAGCTATTGAGAACTGGTCAGCACCAAAGAAGCCGACAGAAATTCGTCAATTTCTAGGTCTTGCTGGTTACTACCGCAGATTCATTCAAAACTTCTCCCGAATAGCGAAACCTCTTACAACCTTGATGCAGAAAGGCGTGGCCTTTGACTGGGAAGAGAAACAAGAAAGAGCGTTCCAAACGCTCAAACGAGCCTTGTGCACCGCGCCAATACTATCTCTCCCCGAAGGGATAGAAGACTTCTTGGTCTATTGCGATGCATCGAACCAAGGGCTTGGGTGTGTTCTGATGCAACGAGGTAAGGTCATCGCCTACGCCTCCCGACAGTTGAAGACACACGAAGTTAACTATACGACACACGATCTTGAACTGGGAGCAGTGGTGTTTGCTCTGAAGATCTGGAGACATTACTTGTATGGAACGAAGAGCACTATCTTTACCGACCACAAGAGTTTACAACACATATTCAATCAGAAGGAGCTCAACATGAGACAACGATGGTGGGTCGAGCTACTCAGTGATTACGAATGCGATATTCGTTATCATCCGGGTAAAGCCAACGTAGTAGCAGACGCCCTGAGTCGGAAAGAATATTCTGGTCACAAGGTCAAGTCATTATCAATAACCATCCATTCACACTTGTCTAACCAAATTCAGGCGGCCCAAGTTGAAGCCATGAAACCTGAAAATGTGACGAGTGAATCCCTTAGAGGAATGGACAAGAGTTTAGAAGCCAAGGGTGATGGAGCCTTATACTTCATGGATCGGATCTGGACACCGAAACACGGTGGTTTCCGAGACTTAGTCATGACCGAGGCGCACAACACTCGGTATTCTGTCCACCCAGGTTCAGATAAGATGTATCTGGATCTTAAAAAGCTATACTGGTGGCCTAATATGAAAGCAGAGATTGCTACCTTCGTAAGTAAATGCCTTACTTGCGCGAAGGTAAAGGTCGAGTACCAGAAGCCCTCTGGTTTACTGGAACAACCAGAGATTCCAGAATGGAAGTGGGAGCGGATCACTATGGATTTCATAACCAAGTTGCCCAAGACAACGGGTGGACTTGATACCATATGGGTCATCGTTGATAGATTGACCAAGTCTGCACACTTCCTGCCTATCAAAGAAACCGACAAGATGGAGAAACTTACGAGAACATACATTAGGGAAATCGTACGACTACATGGTGTACCTATATCCATTATCTCCGATCGAGATAGTAGGTTCACCTCAAGATTCTGGCAATCACTGCAACATTCCCTAAGAACAAGGCTGGACATGAGCACAGCCTACCATCCACAGACTGACGGACAGAGTGAGAGGACGATCCAGACATTAGAAGATATGTTGCGTGCTTGTGTAATTGACTTTGGAAAAGCATGGGATACTCATTTACCCCTTGTCGAATTTTCCTACAACAACAGTTATCACACGAGCATAAAAGCAGCACCATTTGAAGCTCTCTACGGCCAAAAGTGCAGATCCCCTCTATGCTGGGCTGAGGTGGGTGATACCCAATTAGCTAGAGGGCAAGCTTCCGACAGTACTCTCACTGGTCCGGAAATCATTCGGGAAACGACAGAGAAGATCGTTCAGATTCGTGAACGGTTGAAAGCCTCTAGAGACCGACAAAAGAGCTACGCTGATAAACGCAGAAAACCTTTGGAATTTCAGGTGGGAGACCGAGTCCTACTCAAAGTCTCACCCTGGAAGGGCTTGATACGCTTCGGAAAGCGTGGGAAGCTTAATCCTAGGTACATAGGGCCTTTCGAGATTCTCGCAAGAGTCGGCCCCGTAGCTTACAAACTTGATCTACCCGACACACTTCGTAACGTACATTCTACATTCCACGTATCTAACTTGAAAAAGTGTCTGTCCGACGAGACTCTCGTAATCCCACTCGACGAGATCGAGATCAACGAGAGCCTCAACTTCGTGGAAGAACCTGTAGAGATCATGGACCGTGAGGTCAAGCAGACGAAGCAAAGCCGTATCCCTATCATGAAGGTTCGCTGGAACGCCAAGCGAGGACCAGAATTCACTTGGGAATGCGAGGATCAGATGAAACTGAAATATCCTCATCTTTTCGCTTAGTTATTTGTAACTCCTTATTTGCTTAAATTCTAATTTCGGGACGAAATTCCTTCTAACGGGGGGATGATATGACAACCCGAAATTTCCATTTGTACGAACATTATCTATTCAATAGGAGCTAGTCCAATTTCTATAAATTTCAGACTTGTCCGAACAAGTTTGTGTACATTAGGGTTTACGTTTCTGGACGTATCCGGAGAATGGATGCTCCTGAAATCGTGAAACTTGAACATTGTAAGTTTCACAATGTGATAGTCTGACTTCCGGAATAAAAATATTTTCTGTCAAAATATTCCAGGACTATAAATAGTTTTCTGAACTAAATTAATTCATTATTTACAATTCCAACTAGAGAAAAGCCAATTCTCTCTGACAGATCTTCGGGTTTTCATCCCGGATTGTGAGTCTACTTTCCTAAACGTGTTTTAATACTTGTTATATGCTTTATAACATCATTTATATGTCCAAAGAACTCTTGGGCCGTAAACCCCTTTTTAAGGGACAAAATTGCCCTAACTTGCCTCCTTGAGCCTTAGGACTTTAACCACTAGTACTTGTGCTTGTTTTGGACTTGAAAACACTTCAAAATGATAGACTTTTAGGAGTTTACGGCCAAGGAAAGGATCTTGGGCCGTAAACCCCTCTTTCTTATGTTAAAAATCATTCCAAGTACACCTTAGGCCTTAAGACAATTTACCTTGCATACTTGGGACTAGAATGGAGAGTAGAACACATCAAAACCACTCCTTGAAAGGAGTTTACGGCCAATGAACATATCTTGGGCCGTAAACTCCAAGTGATGCCCTAAATGTGTGCATCTTGTCCCCATTAGCCTTAGACAAATTCATGGAAGCCATCCTTGATGTTTAAGAGCCTCAAATCAATTAAAATCCAAGAGTTTACGGCCGTAAACTCTAGGGTGAGAGGACTTTGGGCCGAAAACTCCACTATGGAGTATACTAGAGCCTTAAACTACTTCATGTGTTATTCCAACAAAGCTAGGAGTGTTCTAGGATCAAGATAGCACCATAAAACAACCAAAACCACCCTTTGAGGAGTTCACGGCCATAAACCCATGAGTTTACGACCGTAAACTCCAAGGTGTGGGGTTTGTTGGGTGGTGAACTCCTATACAAGGCCATTTGATGTTTCAAACCCTTTTGCCTTGTCCCGTAGCAACTTAGATGCAACCATTTGAACCTTAAACACTCATAAGAGTGTTTACATGTTCCTAATTGTATTAACTTACTTTGTTAAGTTATTATGTGGCTAATTAGTTATATATATATATATATATATATATATATATATATATATGATAACTAGGCTCGAACGTGTGAACAAGTCTCCGTTTGACACTTAGCACGGTACCCGATACATCAATTCAAACGACTCACCACAAGTGAGTTCATACCCCTTGAATCAACCTTTGAAATGATTTTAAATGTTTTAAATACTTTATGGGGGGAATACAAGTCAAATACTTATAGTTATTGCTTCAATCACATGTGATTGCATTTAATCACATGTGATTAATAACTAGGAAAACAACGATTTTTACTACTGTTCAAACTGTTTTATCAAACTGTTTCACTTCAAATGTTTTACAAACTCTTTCTACTTATCAAATACTTTTATTAAACTTTGTTTTACTTCTTATAAATTTCATGCCCATATATGTGTATATATATATATATATATATATATATATATATATATATATATATATATATATATATATATAAGTAATGCTTAAAAGGCTTAGGAAGGCCATCCGCCCTATTTCCTTTTCGCGCACTGAGATGTGGTCTGGTGGGACTTCGGGTGACCATCCGAAGGTCGTTTCAACATTAGTTATATATCATATATACATGTATAGACATAAAAGTACTTCCATGTTCATATTTATCAGTACATCAATAGTTAGTTACCATCGGGGTAACACAATACATATACATATACTAGAAACAATACATATACATATACTAGAAACAATACATATACATATGCTAGAAACAATACATATACAATGATGCTAGAAACAATACATATACAATGATGCTAGAAACAATACATATACATATACATATACTAGAAACAATACATATACAATGATGCTAGAAACAATACATATACAATGATGCTAGAAACAATACATATACAATGATGCTAGAAACAATACATATACATATACTAGAACAAGAAACAGTACATATACATGAATACTTTATTATTGTGATTTAAATCGGAGCATGACTTAACTGTCATGGCTCGAGTTGTAGCCATAATTCTCTTGAAGGGAGAGCGTGAGTTTGCGTATAGATCTATACTGGATTGACAATCCTACACCTTGCTGCTAGCTACAACCGGACCTGCAGGTCTGCGGGTGCCAAACGTCATTCCGTTATTACGACCATTCATTTGTCGTTGTTACTAGTCGATAGTATGGTGCAATTTATCACGTAATGCCTTAATATAAATCCGGTTTAAGGTAGTTAGTACCACAGTAGTTCTTATAATAAAAGGCTACAATACTACATTAATTTACCCATTACATATTTTTAGTGATAACCTCACTTAAACGTTTATGTACAAACTATATTTTGTTAAATGATAGTTACATTTGGGAAATTACGCACTTTTACATCAAACGAACATACCAAAAACAGTTAAGCCTTGGTAGAAGGCTTCTTTAATAGAAAATATAGGTTTTTCTGAGAGATTCAAACTTTTACAAACAATTGCAAACTTTTACATACATTTTACAAACTTATACTTGATACATGTTCAAACATTTTTGAATGACAAATACAGACACTAAAATACTTATGAACTCACCAGCTTAATGCTGATAAACTCTTTCAAAATAACTTGTATTCTCAGGTCGTCAGTAGACAGGTACCGAGGCCAGCTTTTGAGAAGATGGAGCGCATTCAAGACTCATCTTATTATTTTGATATACGTTATTTTTGGTGTCTACAATGTACAGAACACACTTGTATTAAAATTATATTTAATGCAATGGATGATGTTGTTTGCTTATTTACATTTACTGTGTTGTGATACTTACATGACGTCCTCCGCCCCAGAACGTTTCCGCCGTTCTTGGTTTTGGGGTGTGACAGATTGGTATCAGAGCATTGTTTATAGTGAATCAAGTATATCAACCCATAAAAGATATACTAAACTATAAACCCATTTGGGATTAAAACACTCTGAACAAGAGTCTATACTTAAAATACTAAAATATTTAATTAAGTATACTAGTCTACATTCATACTAAAACCAGTGTCACAACGACAAGAACAGAAGAATTACGATTGTTAAATATCACAGGTAAGCTCGGGGATATATGGTCAGTCCTGGGAATGGCATAGCCTGATCAACTATGCTGGTCCGAGGAGTGATTAGCATATGCCCTAGAATGGTTGTGATGTGTTAACAAGTCTAAAAACTTACCAACAATACCACAAGAAGATTCAATAGAACCTAAACTTAAAATACTATATGTGTATTTTGTACTACCAACTACTTGTATACTATATCTTTATACCTCTCTTCTCGTGTAGATTTAAATGGCTGGATTCCATCACGGCGACCCGTACTTTCCAAATGAAGGCAACGCAGGATGGCTCGAAGCAGAGTCTGACGATGAACACCCAATCCCGTTGGATGATCATCAAGCTGAAGGCTTCTCAGATGGATCAGACTCTGAGCCTGAAGTCAACAACCTACCTCCCGTAGGTCAAGCCCCGAACAACAACCCTCGTCCAGCTTTTCTAGGTCCCACTCCCTTGTGGGTACATAACTTGAATCGCTGGAGTGACGAACAGGGTCAACCCTTACCATACTTTGGGGACCGAACCTTTTACAACGTCAGCGATGGAGGCTCTGCTGACCGAGCTCTACCTGTCCTTATCCATAGGATATCTCGTAATGTCGAGCAAGGTCGAGCAGCCATCGACCGGGTCGTGGAGATTGATGCCAACTCTGGTGTCAACACAGTCCGCATTCGCCGTCTCGAAGAAGATATGGAATGGACCCGGAGAACCAATGAAACTCTGCAACAACGTCTGGTTGCCTCTCAAGCTGAGGTCATGGAACTTCGAGCTCGTCAAAGGGCTCATGAACGACACCTTCAAGAGGTGGTACGTCAAATGAGAGACCTCAGGGTTCTCCCGAGGAATACTCATTGCCGTTAGATGATGTCTAGTACATCATTATCTTTTGGGTTAAGGATTAGTCTTTTAACATCTGTGCTCTAAGTAGCACTTATCTGTAAAATATTCCTAACTTTCAGTACTCTAATTAGGAATCTAGGAACTGTCAAACTTTCCGTATGGTATGATGTAAGACCTACTGTTAGGTCAATTTTCATTGAACTCGTTACATCAGTAATACCAGTATTATTGACAACTACCTACTCTGTGGGATAAATCTTTACATTTGGATTTCCCTACACATCTTTCTAGTTGTGAACACAAACACTTATTCAATTGTTGGGCTATGGTTAGTTAGTCCATGTGTCATTCGCATATTACTCACAAATTGATTCTTACCACTTTTCTCATCTTTATAAACTTATAGTTGAAAGATGCCTCCTCGTAAATCTCCCAGGACTAGGAATAATCCTGTACCTCCACCGCCTCCTCCACCTGCGGTCATCGATACTGCAGCTCTGAACGCTGCCGTAGCTGCAGCAGTGGCAACTGCCATGGCTCAGTATCACTCATCAGATGCTAGCAGAGGTGGAACCTCGGTTAACTCCATTCCGGTTGAAACTCCTGTGCGCTCGAGAGAGTGCTCTTACAAGGATTTCACCAACTGTAAGCCGAAACCCTTTCATGGGACCGGCGGAGTCATTGCTCTTTCGCAATGGTTCGAGAAGACTGAATCGGTCTTCGAAATTTGTTCTTGCCCTGCTGCGTGCAAGGTCAAATATGCCGCATGCACCTTCGAAGGGAAGGCACTGACGTGGTGGAACAGCCACGTTAAATCTCTAACTCTCGTCGTGGCCAACGACATAGGCTGGGATACGATGAAAGACCTCATGATTGAGGAATACTGCCCGAGGGGCGAGATCCAGAAATTGGAACAGGAGCTTTGGAGCCTGACCATGAAGGGCACCAACATTATCGCTTACACTGCCCGGTTTAGCGAACTGGTGGCCCTCTGCCCTAACATGGTTCCCACTGAAGGGAAGAAGATTGAAAGGTATGTATGGGGGCTAGTGCCTCCTTACCAGGGGAATGTCTTAGCATCCAACCCTGCTACCTTCGACAGTGCCAAACGACTGGCACAGCGACTCATTGACCATGGTGTCAAAACCCCTACAACCACAACAACCCTAGCCATCTCAGAACCATCCAAACCCGCTGACACCAAGCGAAAGTTCTAGGATGACAAGAAGAGGCAGCGAGCTGCCAAGAAGCAGCAAATTGTGGCTGTACATGCTGCAGTATCCCCTGCTGCTACTGCACTGACGAAGCAGTATGCTGGAAGTTTGCCGAAGTGCAACAAATGCAACTTCCCACTACGGCCCCTGCCGTGAAATGCAGTGCTCTAACTGCAACAGGAAAGGACACACCGTCCGTTTCTGTAAATTCCCGGTGCAACCGATCACGCAAGTCCCTGGCTCTGGCGCGAGCCCAACTTGCTATGGATGTGGCGAAACAGACCACTATAAGAGGGACTGCCCTAAAGCGAGAAATGTTGGAGGAGCAGGGAGGGTACTAGCTATAGGCCACGGGGAAGCAGTCGCTGACCCGATAGTGGTGACTTGTACGTTCCTCCTTGATAACTCCTATGCATGCATTCTGTTCGATAGTGGAGCGGAGCGAAGCTTCGTAAACCACAAATTTGCTCGCATGCTTAAACCACAACCACATGAACTTAAAGAACAATTCACAGTAGAAATGGCTAACAGCAAAACAGAAAACACCAGTAGCATATACTTAGGATGTATCCTAACCCTAGATAACTATTCGTTCCCCATCGACCTCATGCCGGTCTCAATAAAAAGTTTTGACGTCATCATCGGCATGGATTGGTTGAGTCTTCATCACGCCGACATCATGTGCTTCGAGAAAGCAGTCCGACTAAACCTTCCATCTAACGAAACTCTTATAGTCTACGGCGACAAACCTAGTGCGAGTCTTCGCATTATATCAAGTATTCAAGCACAGAAATATCTGCGCAAAGAATACCACACATTCCTTGCTCACGTCGTCGACACGAACCTCGAAACAAAAGAACTCAAGAACATTCCAGTAGTGAGCGACTTTCCCGACATTTTCCCAGAAGAACTACCTGGATTACCTCCGCAACGATAGGTCGAGTTCCGTATCGACTTAGTTCCAGGAGCTACCCCAGTAGCCAAGTCGCCCTACCGATTAGCACCAACAGAGATGCAGGAATTATCTGGTCAACTTAACGAACTACTCAGCAAGGGCTTCATAAGACCAAGCTTCTCACCTTGGGGAGCACCGGTCTTGTTTGTTAAGAAGAAAGACGGATCATTCCGTATGTGTATCGACTACAGATAACTCAACAAACTGACGGTCAAAAATCGTTACCCTCTACCTCGCATAGACGACCTATTTGACCAACTACAAGGGGCGAACTATTTCTCCAAAATTGATCTAAGATCCGGATATCACCAGTTACGAGTGCTAGAGGAGGATGTTCCAAAGACAGCCTTCCGAACTCGTTACGGACACTACGAGTTCGTGGTGATGCCATTCGGATTGACCAATGCGCTAGCAGTTTTCATGGACCTGATGAACAGAGTATGCCGACCTTACTTGGATCAGTTCGTCATCGTTTTCATTGACGACATCCTGATCTACTCCCGAAGTAAGGAAGAGCATGGCGATCACCTCCGACTAGTTTTAGGAACTTTACGAACGGAGAAACTTTATGCGAAGTTCTCGAAATGTGAATTTTGGATCCGAAGAGTCAAATTCTTAGGACACGTGGTAAGCGAAGAGGGAATCCACGTGGACCCATCCAAAATTAAAGCTATTGAGAACTGGTCAGCACCAAAGAAGCCGACAGAAATTCGTCAATTTCTAGGTCTTGCTGGTTACTACCGCAGATTCATTCAAAACTTCTCCCGAAGAGCGAAACCTCTTACAACCTTGATGCAGAAAGGCGTGGCCTTTGACTGGGAAGAGAAACAAGAAAGAGCGTTCCAAACGCTCAAACGAGCCTTGTGCACCGCGCCAATACTATCTCTCCCCGAAGGGATAGAAGACTTCTTGGTCTATTGCGATGCATCGAACCAAGGGCTTGGGTGTGTTCTGATGCAACGAGGTAAGGTCATCGCCTACGCCTCCCGACAGTTGAAGACACACGAAGTTAACTATACGACACACGATCTTGAACTGGGAGCAGTGGTGTTTGCTCTGAAGATCTGGAGACATTACTTGTATGGAACGAAGAGCACTATCTTTACTGACCACAAGAGTTTACAACACATATTCAATCAGAAGGAGCTCAACATGAGACAACGATGGTGGGTCGAGCTACTCAGTGATTACGAATGCGATATTCGTTATCATCCGGGTAAAGCCAACGTAGTAGCAGACGCCCTGAGTCGGAAAGAATATTCTGGTCACAAGGTCAAGTCATTATCAATAACCATCCATTCACACTTGTCTAACCAAATTCAGGCGGCCCAAGTTGAAGCCATGAAACCTGAAAATGTGACGAGTGAATCCCTTAGAGGAATGGACAAGAGTTTAGAAGCCAAGGGTGATGGAGCCTTATACTTCATGGATCGGATCTGGACACCGAAACACGGTGGTTTCCGAGACTTAGTCATGACCGAGGCGCACAACACTCGGTATTCTGTCCACCCAGGTTCAGATAAGATGTATCTGGATCTTAAAAAGCTATACTGGTGGCCTAATATGAAAGCAGAGATTGCTACCTTCGTAAGTAAATGCCTTACTTGCGCGAAGGTAAAGGTCGAGTACCAGAAGCCCTCTGGTTTACTGGAACAACCAGAGATTCCAGAATGGAAGTGGGAGCGGATCACTATGGATTTCATAACCAAGTTGCCCAAGACAACGGGTGGACTTGATACCATATGGGTCATCGTTGATAGATTGACCAAGTCTGCACACTTCCTGCCTATCAAAGAAACCGACAAGATGGAGAAACTTACGAGAACATACATTAGGGAAATCGTACGACTACATGGTGTACCTATATCCATTATCTCCGATCGAGATAGTAGGTTCACCTCAAGATTCTGGCAATCACTGCAACATTCCCTAAGAACAAGGCTGGACATGAGCACAGCCTACCATCCACAGACTGACGGACAGAGTGAGAGGACGATCCAGACATTAGAAGATATGTTGCGTGCTTGTGTAATTGACTTTGGAAAAGCATGGGATACTCATTTACCCCTTGTCGAATTTTCCTACAACAACAGTTATCACACGAGCATAAAAGCAGCACCATTTGAAGCTCTCTACGGCCAAAAGTGCAGATCCCCTCTATGCTGGGCTGAGGTGGGTGATACCCAATTAGCTAGAGGGCAAGCTTCCGACAGTACTCTCACTGGTCCGGAAATCATTCGGGAAACGACAGAGAAGATCGTTCAGATTCGTGAACGGTTGAAAGCCTCTAGAGACCGACAAAAGAGCTACGCTGATAAACGCAGAAAACCTTTGGAATTTCAGGTGGGAGACCGAGTCCTACTCAAAGTCTCACCCTGGAAGGGCTTGATACGCTTCGGAAAGCGTGGGAAGCTTAATCCTAGGTACATAGGGCCTTTCGAGATTCTCGCAAGAGTCGGCCCCGTAGCTTACAAACTTGATCTACCCGACACACTTCGTAACGTACATTCTACATTCCACGTATCTAACTTGAAAAAGTGTCTGTCCGACGAGACTCTCGTAATCCCACTCGACGAGATCGAGATCAACGAGAGCCTCAACTTCGTGGAAGAACCTGTAGAGATCATGGACCGTGAGGTCAAGCAGACGAAGCAAAGCCGTATCCCTATCGTGAAGGTTCGCTGGAACGCCAAGCGAGGACCAGAATTCACTTGGGAATGCGAGGATCAGATGAAACTGAAATATCCTCATCTTTTCGCTTAGTTATTTGTAACTCCTTATTTGCTTAAATTCTAATTTCGGGACGAAATTCCTTCTAACGGGGGGATGATATGACAACCCGAAATTTCCATTTGTACGAACATTATCTATTCAATAGGAGCTAGTCCAATTTCTATAAATTTCAGACTTGTCCGAACAAGTTTGTGTACATTAGGGTTTACGTTTCTGGACGTATCCGGAGAATGGATGCTCCTGAAATCGTGAAACTTGAACATTGTAAGTTTCACAATGTGATAGTCCGACTTCCGGAATAAAAATATTTTCTGTCAAAATATTCCAGGACTATAAATAGTTTTCTGAACTAAATTAATTCATTATTTACAATTCCAACTAGAGAAAAGCCAATTCTCTCTGACGGATCTTCGGGTTTTCATCCCGGATTGTGAGTCTACTTTCCTAAACGTGTTTTAATACTTGTTATATGCTTTATAACATCATTTATATGTCCAAAGAACTCTTGGGCCGTAAACCCCTTTTTAAGGGACAAAATTGCCCTAACTTGCCTCCTTGAGCCTTAGGACTTTAACCACTAGTACTTGTGCTTGTTTTGGACTTGAAAACACTTCAAAATGATAGACTTTTAGGAGTTTACGGCCAAGGAAAGGATCTTGGGCCGTAAACCCCTCTTTCTTATGTTAAAAATCATTCCAAGTACACCTTAGGCCTTAAGACAATTTACCTTGCATACTTGGGACTAGAATGGAGAGTAGAACACATCAAAACCACTCCTTGAAAGGAGTTTACGGCCAATGAACATATCTTGGGCCGTAAACTCCAAGTGATGCCCTAAATGTGTGCATCTTGTCCCCATTAGCCTTAGACAAATTCATGGAAGCCATCCTTGATGTTTAAGAGCCTCAAATCAATTAAAATCCAAGAGTTTACGGCCGTAAACTCTAGGGTGAGAGGACTTTGGGCCGAAAACTCCACTATGGAGTATACTAGAGCCTTAAACTACTTCATGTGTTATTCCAACAAAGCTAGGAGTGTTCTAGGATCAAGATAGCACCATAAAACAACCAAAACCACCCTTTGAGGAGTTCACGGCCATAAACCCATGAGTTTACGGCCGTAAACTCCAAGGTGTGGGGTTTGTTGGGTGGTGAACTCCTATACAAGGCCATTTGATGTTTCAAACCCTTTTGCCTTGTCCCGTAGCAACTTAGATGCAACCATTTGAACCTTAAACACTCATAAGAGTGTTTACATG
Organism: Lactuca saligna; assembly: GCF_052625555.1. NCBI lineage: Eukaryota > Viridiplantae > Streptophyta > Magnoliopsida > Asterales > Asteraceae > Lactuca > Lactuca saligna. The sequence continues at coordinate 136,820,966 of NC_136422.1, read as the reverse complement.
TTCCTAATTGTATTAACTTACTTTGTTAAGCTATTATGTGGCTAATTAGTTATATATATATGCTTATTATATGATAACTAGGCTCGAACGTGTGAACAAGTCTCCGTTTGACACTTAGCACGGTACCCGATACATCAATTCAAACGACTCACCACAAGTGAGTTCATACCCCTTGAATCAACCTTTGAAATGATTTTAAATGTTTTAAATATTTTATGGGGGGGGGGGGGGATACAAGTCAAATACTTATAGTTATTGCTTCAATCACATGTGATTGCATTTAATCACATGTGATTAATAACTAGGAAAACAACGATTTTTACTACTGTTCAAACTGTTTTATCAAACTGTTTCACTTCAAATGTTTTACAAACTCTTTCTACTTATCAAATACTTTTATTAAACTTTGTTTTTCTTCTTATAAATTGCATGCCCATATATGTGTGTATATATATATATATATATATATATATATATATATATATATATATATATATATATATATATATATATAAGTAATGCTTAAAAGGCTTAGGAAGGCCATCCGCCCTATTTCCTTTTCGCGCACTGAGATGTGGTCTGGTGGGACTTCGGGTGACCATCCGAAGGTCGTTTCAACATTAGTTATATATCATATATACATGTATAGACATAAAAGTACTTCCATGTTCATATTTATCAGTACATCAATAGTTAGTTACCATCGGGGTAACACAATACATATACATATACTAGAAACAATACATATACATATACTAGAAACAATACATATACATATACATATACTAGAAACAATACATATACAATGATGCTAGAAACAATACATATACATATACTAGAACAAGAAACAGTACATATACATGAATACTTTATTATTGTGATTTAAATCGGAGCATGACTTAACTGTCATGGCTCGAGTTGTAGCCAGAATTCTCTTGAAGGGAGAGCGTGAGTTTGCGTATAGATCTATACTGGATTGACAATCCTACACCCTTGCTGCTAGCTACAACCGGACCTGCAGGTCTGCGGGTGCCAAACGTCATTCCGTTATTACGACCATTCATTTGTCGTTGTTACTAGTCGATAGTATGGTGCAATTTATCACGTAATGCCTTAATATAAATCCGGTTTAAGGTAGTTAGTACCACAATAGTTCTTATAATACAAGGCTACAGTACTACATTAATTTACCCATTACATATTTTTAGTGATAACCTCACTTAAACGTTTATGTACAAACTATATTTTGTTAAATGATAGTTACATTTGGGAAATTACGCACTTTTACATCAAACGAACATACCAAAACAGTTAAGCCTTGGTAGAAGGCTTCTTTAATAGAAAATATAGGTTTTTCTGAGAGATTCAAACTTTTACAAAAAATTGCAAACTTTTACATACATTTTACAAACTTATACTTGATACATGTTCAAACATTTTTGAATGACAAATACAGACACTAAAATACTTATGAACTCACCAGCTTAATGCTGATAAACTCTTTCAAAATAACTTGTATTCTCAGGTCGTCAGTAGACAAGTACCGAGGCCAGCTTTTGAGAAGATGGAGCGCATTCAAGACTCATCTTATTATTTTGATATACGTTATTTTTGGTGTCTACAATGTACAGAACACACTTGTATTAAAATTATATATTTAATGCAATGGATTATGTTGTTTGCTTATTTACATTTACTGTGTTGTGATACTTACATGACGTCCTCCGCCCCAGAACGTTTCCGCCGTTCTTGGTTTTGGGGTGTGATAAACCTCGCCCCAACAAACCGGGGTCCTACATCTCTGACCATAAAACGTCTCAAACGAAGGTCAGTCGATACTAGCATGATAAGTATTGTTATATGAAAACAATGCTAGTGGGAGGTATGTATCCTAACTTCCTACAAAATCCAACACGGATACCCGAAGCATATCCTCGAGTGTTTGGATCATCCTCTCGCTCTGGCCATCTATCTGGGGGTGGTATACTGTGTTGAAATGCAACTGAGTGCCTAGTGCCTCATGGAACTTCTTCCAGAATATAGATGTGAATCAAACATCTCGGTCGGAGACTACTGAAACTGGTAGCTCGTGCCTAACCACCACCTCTCACACGTAAATATCCACTAATTTCTCCATGAAGATGCTCTCGGAGATCAGAATAAAGTGGGTACTCTTCGTTAATCTATCCATAATAACCCATATGGCATCCACACCTTTTTGTCTCCTTTGGAAACTTTGTGATGAAGTCCATGGTGATCTCTTCCCTTTTCCAAATGGGAATGGGTAGTGGCTAAACCTTTCCATGAGGTCGCTGATGTTCGGCCTTGACCTTCTTGCAGGTCAAGCATCGCTCCACAAACCAGGAGATCTCCTGCTTCATTTAGGCCCACCAGTAACTCGATCTCATGTGTCGATAAATTTTTGTAGCCCCTGGATGTATAGAGAACTTGTACTTGTGTGCCTCTTCCAATATTTTCTGCGTCACTCCTCTAGATTCCAGAACCCACACTCAGCCACATTGGGTGAAAAGACCCCGACCGTCCTGGACAAACAAAGGAATATGACCTCGTATCTACTCTAACTTCCAATTGTCTCTCTTCGAACCCTCCACTTGAGCCTACTTGATCATATCCAATAATGGAGTGATTACTGTCATCCTCAAACAAATGTTCCTAATTGGGGAAACCGACGTCTTCTGGCTCAAAGAATCGGCCACCATGTTGGCCATCCCTGGATGGTATAAGATCTCATAGTCATAATATTTCAGTACATCCAACCACCTCCCTTGTTACATGTTGATGTTCTGCTGATCTAACACCCTAAATCTGGTATGTCTGGAAACCCTCAAGAATTACATTTTAGCATAAGTGGTCCCTTAAGTACGCTGGGTATACTTAAGTGTAGACTTAGCATACTACACTTGGTTGGTCAGAGGATCTAGGGGTACACTGGGTGTACCAAGCCGTACAAAGGGCGTACGTGTCAGGGGGTTTAAAAACCCAATTCTCGTACATGACACCTATTTAAGCGATCTTTAGTCCCTTGGACTTAGCCCTAAAGATCCTCCACTGCCTTAGAATTCCCTCATAGTCCAGAGAACTTGTGTGAGACCATTTTGAGCTTGGATACGTTCATTGTGACTCTTTTAGTGTTCATTCCAAGAAGAAGAGGTGGTTATACAAGCTTGGAACGAGTTAGTGCTTGAAGCTCCTGCATCATAGTCATCTTGCAAAGCTTCTGGAGGTAAAAATCTTGGATCTTTCATCTTAAATCTCTAGATTTAGCTAGGGTTTTTTACCTTGTCCCTTTTTGGTTGATTTTAGATCTCCATTGTGAGTTATGCAACTCCAAGAGATGGGAAAGAAAAATCTGAGGTCCCTTGGTCCTTTGGTGTCATAAAAGTGGGAGCTTGAAGGGAGATTTTTCCTCATTCATGGGTTAAAGACCTTGGAAAGGTCTTAATGGAGAGGTTGGGTGTGTATGAGACATGCAAAGGCATAAAGTTGCCAACTTTATGCCATAGGACATCTTTTCAGACTTAGATCTGGCTTTTGGACATAAACGAAACGAGTATTAAGAATTTAATGGAGAAAGTTCTCAAACTGGTTGTACGTTGGGCGTAACCCAGTGTACGCCGCGTGTAGCGCCGAGTCCCAGTACGCTACGCGTACTAAGATGGTACACCAAACGTACGTAGTATAGATGGGCCGAATCTGTTTGGTGCCTTCGAGGTATTTGGGCCTCATTAGATCATTGGGAATGGTGTATTCTGCGAATTATGGGCTACTTTATCTGTTATGGGCCATGCATATATTAGTTGGGTCTAATTGGGCCAAAAGGCCCATTAGTGATTGTGGACTTGGATTTTGGGCCCAATAGCAAGGGAAGGATAATTGGGCCTCATGGATGGGTTTGGAGTTTGGGTTCTTCTTTGTCTAATCTAAGGTCCTAACATTGGTTATTATTATTATTATTATTATTATTATTATTATTATTATTATTATTATTATTATTATTATTATTGTTATTATTATTATTATTATTATTATTATTATTATTATTATTATTATTATTATTATTATTATTATTATTCAGCTTGGGAGGTTTCAGACTGTTAAGAGAGCAGCTTTTATATTCAGCAGATAGAGGTGAGTATTCTCACCATACCCACGGGTCTAAGGCACCAAGGCCAGCCCATTATGTGTTTATGGTACATGTGTCAGTTATTTTGTGATTTTATATGATATGTGATTGTGTGTTTTGCATGAAGACCACGGGGGGAGCCCATGGTAGTCCTAGGTAGCCCATGGTAGTCCAAGGTAGTCCTAGGTAAAGACCATGTGGGGTAGCCCATGGTAGTCCTAGGTAAAGACCATGGTAGCCAATTGGATATAAGATCCTATGGGGTAGCCCATGGTAGTCCTAGGTAAAGAACATGTGGGGTAGCCCATGGCTTTAGATGTAAGACCATGTGGAGTAGCCCATGGCAATCCTAGGTAAACACCATGTGTGGTAGCCCATGGCATTAGATGTAAGACCATGTGGGGTAGCCCATGAAAGTCCTAGGTAAAGACCATGTAGGGTATCCCATGGCACTATTACAGGTTTTATGTATGCATGGTTTATGTGATATGTGTGTAGCTTTAGTAAGCTAACATGATATATGTATGTGTGGTGTGTGGTATGCTCTGGGGAACTCACTAAGCATTTCGCTTACAAGTTGTTGATTTGTTTCAGGTACATCTGAGCCCAAGGGAAAGGGCAAGGGTTGATGGCGCGGAGTGCACTCTATATCTCTCTCTTTCACTATTAAGATTTGTGGACACTCTGATGATTTGAATAAGTTGTAATGAATAGTTGATTTGAAAACAATTATGTTGGGATTTTATGGTTTATGCAATTATGTTTTATTAATCAAAAGTGAAACTTTTCTTTAAAATTTGGGTCGTTACAAGTTGGTATTAGAGTCTTGGTTTGAGGGATTTGGGCACACTCTCGAGTGTGTGAGGACTCAAACTAAGGAAATGGTAAAATTATTTTCAAAATTAGCTTAAAAGGATTTTCAAAATGAAGTGAATGATGAGAGTGGAACGTGCGTGATCAGCCGAGGCAAGTAAGTCGTTCCCCAATATGTTAAGCCATGTTATACTGATATTTGAGCCTTGTTGATTATATGGAACTTTCTATGTGTATGCTTTTAAAATTGTATACGGTTAGGAGCTTATAGCCTCAGAATGATTGATTTGGCCTTATTTCATGTTCCTTGTTTGGTTGTGGTTCTAGGGTAGAGTCTCTTATTCGAAAGCCTATTTGATCCTTTTCTGTGTGCAATTTGCATGCATAAGGGCAACCTGTCATGATTGGTTTGATTGATATGAGGAGAGTGAATCATAGGACAGCCTGAAGCTGAGGTACTCGTAATTGTGGGATATGGTGTGGTTGTGGGATGAATTAAAGTTATCAGGTATAGCAGCGGGAAAAAGTATAGGTAGGTGTGGAAGGTATTGTTAGGCCCGTACTACTAGAAGCATAAGACCTATACCCGAATCACTGTTAGATCTGACAACTTCAAGGAGGAATGGTGTGGGAGGATCCTTTATATGGAAATTCTGATCATTATAATTTATGATATTTCAGTTCAGCATGATGGTGACACGTTTTGGAGACGGAGGATCTGGATCGAGGTTTGGATCTGGGGTAGGTTCAGGAGACACTACTGATGTCATCGATGAGAGGCTGTGTGAGCTCATTGCAGCAGAGGTTACTAGGATCATCCTTGCTGCAACCCCAATCATTTTTGGAACGGTCAAGGAGGGAATTATAGAGATTATGGAGGAGAGGCTCAGATCGTTCAGGGCTGAGTTGGTGGCGGGTCAGGTTGGTACCCAAACTCCCTCGTTCCGGGAGTTCAAGGCGTGTGGGGCGCCAGAGTTCTTCGGGGTCAGGGACCTTATTGTCAACTGACACTAGGTAGCGGATATCAAGAGCGCCCAGTGTACGAGTTCTTGCCCGGATGCAGTGAAGGTTGGGTTTGCTTTGTGTATGTTAAGAGACATGGCCCATGATTGGTGGGGCGAGGTTGCTAGCCAGGTGGGGCTAGACGGAGTAGATGAGATGACATGGGCCGAGTTTGTTCAGTGAGTTTATTCAGAGTTTGCATCGCCTATTGAGGTGCAACGATTAGTGAACGATTTCATGACTTGCAGCAGACCACCGAGACTGTGGCGGAGATCACCGTCAAGTTTCGAGAACGATCTTTTTTGATCCCACAGTATGTTACCAATAAGGAGATGAGGTAGACCTGATATCATTCCATGTTGAGGGATGATATTTGGGAGTTTGTGAGCTTTACGAGGTGCAAGACCCTGAATGAGATGGTGGATAAGGCCCGTGAGAGGGAGATGGAGTTGGATACCCGCACGAAGCAGAAGACGGAGCAGGCGCAGGCAGCAGGGAGTCAAGATAAGAAGCCTAAGACGTGTAATTCTTTGGGTAAAGGCCAGCAGGACTGGAGCCAGTGTGCCAAGTGTGGGAGGTTTCATAGTGGGGCATGTCGGACAGCTGGGATATCGGGATGTTACTCTTGTGGTTAACAGGGCCACGTGAGTAGGGATTGCCCCAAAAAGGGCCTGATATGTTTCCACTGTAACCAGAATGGCCATAAAAAGGCTGATTGTCCTAGGTTGCATGGAGGGGGAGGAGCAGTGCTGGCACCTGCGCCCACTGTACTGAGGATCACTGATGGCCGCCCTGCTAAGGCGGAAGCCCCAACAATAAAGAGTCATGCGTTTCAACTAACTACTAATGAGGCTTGGGCCGCGCCAGACGTTGTGGCTGGTACGTGTTTACTATCCTCTACTTTTATTATTTTGTATGACTTATGTGTACTTACGTTTGTATAGGTACTTTGGATTCCCCAATCATTTGTGTCTCTTGCACTTAGCAAGAAGTTTGGGGATGCATCGGGGACCTTGGATTCCCCGCTTGAGGTGGAGATTGTTGATGACCGCACCGTTAGTGTGGCAAGGGTATATCGGGGTTATGTTCTGAATGTGATGGGAGAGAAGTCCCGTGTGGATCTAGTTCTGATACTGTTGCGAGGATTCAAAGTGATTATCGGAATGGACTGGTTGGGGACCAACGGGGCCATGATTGATTGCGAGCGCCAATTGGTCAGGGTTTGAACCCTAAGTGGGGGAGAGCTGGTTATTCATGGTGAGAGGGCCTTTTAGGGACCGACCCTTTGTTCGGCTACGAGGGCAAGGAGGTTTTTACAGCAGGGTTTCTCAAAATTTCTGGCTTATGTTTCGGATACGAGAATGGAGGTCGTAATGGAAGTGGGCAGTGTACCGGTTGTACATGATTTCCAGGATGTGTTCCTAGAAGGGTTACCAGGAGTGCCTATTGAGAGGTAAGTGTAGTTTCACATTGACCTGGTGTCGGGTGCCGCCCCGATCGCAAAGGCACTATATCGGTTGGCACCACCAAAAATGAAGGAGTTATCTGTGCAACTTCAGGAACTGCTTGACCATGGTTTCATTCGTGCCAGTAGTTCCCCGTGGGGTACACCGATTCTTTTCACTAAAAAGAAGTATGGATCGCACAAAATGTGCATCAATTATAGGGAACTGAACAAACTAACAGTGAATAACCGTTATCCTTTGTCGTGGATCGATGATTTGTTTGATCAACTTCAGGGTGCATCTTGGTTTTCCAAGATTGACCTTCTGTCTGGGTATCATCATATGAGGATTCGGGGTGAGGATATACTAAATACAGCTTTCAGGACTCGGTATGGGCACTATGAGTTTGTGGTGATGCCATTCGGGCTCACCAATGCCCTATCAGCGTTCATGGATCTCATGAACAGAGTGTGTAGGCCGATGCTGGATCGGTCGGTGATTATTTTTATCGATGATATTCTAGTCTACTCTAAGACCAGGGAGCAGCACGAGCAACATTTGAAGGAAGTATTAGAGACCTTGAGGGCGGAGAAACTTTTTGTGAAGTTCTCCAAGAGTGATTTCTGGCTACAGGAAGTACAGTTTTTGGGGCATGTCATCAATCAAGAGGGTATTTCGGTTGATCCAGACAAATTTGAGGCTGTAATGCGGTGGGAAGTACCAAAGAATGCATCAGAGATTCGCAGTTTCTTGGACTTAGCGGGCTACTATCAGAGATTTATCCAGGATTTCTCCAAGATTGACATGCCATTGACCTGCTTGACCAAGAAAAATGTGACTTTTCGATGGGGTGCGGATCAACAGATGGTTTTTGAGACCCTAAGAAGGAGTCTATGTGAGGCTCTAATTCTAGTACAACATGAGGGGTTAGATGATTTTGTGGTGTACTATGACGCGTCAATATCAGGGTTAGGCGTGGTACTGATGCAGAGGAGGCATGTGATAGCTTACGCCTCGAGGCAGTTGAAGCCTCATGAGGCAAATTACCCCATTCATGACCTGGAATTAGGGGTAATGGTTTTTGCCCTCAAGATTTGTAGACACAACTTATGTGGTGTGTGTTTCACTACATATACCGATCACAAGAGTCTGAAGTATCTGATGGATCAGCGGAACCTCAACATGCGACATAGGAGGTGGCTAGATGTGCTAAAGGATTATGATTGCGAGATCCTCTTCCACCCAAGGAAGGCTAACGTAGTGGCCGATGCGTTGAGCCGTAAGACGACGGGGTACCCTATTAGGGACATTTGTATGAGGATGATCGTGATTTCTCCTTTGTTGGATATGATCAGGGAGGCCCAGGTCGAGGGGGCAAAGAAGGAGAAGTGGAAGATAGAGAAAATTCAGGGGCATTATCCTTTGTTTTTTAAGGATAGCCGTGGCCTTTAGACACAGTGTGGTCGGGTGTGGGTACCAGTGTCAGGGGGAGTGAAACAGAGGTTGTTAAAGGAGGCGCACAAGTCCAAGTTCTCTATACACCCTGGAGCTATGAAAATGTATAGGGACTTGAGGCTAAGTTATTGGTGGCCCTGCATGAAGCGGGAGATCGTCGGGTTTGTGGAGTGGTGCTTGACCTGTAGGAAGGTCAAGGCCGAGCATCAGTAGCCTCATGGAAAGCTTTACTCGCTACCTATCCCCATGTGAAAGTGGGAGGAAATCACCATGGACTTCATCAAGAAGTTGCCCAGGACGGCAAGGGGAGTGGTTGTTGTATGGGTGATCATAGACAGACTAACAAAGAGCGCCCACTTTATTCCGATTTCCAAGAGTATATCCATAGAAAAGTTGGCAGACATTCATGTTCGTGAGTTGGTGGCTAGACACGGGGTGCCCGTGTCTGTAGTCTCCGACAGGGATATCCGGTTTACTTCTAGGTTTTGGAAGAAGTTCCATGAGGAATTAGGCACCCGGCTACATTTCAGTACGGCGTATCACCCTCAGACTGACGGTCAGAGTGAGAGGACGATCCCGATGTTGTAATACATGCTTTGTGCATGCGTGCTAGATTTTGGCGAAAGTTAGGACACATACTTCCAACTGGTAGAGTTTTCGTACAATAACAATTATCATGCCAGTATTGATCGAGCTCCATTCGAAATGTTATATGGTCGGAGGTGCAGGACCCCAGTGTGTTGGGACAAGGTTGGGCATCGGGTCATGGGGAGCAATGAGATAGTGCTCAAGACTACCAGATTGATTCAGCAGGTGCGTGACCGGTTACGAATCGTACAGAGCTGTCAAAAAAGTTATGTTGATCGACGGTGTTCGGATCTTGAGTTTCAGGTGGGGGGTTTTGTATTACTGAAGGTGTTGCCCTGGAAAGGAATTATCAGGTTTCAGAAGAAGGGAAAGTTAGGGCCCCGATTCATAGGCTCGTTCAATATCACGGCCCGGGTGGGCAATGTGGCCTATCGTTTAGAGCTTCCAGAGGAGCTTAGTCAAATTCACAACACCTTCCACATGTCTTAGCTTCAAAAATGTGTTGCAGACGAGTCCGAAGTTATCTCCTTGGATGACATTCAAGTGGATAGGAGCTTGAGTTATGTTGAAATTGGTCAGGGTGCAATGGCAACATCGAATGGGCTCTGAATGGACTTGGGAGCCGAAGGAGGAGATATGGGAGCATTACCACAATCTGTTTGCATCTACGGACTTTGGGGATGAAGACTAATCTAATTGGGGGAGAGTTGTAACACCCTAAATCTGGTATGTCTCGAAACCCTCAAGAATTACATTTTAGCATAAGTGGTCCCTTAAGTACGTTAGGCGTACTTAAGTGTACGTTTAGCGTACTACACTTGGTTGGTCACGGAGGATCTAGGGGTACACTGGGTGTACCAAGCCGTACATCGGGCGTACGTGCTAGGGGTTCAAAACCCTAATTTTCGGACATGAGATGTATTTAAGCGACCTTAAGCCCCTTGGACTTAGCCCTACAGAGACTCCACTACCTTAGAACACCCTTACACTCCAAAGAACTTGTGTGAGATCATTTTGAGCTTGGATAAGTGCATTGTGACTCTTTTACTGTTCATTCCAAGAAGAAGAGGAGGTTATACAAGCATAGAACGAGTTAGTGCTTCAAGATACTGCATCATAGTCATCTTGCAAAGCTTCTGGTGGTAAAAAGCTTGGATCTTTCATCTTGAATATATAGATTTAGCTAAGGTTTTATACCATTTCCCTTTTTGGTTGATTTTGGACCTCCATTGTCAATTAAGCAACTCCAGGAGATGGGAAAGATAGATCTTAGGTACCTTGGTCCTTTAGTGTTATAAAAATGGGAGCTTGATGGGAGATTTAGGCTCATACATGGGTTAAAGACCTTGGAAAGGTCTTAATGGAGAGGTTCGGTGTGTATGAGACATGCAAAGGCATAAAGTTGCCAACTTTATGCCTTAGGACATCTTTTCAGACGTAGATCTAGCTTTTGGACGTAAAGGAAACGAGTATTAAGCACTTAATGGAGAAAGTGCTCAAACTGGTTGTACGTTGGGCATAATCTAGTGTACGCCATGCATAGCCCCAAGTCCCAATACGCTATGCGTACCAGGATGGTACGCCAAGCGTACGCAGTACAGATGGATCGAATCTGTTTTGGGCCTTCGAGCTATTTGGGCCTCATTAGATCATTGTGCATGATGTATTATGCGAATTATGGGCTACTTTATCTATTATGGGCCATGTATATATTATTTGGGTCTAATTGGGCCAAAAGGCCCATTAGTGATTGTGGACTCGAATTTTGGGCCCAATAGCATGGGAAGGATAATTGGGCCTCTTGGATGGGTTTGGAGTTTGGGTTTTCCTTTTTCTAATCTAAGGTCCTAACATTGGTTATTAATATTATTATTATTATTATTATTATTATTATTATTATTATTATTCAGCTTGGGATGTTTCGGATTGTTAAGAGAGCAACTTTTATATTCAACGGACAGAGGTGAGTCTTCTCACCATACCCATGGGTCTAAGGCACCAAGGCCGGCCCATTATGTGTTTATGGTACATGTGTTAGTTATACTGTGATTCTATATGATATGTAATTATGAGTTTTGCATGAAGACCCCGGGGGGAGCCCGTGGCATTGGATGTTAGACCATGTGGGGTAGCCCATGACAGTCCTATGTAAAGACCATGTGGGGTAGCCCATGGCATTGGATGTAAGACCATGTGGGGTAGCCCATGAAGTCCAAGGTAAAGACCATGTTGGGTAGCCCATGGCATTTGATGTAAGACCATGTGAGGTAGCCCATGGTAGTCCTAGGTAAAGACCATTTGGAGTAGCCCATGGCACTATTACAGGTTTTATGTGATATGTGTGTAGCTTTAATTAGATAATAGGATATGTGTATGTGTGGTGTGTGGTATGCTCTGGGGAAGTCACTAAGCATTTCACTTAGAGGTTGTTAATTTGTTTCAGGTACATCTGAGCCCAAGGGCAAGGGCAAGGTGTGATAACGCGGCGTGCACTTTATCTCTCTCTTTCACTGTTAGGATTTGGGGACACTCTGATGATTTAAATTAGTTGTAATGAATCGTTGATTTGAAAACAGTTATGTTGGGATTTCATGGTTTATGCAATTATGTTTTATTAATCAAAAGTGAAATTTTTCTTTAAAATTTGGGTCGTTACAGCTGTTTCATCAAATACCTCAAACTTTTGTTGTCAATAAAGATGGTGTACTGCACTCTATACAAATAATGCCTCTAGATTTTAAGGGCAAACACCACTGCCCCCAATTCCAGGTTGCAAGTGGGGTAATTCACCTCATGAGGCTTCAAATGCCTCGAGACGTACACAATCACATGCCCCCTCTACATCAATACCGCCCCAAACTCTGAGATCGACGCATAGAAATACACTACCAAATCATCCAGCCTCTCCGGTAGTACTAGAATTGGGGCCTCACATAACCTCTGCCTCAATGTTTCGAAAGCCGAGTGTTGGTCAGGGCCCCATCGGAAAGTCACACTCTTCCTGGTCAAATGGGTCAATGGCACAATGATCTTGAAGAAATTCTAGATAAATCTCCGATAATAGCCCTCTAAATCCAAGAATCTATGGATCTCATATGTATTCTTCGGTACTTCCCACCGCATCACTGCCTTAACCTTCACTGGATCAACCGAAATGCCCTCCCGGTTGATGATATGCTCCAGAAACTGCACCTCTCGCAACCAGAAATAACACTTTGAGTACTTGGCATATAGCCTTTCCATTCTCAGTGTCTCTAATACCTCCCTCAGATGCTACTCGTGCTCCTCCTTGGTCTTAGAATAGACTAGAATATAATCAATGAAAATGATCACCGACCGATACAACATCGGTCTACACACCCTGTCCATGAGATCCATGAACGTTTTTGGGGCATTGGTGAGATCAAATGGCATCACCACAAACTCATAGTGCCTGTATCGAGTGCTGAAAGTTGTCTTCGGTATATCCTCATTTGATGGTACCCCGATAGAAGATCAATCTTGGAAAACCAAGATGCACCCTGTACCTGATCGAACAAATCATCGATCCTCGGGAGATGATAACGGTTTTTCAATGTTAACTTGTTCGTATCCCGATAATCAATACACATCTTGTGTGACCCATCCTTCTTTTTCACGAATAGGCTCGGTGCTCCACATAGGGAACTTCTCATATAGATAAACCCTTGCTGCAGTAGTTCCTGAAACTGCATAAACAGCTCCTACATCTCGGGTGGAGCTAGCCGGTACGGTGCCTTAGATATCGGAACGTGTAAGTCCCCAAATCTGCTTGTGTATCAGTCAGATCCAATTGATGGTGCGGAATCCCAATCAATTGGATGTTGTCAGATCAAAATAGAAGAGAAGGAGAGGAAGAACAAGATGAATCTATGATGTATTAATGAAATGATTGATGCTCCATACACATAGTTCACACACACTCTTCTCTCTTGCTTCTCTCACACCTTAGAATACACACACTTAAGCTCCTTGGCTATGTTGATTCCCTCCTCACCCACCTAACACCTATATATATATATATATATATATATATATATATATATATATATATATATATATGGGCCACAAACTCAAGGCATAAATCCAATGCTAGACCGAAAACACATGGATTTTCGGTCCAAGCTACAATTAATCCAATACAATTTTCGGCCCAAATAATTAAAACAATAAATGCTTAGAAAAGCAAAGTATAAACCATTATTTTTGACCCAACAATCTCCCCCTTAGTTTATAGATTTCATTTCTAATTAATCCAACAAGCTCCCCCTAAAAAGTAGCAGCCACATCTTGTCAATCTTCATTGGGAGCTTGGCTTCAACTATTATCTTCAAATTGTTCACAACGTCAAGATGATCTTGATGAATCTTCAATGAATGACTTCATTTGGAGCAGTTGGGCTTTTCTTCAAGATTTGACATTGAACGCACATTGGATGAGGAAGCTTCATGTACTGATTCTTGAAAGATAGCGCTTTTAGCTTGGGAATCTTCAGAGAGAACTAACAGAGAGAAATAATCTTTTGGATCACTTCAGTAGGTACAAAGATAGCAGCAAACTGATTGAGGAGGTTTCAATGCAATCCGTCACATAATCTTCAATTATAGCTTCACCATGTTGTTGGGATTGAAAGATTGAATGTTGAAAGAATAGTTTTCATTTCTTGCTCCTTCGAATGAGAATTCTTCGATTATTACGGATAAAGCATTGGCTAAGAAAATCTTCGACACAGTCTCCACGAGTCTCATCTACATCTGAATTCATTTTTCAAGACGAAACAAAACTAAAAAAAAATTTTAGCACACAATATTTTTTGGGTTTTTTCATATTTTTTGAAAAAAAATAAAACAGAAACAAATTATTTTTGGATTTTTGATTTTTCTAAAAAAGAAATAAAAAAGAAATAACACTATTTTTGGATTTTAATTTTCTGATTTTTTGTTTGATTTTTGAATTTCTTTTTTTTTTTTTTAATTCTCCCCTAAATTTGTGCATAGAGGAAAACTATGAACAAATTTAACAAAAACAAAAAATTTTGGGATCAAAGTTCTGAGACAGTCTTAATCCGTTTGTCAGTACCTTCCCCTTCATGAATAGATCTGGTCGATCGTCGGTATTGTGGTCCACTTAAGCATGAAAAATTGTGACAAATTTTGGACATGCTATAAGTGAAAAGACAAGTTGATCCTATGTTCCTAGATAAAACTTCCTAAGGACCATTCATATAACGAACACCAAGGATATTGTTGTCCACCTAAGTTGAGCAGCAAGATCTACAGATAACCTATAAATCGTTCAATTTTAGTTGTACTAGAATGTGTTTACCGCTTCCTGATATACCCCAATAATCAAGGACATCCGAGATACTCCTTACTTAAGGTGAGCAGACAATTATTAGGAGAGAGAATTGATTTATAGTGCATATGTTGTACACCCAGGTCTGATCTCTTCTAACCACGTAGAGGGTGAAACATATGACTAACTGGAATTCTAGAGGGATTGATAAGTAGAAGGTCGCATATGTTGTGTACCAGGTCAGATTATTAATCACGCAAAGGAGACAACATATGGTTAACAGACAGAAAGAATAGCATAGATAGGAGATGCCGAGAGACAGAGTTGCATATGTTGCAGTCCAGGTCGGATCTTTCGATCACACAGAGGATGCAACATATGTCTAATAGTAAGAAAGAAAGAAAATAACTTTCTACAGACCTAATTTATCGGAAATCCCCAGTTGCCCTGTCATTATCAGAATTAAGGACAAAATCCATACATTAAGGAAAACTTAAACCACAGTTCCATATACGGGTTCTCTTAATGTAACCGGTAGATTCTCATGTATATCTCCCTACTCAACCTACCCAAGTGTCATATTGTCAGGCTAAATGGAACTATCTAGGTCAAGATTTATCAAGTCTCTAGATTTCTTAAGTTCATCTGTACGTAGTCAAGTCCATTAAACTTTTAGTGCCTACCACCGCATCGAAAACAGAGCCTAGAAAATTCAGCTTTGGTACCTTACACAGATTCAGATTGCCTATTATCACTTGTTGATATCACTTCCCAATAATACCTACTAACAAAAAACTATAAGAAAATAAAAGATTAACTTCAAAATTAATCATTGTAAAATAAACTCAGGGGTATCGAGAAGAAAACTCAAAACGTAATTCACCAGTTAGATTTGCATCCAGAAGGTCTGAGAACACCATGTATAATCTCAGAACAGATCTAAAAAATTCTTCATGTCATTAAGCACCAACCCCATGTGTGATCCCTTCCTTTCTTCCTTTCCCATAAAGGACACGTACTCTCAAACAAAGTTTTGATTGTTGTACAGTTGAGAGATGCCACCTATCATGTACCTGGAATAGCTACTACCAACAAACCGAAGTCTGATGATATACCTCCATAGCTACTCCGACACAAAGCGGGATCAGTTGGTCTTTGGAACCCAGTCCATTTTGAAACTGGGTTGACCTTAGTCATCTTTTCAAGAACTCTCTCCCACGACATCTCCTGCATATCACAAATAGAAGATGACGAAATATTAGAATCGTTAGAAGATTTTGGAGATTGAACCTTTGGTACCCATCTGTAGTTGGGTTTGACCCATTTCTTGTTCGAGCGGATGGGTGCCTCGGCACTTGATTTTGAACTTGAAGTCGTCCTTTGAGATGACTTTGACCTAGTTGATCTTGGCTTCACTGGAACATCTCTTGGATAGGACTATTTAGTCGACATTCCCTTCTTGCCCTTGGGATTTTGATTCTTCGCCTTGTGGGTTTGATTCTTGGCCTTCTTGGCGTTCCAGTCGCCATTTCGTGATTGTGATCTCGAATGATTTCCTTTGGAGAATCTCCATCTTGGTTCATTTTTCCATCCTTCTGCGTAGTAGGGAACGTATGCGCGATTTGGACAATTTCTGGCAATGTGTCTAGGTGTTCCATAGTGAAAGAAAGTGTTTTTCTTCACTGGGAAATTGTTTCTTCCTGTCCTTGGTGGCATGTCTTTGCCTTGTCTCTTGCTTTTCCCACACACATAGTTGCAACAGGCACTCTATTTAGCTTGAAAAGGTGGCCTGTATTTACCAACAACAGGTTGATTAAAAGCAACAGATTTAGAGTTCAAGGGGTCGTTTGTTTGTTCAGTAGAAATCTCCTTGTTCTCATCCTCTATTACTTTGCATGCACAAGAAGTAGAAGTATTAGAATCTTTCGTCTCAAAACCTTCAGTTGGCCCTGATTGTTCAGTCTTAATTGAAGCTGGAGCAGGGGTTTGGCCATACTGTGTAGGTATTTCTTCCTCATTGGTCTCAAGGGGTGGGTTATATTGTTGGATATAGTGTCTAAGTCCATAACTATATTTGGTATGTACTTGACCCGACCTAGCATGGTCCATTTGGGTTGCATGGCATCATGCACTTGGATAGACTAAATGAGAGAAATAAGACACTTATGGTTTATTAATATATTATATGATATAATATATTAATAATAAGAAGAATAATATCTAGTTAGTATTGATCAATAAATAATTATGTGATCAAAAGAAGACTAATTAAATATATGGGTTGATTGTGTCAATCATCCATAACTTATATAGTGGGCCAAGGCTCCATGGATTATCAAGTTGGGTTAAACCCATAAGATGCTCCATGGAGGTTACATAACCCATGGATCATGGAAATGAAAGGTCATGACAATTAGAGTTTACATGGTGTAACCCTAATTGTAACATACTATGTAAAGAAGCTATTCTTCACCATTTTCGGCCACTAGAGTGAACAAAAGAGGGCTAGCCAAAATACTAAGTGTTGTTATTCTCTTAAGAGTTTATTCCTAGTGTACTTGGTGTTGTGTGAAGCATTTGAGGCATCACACTTGAGGTGCTAGGCTCACAAAGTTTCAAAGGAATCCAAGCTAAAAAAAGGTATGTAATTCTTACTAACTATTGGAATAAAAGATCCCCATGTATGCTAGATAGGATTTTGAACCTTGGAAAATCATTTTGCACGTATCTTAGTCAAACATAGATCCAAGGTTTCTAGGGTTGCATGTACACCATAGGAGTGTTAGAATGCTCAAAACCAAATAGTGGTATCAGAGCCTAGGCTTGTTTGTTTGATACTTGATGCAAAATAGCTGAAATACGCAATTTTTTGTTCACTGCCCACATGAACTCGTCGAGTCCAAGGGGAGACTCGACGAGTCCATGAAGAAATGCATGCAAGTCGTCGAGGCAGTTCATGCACTCGATGAGTACATGTTGCAGTGTTGAGATTTTCGAGTTATGCTGCTGGAAATTGACTAGAAACATTACCCTAAATTGTTTTGGTCTTTTAAAACTTGTTTTAGTTGGTGTAATGTTTATGCTAATCAATTTACAATGCTATTATAAAAAATTACAAGTTTTACATAAGTTTGTTATGATTCTTGAAATTCTTGATAATCATGTCCATGAACTTATGAATTTAGATGATCATAGGAATTATTTGTAACCTCTATGTTAGTTAATTCTTGATCATTATGTGTTTTAATGGAGTCCATAACTTGTCCTCAAGTTATGGAAAACCAAGAGTCACACTTGAATTAAAACCATTAAAAGAACACAAGAATTATGAAAATGAAGAGTCTTCATTTTAATTCTTGATTATCAAGGTAGGCAAAGGGTGACTTAATGTATATCATAGTATCGTTGGAGCGTGTGTGGTTAACCGGCACTTCGATTGTGGGGTACTACATTAAGTGTACCAAATAATTTGCATGGTTACTTCACACCTTGTTTTGTGATCCTCGGCATCCCAGTCACAAAACTTGAAGCACACACTCGAGATTGAAACATGCATTGAAAAGTTCAATGAATCTCAAAGAACCTAGGAATTTCTAAACCAATTAAAACCTAATTAAATTTATTCCGTTTTATGGTCGAAACTGGTGAATCGTCATTCACCTACCTTCAAATATTTTATAGCTTGGATTACGGCATCCCTCTTCTAAGTTATAAAATATTGTGTATGGTCCTAGCCTTAATATAGCATTTGGGTTCTTTATTAAGGACTACCCTGAAATCTAATCTAAACTTATTCTTTCATTTCAGATGTCTTCCAAAAACAATGCTTCTGGCTCAAACCCTACTAGCTCCTTCTTTCTCATGAACCTTTGTGGGAGATTCATCTTTGATGGATCCAATTTTATGGATTGGATCAGAAACATCAGGATGGTCACTCGCTATGAGGTCAAAGAATATGTCCTTTATAGCGAGCTGAAGGAGATTGATGAGTCAAGTGCTACCTGAGAGGAAATTGTTGCATTTCAAGCACATGAAAGGGATGCTACCAAAGTAACATGTATTATGACTGCCACAATGATAGCTAAGCTCCAAAAGTCCTATAAGGACTATTACACTTTTGAGATGCACATGGACTTGATGGAGCGATACCATCAAAGTGCTCGTCAAGAGAGGTATGAAATAATCTCCTCCATGATAACCGCCCAAATGAAGGACAATGAGTCCCTCACGACCCACTTACAGAAAATGCAAAGGTTTGTGGATCGCTTGAAGAAACTGAATGTTGACTTTCCTGAGGAGTTAGCAATAGATATCATTTTTCACTCCTTACCTTCATGTTATGATCGATTTAGAATGACATACCACATGAATAAGGAAAAAGTTACACTTAGTAACCTTCAAGGACTCTTAAAGACTACAGAAAGTAGTCTTAAGGGTAAGTCAGGTGTTACTACTCCTCCTACTCCTACTACGGCCAATGTCTTGGCAATTAGACATGGCAAAGGTAAGAAGAGAAAGAACCCTTATAAGGGTACCAAGGTTAAGACCCTTGAAGGCTCCACTTCAAGCAGAACCAAGAAGGGTTTTGTCACTCCTTCTGCTAACCCAAATGAGGCTAAATGCTTCTATTGTCATGAAAAGTCGCACTGGAAGCGAAAATGCCCAAAGTTCCAGCAAGATTTGAAGGATGGGAAAGTAAAACCCAACCATGCTGGTATATACACTATATTGTCTAATAACTCACCTCATTCTAAGTCTTGGGTCCTTGATACAGGTTGTGGAATTCACATATGCTCTGATTTTTAGGGACTAAGAAGAAGTGAGGATTTGGAGCATGGAAAGATAAACCTAATCATGGTGAATAGGAAAGTTTCACCTGTCACCAAGATTGGAGTTTATTCCTTGTTACTAGATAGTGGGTTTACATTAGAGTTCGAAAAATGTTGCTATTCGCCAGAAATGGCAAGAAATATTATTTCCTTTCATGCATTGTATAAACAAGGTTTCACCTTTTATTTTGACAATAAAAGTGGTGGTATTTATGCCTTCTATTATAATGTTCTTTATTTTTAAAACATTAACTTGTGATGGTATGTAAGAAACTGTATTTGTTGTAGATAACTTAGGAAATAATGTATTGTGTATCGATTCTTCCACTAGCTTAGATAAAGCATCTTTATGGCATTGTCTTCTTGGACATGTAAGCAAGAAACGCATAGGCCAACTCCAAAAGGATGGAGTCTTGGAATCATTCGACCTAAAGTCGGATGATAGTTGTGAATCTTATCTACTTGGAAAATGACAAAGTCACCTTTTACTGGCACTTGTGCTAGGGGTGAACGTGTGTTGGATCTCATACACACAGATGTGTGTGGACCCTTCAGAACCGCCACTAGAGATGCTAATCGTTTTTATGTGACTTTTATTGATGATTTTAGTAGATATGGATATGTCTACTTAATCAAACATAAGTCGAAAACCTACGATAAATTCAAAGAGTTTAAGCAAGAAGTGGAGAATCAGTTGGGCAGGAACATTAAGATGTTTCGCTCTGATCGAGGTGGTGAGTATCTTAGTATAGAGTTCCTTGACTATCTTAAGGAATGTGGGATAGTCTCACAATTGACGCCTCCCAGAACACCAAATTTGAATGGTGTAGTTGAGAGGCGAAATCAAACCTTATTGTACATGGTTTGTTCCATGATGAGTCGAGTTTCACTACCAATCTCATTTTGGGGGTATGCCTTAGAGACTGCCACCCATATCCTTAATCTAGTCGCTACAAAGAAGGTTTCCAAAACACCTCACGATATGTGGATTGGAAAAGTTCCAAATCTAGACCACATCAAGGTTTGGGGTTGTGAGGCTTTCGTGAGATGCAAGACTCACAACAAGCTCAAACCTCGAAGTGAGAGGTGTATTTTCATTGGCTACCCACATAAATCTTTTGGTTATATCTTCTACAGACTCAGTGACAATGTGATCTTTGTAGCAAGAAGAGGAGTCTTTCGAGAGAGAGAGAGAGAGAGAGAGAGAGAGAGAGAGAGAAAGAGAGAGAACTCACAAGCCAAGGAGACAGTGGGAGGCAAGTTGACCTTGAGGAAATTCAAGAGTCAAGCGGTGAAGGAACCTCAAACCCTAGCCCTCAACCTGAGGAGGAAACTCATGTTGAGCCGACTGAAGAGTCCGTACCTCTGAGGTGTTCCACTAGATCTAGGAATGCACCTGAGCATTATTATGGTTTCCATATTAGTACAGAAGGTGATACCCTTATCAGTGATAATACACTGATATATATGGAAGAGCCTAACAGCTACATGGAAGCCATGGTAGGCCCTGAGTCTACTAAATCGAAAGAGGCTATGGATAGTGAGATACAATCCATGTATGACAATCAAGTTTGGAACTTGGTTGACAATGTACCAGGTCGTAAGATAGTAGGGTGCAAACGGATCTTCAAGAAGAAGACCGATAGCGATGGTAATGTACACACTTATAAGGTACGACTGGTTGCAAAGGGTTATTCACAAACTCCGGGAGTTGATTATGATGGGACCTTTGCACCAGTGGCCAAGATTAAGTATATGAGGGTTCTATTAGCCATTCTTGCATTTCATGACTATGAAATATGGCAAATGGATGTCAAAACCGCTTTCCTTAATGGAAAGTTGGCTGAGGATGTTTAAATGGTTCAACCAGAGGGTTTTGTAAGTACAGAATACCCTAATAGGGTGTGTAAGCTTGAAAAATCCATATATGGATTGAAACAAGCACCTCATAGATGGAATCTTTGCTTCGATGAGAAAGTCAAAGAGTTTGGCTTTTCGAGATGTGAAGATGAATCTTGTATATATATCAAGGCTAGTGGGAGTATAGTTAGCTTTTTGGTACTATATGTGGATGACATACTACTCATACGAAATGACATCCCAACTTTGAAGGAACTGAAATCCGGCTTGGGATGTGTTTCTCTATGAAAGACCTAGGAGAAGTTGCCTATATCCTCGGGATAAAGATTTTGAGAAACAGGAGTAAAAGACTAATTGGACTTAGTCAGAGTACCTACTTGGACAAAGTGCTGAAGAGGTTAAGTATGGAAAATTCCAAGAAAGGAGATTTACCTATTCAGTGTAATGCCACACTGAGGAAAACTCAGAGCCCGAGTACAGGTGAAGAGATAGCTGAGATGAGTCGAGTCCCATATGCTTCCGCTATAGGCTCGATCAAGTATGCTATGACTTGTACTCGTCCTGATGTTGCATTTGCTTTAAGCATGGTTAGCAGATATCAGAGTAATCCTGGCAAGGCTCACTGGACTGCAGTAAAGAATATTCTCAAGTACCTACGAAGGACTAAGGACTGGGTCCTTACCCTTGGTGAGAGTGATGACTTGAAAGTAGCAGGGTATAGTGATGCTAGCTTTCAGACTGGCATGGATAATTTCCGCTCTCAGTCGGGCTAGGTCTTTACCATAAATGGAGGTGCAATTACTTGGAAAAGTTCCAACCAAGATACACTGACTGATTCCACTTGTGAATCAGAGTATATAGCAACAAGTGAAGCAGCAAAGGAGGCTATGGCTAAGGAACTTCATCGGATACCTTGGAGTTGTACCGGCTATTAAGGAGCCCATGGAAATTTTCTGTGATAGTGAAAGTGTAGTTGCCTTAGCAAAGGAACCAAGGGATCACGGGAGATCCAGGCACATCGACAGAAAATATAATTTCATCAGACATCGAATAGAAGAAGGAATTCTCATGGCAAAGAGAGTATCATCAGATGAGAACCCGACAGATCCCATCACAAAGGGACTGAGTAGGGTTAAGCATCTTCAGCATGCTAGGAGCATAGGGCTAAGAGATGATATTAGTTTTTAGAAGTTAGATAATTTTGAAATATGTAAAATGTAATTGACATTTGATGATAAATAAAAGTTGTTATTTATGAGTAAAGTGTTGCTATCTCTTGTCAATCATTTACTAGTATTTCTTTTTGCATGTTTTGACTTCCAGAATAATTATGTTATGGTATATATCATATTACTCAAATTCTCCACAGTCAATCATATGTTGGAAGTACATATGAATCAAGACTGTCACGGGTTGGTTTGTAGAGGTCCAAGATGTTGGACAAAGGGGGCTACAACACTCATGAGTGCTCATAAGTTTTGAGTATTGGATTCAACCCATACTCATTGGTATCACATCATGGAATTTATCTCGAGTGATCGTGAGATGGTAATATCATATAAGTCTTCAAACCTAGACATATGATTTGTTACCTATGATTTGGTTATGCATTGATTATACAAAAACACGTTGGTAACTCGATGTTTTAAAACGTACCTTTGTGTGTAATTCAACAAGTAGTATAGAAAACATATGAGTCGAAGTTTATCTGTTCCTTCTTAGATTAGAAGCGATATTCGGGCCCCTCGATGATTTTGTTTTGATCCATGTACTGGGCCCATTCAGAACTTAATTGATGTGTTCAATTAAGTTCTATGTCAAACAAATCGGAAATCCGGAATCAACTGCTAGACAATAGAAAGACATTGTTCCATATGTTTGTCCGGCTGATATATAGAACAGAGGACTATATGATCACTTATCTAAAATGGGACACCATCATCTTCTCAGTTTTGAGAGACCTTGAAAGAGCTACGATTGTTGATCTGTTCTTGAAGTCATACTTGCAACTATAGTTATTAGACTTATCCAAGTAAAAGACTGTTGGATATAGTGTCTAAGTCCATAACTATATTTCGAATGTATTTGACCCGACTCGTCATAGTCCATTTGGGTTGCATGGCATCATGCACTTGGATAGACTAAATGAGAGAAATAAGACACTTATGGTTTATTAATATATTTTAAGATCTAATATATTAATAATAAGAAGAATAATATTTAGTTAGTATTGATTAATAATTAATTTAGAATTAATTATGTGATCAAAAGAAGACTAATTAAATATATGGGTTGATTGTGTCAATCATCCATAACTTATATAGTGGGCCAAGGCTCCATGGATTATCAAGTTGGGTTAAACCCATAAGATGCTCTGTGGATGCTCCATGGGGGTTACATAACCCATGGGTCATGGAAATGAAAGGTCATGACAATTAGAGTTTACATGGTGTAACCCAAATTCTAACATACTATATAAAGAAGTTATTCTTCACCATTTTCGGCCACTAGAGTGAACAAAAGAGGGCTAGATGAAATACTAAGTGTTCTTATTCTCTTAACAGTTTATTCCAAGTGTACTTGGTGTTGTGTGAAGCATTTGAGGCATCACACTTGAGGTGTTAGGCTCACAAGGTTTCAAAGGAATCCAAGCTACAAAGAGGTATGTAATTCTTACTAGCTATTAGAATAAAGGATCCCCATGTATGCTAGATAGGATTCTGAACCTTGGAAATCATTTTGCATGTATCTTAGTCAAACATAGATCCAAGGTTTCTAGGGTTGGATGTACACCATAGGAGTGTTAGAATGGTCAAAACCCAACATATAGTTGTCATTAAAATGAGGTGGCACACTGTGATACCCTAGCCCTTTGGTTTGATTATCTTTAAAACTGAATTGATTTTCTACTAAGGACTCAACTTTCTTACTTGATGTGGTATAACTTTTGAAACTAACATCTTTTTTTCACACTTCATTTTCAAGGTTTCATGTTCTTCAGTCACAGCAGCAAGTTTTCTTTTGATGTGATCATAATTCTCACAATTACTGTTGTAATCTTCTTGCAGTTTTCGGAAATCCTTGATTTTGGCTTCTAATTGTGCTTTTAATGGTTTTTGACATTTCCTAAGTGTATATCCTTCATATTTAAGGTCCTTATTTTCTCTTTTAATGCAAGTTTGAGAACAAGAAACTTCATTGACTGGAATGTTTGAGGAACTCATTTTTATCAAAAATGCCCTTTGACTAAAAACTACAAAATATCAACCTTAAAAGTCAAATTTAAAAAGTCAAACTTGAAAAGTTAAACTTAAAAGTCAAACCGAAAGGCTATATTTGAAAATTTAAAAGTTAAACGAGAAAGTCAAAGCTTAAAGTCAAAGGTCAAACTTGAAGGTCAAAGTTAAAATTTTAAAGTCAAAAGTTAAAATCAAAAAAAAATTGGGTTGAAAAAGGATTTTAAAAATAAAATTTTGAATTTTTTCGGTTAAAATTGAAAATTTGCGAAATTATGAACCGAGAAGGGAGTCTTTAAGAATTAAAAGTGGGAGTTAAGGAACCACACGGATGCTAGAAGAGTTGGCAAGGCATTGGGTAATTTTCGGAGGAGGCCCGGGTTCGATCCCCGGCACCCCCAACACCTTGTCGAATTTTTTTATTGAAGCATGCCTAATGCTTGCGAGGAGGTTGTGCACGTGTGCGAAGATGCCCGAACACGTGTTGGAGCTGATGGCCAAGAATGATGTGGTGATGCTGGACCGTACACGTGAGCGAAGCTAACCGAAAACCGGACCAAAAACCCGATCGAAAACTCGAATTGAAAATCCGACCGAAAGCCCTTCAAAGACCGAAAACCCTTCAAAGACTGAAAACTCCTGGTAGATTACGTGAAAAATAGCATGTTTCACCTATTTTCGCTCCAAAACTCGATCAAAATCTTGTTTTTATGAAAAACGCAAAGAACAAACCCCCCTTATTTTGCCAAGATCTATCTAAAAATGCAAAAATCCTTACAAAACTAGATCAAATAAGCTCCATATATAAAAAAAAATTGATTGATACAATCCAAGCTCTGATAGCACTTGTAAGTCCCCAAATTTGCTTGTGTATCAATCAGATCCAACTGATGGTGCAGAATCCCAATCAATTGGATGATGTCAGATCAAAATATAAGAGAAGGAGAGGAAGAAGAAGATGAATCTATGATGTATTAATGAAATTATGGATGTTCCATACACATAGTTCACACACACTCTTCTCTCTTGTTTCTCTCACACCTTGGAATACATACATTTAAGCTCCTTGGCTATGTTGATTCCTTCCTCACCCACCTAACACCTATATATATATATATATATATATATATATATATATATATATATATATATATATATATATATATATGGGCCACAAACTCAAGGCCTAAACCTAATGCTAGAACAAAAACACATGGGTTTTCGGTCCAAGCTATAATTAATCCAATACAATTTTCGGCCCAAATAATTAAAACAATAACTGCTTAGAAAAGCAAAGTATAAACCATATTTTTGACCCAACAAAGCAGCACCCAGCAACAAATCAATGTGAAACTCCACTTGCCTCTCTGGACGCACTCCAGGTAACTCCTGGGGAAAGAAACCCCAAAAATCCTATACAAACGGTACACTGCCCAAATCCATCGAGGTCTAAACCATCATATCTGAGATATATGCTAAAAATCTGAAACTACCATGCTAAAGAAGTCTCCTAGCCCTCGCAGCTGAATAGAGGGTTGGCCCCTATGAGGCCCTCTCTCCATGAATACCCAGTTCTCCCCCATTTGGGGTTCAAACCCTCACCAGCTGGCGCTCGCAATCTATCATGGGCCCATTGGCACCGAACCAGTCCATCCCGACGTTCACCTTCAGCCTTCGCAATGGTATCAGAACTAGATCAACACGAAACCTGTGACAACCCAAAAAAATTTCCGTTGCCGCAACCCATTCTGTAAAACTCGTCTTAAGCAAATTGTTCCGATTTCGTCTTTGAATTAGTTCAATTAAGTTAAGACTTTTATTTTGACCTTGTAAGTATCCAAACATGTTGGAAACATGTGAAAATGTCCCAAACTAATAATTAGAAAAAATTTAGTTTCGACCATATCAGAATCGGGTGCGACCAAAAGCCTCGGTTAACATCAGTATCGGGTAGAATTCCACCGTGTATCAAATTCAAACCATATTTAAAGTGAATTAAGACTCATTTGGAGCCTTTTCACTCTCTCCCTAACCTCTCTCCTCAATCAAAGATTTAGGTCCAAAAATCATCCATTTCAAGCATCAAAACACCAAGGTAATCATCCTAGCTTCTTGTACAACATCCTTAGCCTTCAAATTCGAGTTCAATTCATGATTTAGGACCTCAAACATGTGTTTACATCCCTAGAACACTCTTGGGCCGTGAACACATATCAATGGTGTTTTTGAGCCTCAAAACCCTTAAAAATCATCATTGGAGCTTAGATATGGCTTAAGGACATATTGGATTGGACTTAGGACACTTTAAGCTCAACATTTGGGGAGTAAACATGAGTTTACTACCAGAGAACAAGCTTGGGCCATAAGCACCATTTCATGGTGAGTAAACTCCTTTTCGGGTGTTAAAATGCAACTTACACACCTCATAAGCCCTGGAATAAAGTCTAGAACCAACCACAAACAAGTTAGGGACCTTAAACGTGATTAAAACAACTCCATAAATATTTCACGGCCGTAAACCCCCAAGAATGGGTTCCTGGGCTGTAAACTTCAATAAATGGGTTGTTTGATGCCCTAAACTCACCCATTGGCTTGTAAAATTGAGTAGAATCACTTGTCATAAATCATTGACCTTCAAAACACTTAAGAATGATGTGGGTGAGAGTTTACGGCCGTAAAAACTTAGTTTACCTCCGTAAAATCATCAATTGGTCCATATGGTTAAGTTATTTCCTTGATAATGCCCTAGAACCAAACCTAGCAACATCCCTCATTTGATTTAAAGCCATTTAGCACATAAGAACACCCCACCATGAGTTTATGGCCGTCAACTCATGGCGATGTGGTGTATAGGGCTGTGAACGCTCCTTAGATTTTACTCTTGAAGAGTAAACTCCATATCCTATACATTCATGTCCAGAAAAGTCACCCGGGTCAGTCCAAACACTTATTTTGAAGTGTTTTCACGTCTTGGAGTGTATAATCATATCTAATTAGTGTTTTAAAATATAATTAGATACATATGTGTATCATTTAACATTTCGTAGGAACCTCACACGTTTTCAAGCCTTGATCCGACGTTTAGCATCCCCATCGACACATTTCTCGTCCGGTGAGTTCATACCCCTACCCTTTTTCAATGTTTTTCACTATTTTCAGGGGGTAATACAAGCAAAGTACAAGTAATACTTGTACTCAAAACTTATTTTTATATGTTTTGTATTTCATATTTCATATGTTTTTAACAATGACAATCATAACAGATAACCATTTGAACTTGCAGATCACGTTATCATATTATTTGTGAAAAACGTTATACATTGTTGTACCTTATATTTTCACAAATGGTTTTCCACATTATAATAGTTAAAAACATAATCTTTGAGCTTTGAACAAGAAACTTAGTATATCATTTTGTCCTCGGTAACACTCCATAGAGATACGCGAGTGGAGGATTGTCTTTGTAGATTTGTTATTCCTATAAATTGGAGACACGTCCTCGGAGAACACTCCACAGAGATACGTGAGTGGAGGACTGCCACTGTAACCAGAATCTCTTAGATAGGGAGCGTGACTTGAGTGTATAGATCTATACGGGATTGACTATCCCGCAACTGGCTGCCAGCTACAGTCGAACCGAAAGGTTCAAGGGTGACAAAAGTCATAGTGATATTGGCCTTCCTTTGCCATATCTAGTCTTTAGTATGGTTATAGAACTCGCAATTTGGATAACAGAAATTTACATTTTTAGTAATAATGGATATAGTAAATTAATAACCATAAGAATTAGTTTACTATGATAATCAAGTTTTCAGTATACATCTTTTACATTACATTTTTGGGTTGGTAAACAAACACACACTTCACAAGGTTAATCAGGTTTTCAGTACACATCTTTCACATTAGGAAAATATAGGATTTTCCTGGGGAAATCACATTTCGTAACCAGAACAGTGTAACATAACAAAACAACTAAACTTTACTTTTAAGAAAATATGGGATTTTCTTGGGTCGTAACATTTTCAGAAACCAAAAGGAATCTTGTACATTTTCATAAAAACAAATTGCTTATGAACTCACCAGCTTTATGATGATTTTTAAAATGCTTGTATTCTCAGGTTCTACTTAGACAGGTACCCCACATCCTTTTGCAGAAGACGGAGCGAATTGAAGTCACGTCTTTCTTTTGTTTAAACTTATGTACCTATGAAACTTGTACTACTTTACTTTCAAACTGATGTACTGAAATCTATGAAATGTAATGTTTTGTGTTTTACTTCGCTTACTATGTACATTGGTTTTGATATTCACATGAACTCACCTCCGCCCTGGAACATTTCCGCCTTCGGTTTCGGGGTGTGACAGATTGGTATCAGAGCCCTTGTTTATAGTGAACTGAGTATACCAAACCTTACATGTTATAAGACTATAAACGTTAAGGGTCCTAAGTGCTCTGAACTAAAAGTATACTTCAAAATATAAGTATTTTCAAATACATACAAGTATACCTAACAGCCGAGATCCGTAACTATAAGTAAAACAAAACATAAGTAAATGGGTGTTGTATGCTGCGGTTAAATCTGGGCAGTTATGTAGTCGTGTCTAGGGTCAATATAACATGATCAACTATATTCATTCGAGACACGGTCAACATGTGCCTAGGAGTGACTGTGGTGTTCAGCATGCCTAAAACTTACCCAAATACCCCAAACAACAAACCTTCGTCGCAGCGAATCATGAAATACTATGGGAGTATTTCTAGATCCAACTTTGTTGTAGAAAATTCTTATTCAAGAGTTGCCCCTCAATCTTTCCTTTCGCGATAGTTTATCTGCCTTTATAATTCATTCCTGCTTTATCACTTAATAGAATTATATGTTTGTCATAAAGAGATATCCCTTGTTTCATATCTCTTGATTTAATGCAGAGGACTTACCATCCTCTTTTTCCTAATCACTTTAAATCGAAATGTCTTCAAAGCAAGGATCCATTTCAAGTAACAACCACCCTCCATCGCCACCTCCTTCTCAATCCGATCCAATGATGATCCATTTGGCTATTTCTGCCGCAGTGACTGCCGTAGTGGTATATTTGTACCCTGACAGGTTCGGTATACCAAGAAGTAACACCAACTGCCAAAACCATGAAAATGTTCAGGAGCATCAGAACGAGCGTAATAAGAGTAAGAAGGTTTTCTGGAAAAAGCGAAAGGGTCGGAATTCCCAAGGACCCTCTAAGAGGCATGAAACTATGGCAGTTCAAGTTGCCGCTACACCTGTTGCTGTGTCTACAGTTCAAGCTACCGCTACTCCAGTTGTTGCGCCTACAGCTCAAGCACCTATCACTGGGTATGCTGGCAATCACCCTTGGTGCAACAGGTGCAGTTATTGATGGGTTTTGAGCATTCTAACACTTCCTAAGTGTACATGCAACCCTAATAACCTTGGATCTATGTTTGTCTAATTTTCATGCAAAGTTGAATTCCAAGGTTATATTCCTATCTAGCATACATGGGGAACAATTTTAACATAAAGTATAGATAGAATAACTTACCTTGTTATTGCTTGTGTTCCTTGAAACCTTGTGAGCCTAGCACCCCAAGTGTGATGCCTCAAATGCTTCACACAACCCCAAATGCTCTTGGAAGAACTTATGAGAGAACACTCACTTCTTCAAAATCGGCCAAGCCCTCTTGATTCTTAGTGTAGCCAATTTTGGGTGGAGAATATGTTACTTATATAGTGTTGACACATCTAGGGTTAAACCCTAATGTGTCATGACTCTTCATTTCCATGACCCATGGGTTTGTAACTCCCATGGAGCATCCTATGGGTGGAACCCAACTTGATGGTCCATGGAGCCTTTTAGCCCACTATACAAGATATGGATGATTTACATAATCAACCCATATATTTAATTAGTTATCTTTTGATCACTTAATTAATTCTAAATTAATTCTTGATCAAACTAATCAAATAATATTATTAATATATTAGAACTTATAATATATTAATAATCTCCAAGTGTTATTTCTCTCATTTAGTCTATCCAATTGCATGGTGCCATGCAACCCAAATGGACCATGCCGGGTCGGGTCAAGTACATACCAGAAATAGTTATGGACTTAGACACCTTATCCAACAGTCTCCCACTTGGATAAGTCTAATAACTATTACTGCAAGTATGACTTCAGGAACCGATCGGCAATCGTAGCTCTTTTCAAGGTTTCTCAAAACTGAGAAGATGATGGTACGCCATTTAAGATAAGTGATCATATAATCCTCTGTTCTAGATATCAGTCGGACAAATACATGGAACAATGTCTTACTTATTGTCCAACATTTGTTTCCCGATTTCCGATTTGTTTGACAAAGAACTTCATTGAACACATCAATTTAGTTCTGACTGGGCCCGGTACATAGGTCAAAACAAAATCATCGAGGGGCCCAGATATCAGCTTCTAATCCAAGAAGGAACAGATAAACTTCGACTCATATGTTTGTTCTACTACTCATTGAATTACACAAAAGAGCACGATTTTATAACATCGAGTTACCAATGCGTTTTTCGTACAATCAATGCATAAGCAACTTGTAAGTAACAAATCATATCTCTAGGTTTAAAGACTTATATGATATTACCGTCTCATGATCACTCGAGATAGAATTCCATGAAGTGATTCCAGTAAGCGTGGGTTGAGTCCAATGCTCAGAACTTATGAGCACTCATGATTGTTGTAGCCTTGTCCCAGACCTCTACAACCAAACATAACAGTCTTGATTCATACCTACTTCCGACATATGACCGACTGTGGAGGTTTGAATAATATGTTATACCAAACAAAATTATTCTGGAAGTCAAAACATGCAAAAGAAATATAGTAAACGATCGACAAGAGATAGTAACACTTTACTCATAAATAAAACACTTTTATTCATCATCAAATGTCAATTACACTTTACAAATTTCGAGGTTATCTAACTACTAAATCTAATATCATCCTTCAGCCCTATGCTCCGAGCATGCTGGAGATGCTTAACCCGAGTCAGTCCCTTCGTGAGGGGATCTGCCGGATTCTCATCTGATGATACCCTCTTTGCCACGAGGAGTCCTTCTTCGATCCGATGTCTGATGAAATGGTATTTTCTGTCGATGTGTCTGGATCTCCCGTGATCCCTTGGTTCCTTGGCTAAGGCAACAGCACTTTCACTATCACAGAAAATTTCCATTGGCTCTTTAATAGCTGGTACAACTCCAAGGTCTCCAATGACGTTCCTCGGCCATAACGCCTCCTTTGCCGCTTCGCTAGCTGCAATATACTCTGATTCACAAGTAGAATCTGCCACTGTCTCTTGCTTGAAACTCTTCCAAGAAATTGCTCCTCCATTTAGGGTAAAGACCCAGCCCGACTGAGAGCGGAAGTTATCCCTATCAGTCTGGAAGCTAGCATCACTATACCCTACAACTCTCAAGTCATTACTCCCACCGAGGGTAAGGACCCAGTCCTTAGTCCTTCGTAGGTACTTGAGAATATTCTTTACCCCAGTCTAGTGTGCCTTGCCAGGGTTCCCCTGAAACCTGCTAACCATGCTCAAGGCAAAGGCTACATCAGGTCGAGTACACGTCATAGCATACATGATCGAACCTACAGCCGAAGCATAAGGTACTCGACTCATTTCTGCTATCTCAGCCTCAATGTTAGGGCTTTGTGTCTTACTCAGTTTGGCGTTACTCTGGATGGGTAACTCTCCTTTCTTGGAGTCTTGCATTCTGAATCTGTTCAGAATCTTCTCCAAGTAGGTACTTTGACTAAGTCCAATTAGTCTTTTACTCCGATCTCTCAAGATCCTTATCCCCAAAATATAGGCAGCTTCACCAAGGTCCTTCATAGCGAAACACTTTCCAAGCCAGGACTTTACTTCCTGCAGGGTTGGAATGTCGTTTCCTATGAGTAGTATGTCATCCACATACAATACCAAAAAGCTAACTATACTCCCACTAGCCTTGACGTATACACAAGATTCATCTTCACTCCTAGAAAAGCCAAATTCCTTGACCTTTTCATCAAAGCAAAGATTCCATCTGCGAGGTGCTTGCTTTAATCCATAAATGGATTTCTCAAGCTTACACACTCTATTAGGGTACTCGTTGCTGACAAAACCCTCTGGCTGACTCATGTAAACATCTTCAGCCAACTTCCCATTAAGGAAAGCGGTTTTGACATCCATTTGCCAAATTTCATAGTCATGAAATGCGGCTATGGCTAACAGAACCCGAATAGACTTAATCTTGGCTACCGGAGAAAAGGTCTCATCATAATCCACTCCAGGAATTTGAGAGAAGCCCTTTGCAACCAGTCTAGCCTTATAAGTGTGTACTTTACCATCCATGTCGGTCTTCTTCTTGAAGACCCATTTGCACCCTACAGTCTTTCGACCTGGTACATTCTCAACCAAGTTCCAAACTTGATTGTCGTACATGGATTGTATCTCGCTATCCATAGCCTCTTTCCATTTAGCAGACTCGGGGCCTGCCATGGCTTCCTCGTAGCTGTTAGGGTCATCTTGACTTACTAGTGTCTCATCACTAATAAGTGTCTCACCTTCTGCAGTAATATGGAATCCATAGTAATGCTCAGGTGCACTCCTAACTCTCGTGGAACGCCTCAGAGGTACAGATTCGTCAATTGGCTCAACAGGAGTTTCCTCCTCAAGTTGAGGGCTAGAGTTTGAAGTTCCTTCACCACTTGACTCTTGAATTTCTTCAAGATCAACTTGCCTCCCACTGTCCCCTTGGCTTATAAACTCTCTTTCTCGAAACACTCCTCTTCTTGCTACAAAGACCACATTGTCACCAGGTCTGTAGAAGAGGTAACCAAAGGATTGCTGTGGGTAGCCGATGAAAATACACCTCTCGCTTCGGGGTTCGAGCTTATCATGAGTCTCGCGTCTCACGAAAGCCTCGCATCCCCAAATCTTGATGTGGTCTAGTTTAGGTACTTTACCAGTCCACATCTCGTGAGGAGTTTTGGGAACTTTCTTTGTAGGGACTAGATTAAGGATATGGGCGGCAGTCTCTAAGGCATACCCCCAGAATGAGATTGGTAGCGAAGCTCGACTCATCATGGAACGAACCATGTCCAACAAGGTTCGATTACGCCTCTCAGCCACACCATTCAACTGCGGTGTCCTGGGAGGTGTCAATTGTGAGACAATCCCACATTCCTTTAGATAGTCGAGGAACTCTGAACTAAGATACTCACCACCTCGATCGGATCGAAGCATCTTAATGTGCGTGCCCAATTGATTCTCGACTTCCTGTTTAAATTCCTTAAACTTCTCGAAAGTCTCTGACTTATGCTTGATTAAGTAGACATATCCATATCTATTGTAATCATCAGTAAAAGTCAAATAATAACGATTAGCATCCCTTGTGGCATGTTTGAATGGTCCACACACATCCGTGTGTATAAGGTCCAACAAACCTTCACCCCTTTCACACGAGCCTGTGAAGGGTGACTTTGTCATTTTTCCAAGTAAGCATGATTCGCAACTATCATTTAACATTAGGTCAAACGACTCCAAGACTCCATCCTTTTGGAGTTGGCCTATGCGTTTCTTGCTTATATGTCCAAGTCGACAATGCCATAATGATGCTTTATCCAAGTTATTATTATTAGTAGAATCAATACACAAAACATTATTTCCTGAGTTATCTACAACAGATACAGCTTCATACACACCATCACAAGGTAATGCTTTAAAATAAAGTACATTATTAAAGAAAGCATTAATCGAACCAACTTCATTATCAAACAAAAAGGTGAAACCTTGTTTGTACAATGCATGAAAGGAAATAATATTTCTTGCCATTTCTGGCGAATAACAACATTTATTCAAATATAAATTTAACCCACTACTTAGCGATAAAGTATAAACTCCAATCTTGGTGACAGGTGTAACTTTCCTATTCCCCATGATTAAGTTTATTCTTCCTTGCTCCACATTCTCACTTCTTCCTAGTCCCTGCAAGTCACAACAAATATGAATACCGCAACCGGTATCAAGGACCCAAGATTTCGAATGGGGTGAGTTATTAGAAATGATAGTGTAAATACCTGCATGGTTGGGTTTGACTTTCCCATCCTTCACATCTTGCTGGTACTTTGGGCAGTTCCGCTTCCAATGAGCTTTTTCATGGCAATAGAAGCATTCAGCCTCTTTTGGGTCAGAAGAAGGAGTAATGAAACCTTTCTTGGTTCCACTTGAAGAAGAGCCATCAAGGGTCCGAGCCTTGGTACCCTTTGAAGATCTCTTTCTCTTCCTCCCTCGACTTTGCCCGATTGCCAAGACCGGAGTTGAGTCTGGAGTAGGAGTGATAGCAACCGACTTCCCCTTAAGACCTGTTTCTGCGGTCTTGAGAAGTCCCTGAAGTTTGCTGAGGGTGACCTCTTCCTTGTTCATGTGATATGTCATGCGGAATTGATCATAGCACGATGGTAAGGAGTGCAAAATGATATCTATTGCAAGCTCCTCAGGGAAGTTCACATTGAGCTTCAGCAAACGATCCACATACCTTTGCATTTTCTGCATGTGGCTCGTGACGGACTCTCCGTCCTTCATCATGGTTGTTATCATGGAGCAGATGACTTCGTACCTCTCTTGTCGTGCACTTTGATGGTATCTTTCCATCAAATCTTGGTGCATTTCATAAGGGTAGAAATCCTCATAAGACTTTTGGAGTTCAGCTGTCATGGTGGCCAACATGATGCAAGCCACCTTGGTTGCATCTCTTTCATGAGTATGAAAGTCAGCGATCTCCTGGGGAGTTGCAGTGGACTCGTCAATTTCCTTAAGCTCCTTGTCAAGGACATATTCTTTGTCCTCGTAGCGGGTAATCATCCTGATGTTTCTGATCCATTTATTGAAGTTGGATCCATCAAAGGTGACTTTCCCACACAAACTCATAAGAGTAAAGGAGCCATTAGGATTCGAGCCAGAAGCATTATTTGAAGACATCTGAAAGAGAAGAACAAGTTTAGTTTAGATTTAAGAGAGTCATTAATAAAACACCCAAATGTAATATTAAGGCTAGGATCCAATCACAATATAATATAACTTAGAAGAGGTATGCCGTAATCTAAGCTATACCATATTTGAAAGGTAGGTGAATGACGATTCACCAATTTCCACCACGAAAACCGAAATATTAGATATTTAGTTTTTATTGGTTTTAGAAATTCCTAGATTCTTTGAGATCCAATGAACTTTTCAAAGGCATGTTTCAATCTCGAGAGTGCCCTCCAGGTTTTGTGACTGGGATGCCGAGGATCACAAAACGAGGTGTGAAGTAACCATGCAAATCACTTGGTACCCTTAAAGTTTATCACTCAATCGATGTGCCGCTAAACCACACACGCTCCACCGATACTATAATAAACCTTAAGTCACCCTTTACCTACCTTGTTAAGTCCAAGTTAGTGTGTCGGTTAACCACACACGCTCCACCAACGACTTAGACAAAGTGTAAAGTGTAATTTCATGGATTAGCACCTTATTCACATTTTTCCTAAAGTAACTAAGATTGGGAATTTAATAAGCATTTAGTTACTTTATTATATTCATCATACTTTGAATGAGAATTTATAAGTCCTTGTCTCACCCGTTCGGCTAACGACCCTCCACCAGTCAAGCAAGCGGTGGGTGAGAATATACACCCATTAAGTCACCATTTTATAGGCAACAACCTTATACCCACCTTATAGACCGGCTTCGTGAATGAGGCGTACTAGCGGTAAGACGACTTTATTCTTATACATATATATATATATATATATATATATATATATATATATATATATATATATATATATATATATATATATATATATATAATTATTAAATCATCATAATATAAGTATAATGGTTGAATTTTAATTTTTAAAATTCTAGGGGTTGGAACTTAAAGTTTTAACTTAACTTTACTTGTTCCAAAACTTGAGGGGAAGTTTTGTAACTTTCAAAACTTTTCATTTCTTGTAACTTATGAGTTTAATAGAGTAATAAAATGAAGACTCTTCATTTTTCTAACTCTTGTGTTTTCTTAATGGTTTTAACTCAAGTCTGACTCTTGGTTTTCCATAACTTAAGGATAAGTTATGGACTCCATTAAAACACATTATGATCAAGAATTAATCTACCACATAGGTTACAAATAATTCCTATGATCATCTAAAAGATCATAAGAATAAGAACATGAATATGAACACAATCAAAAATTACATAAAACTTTGTAATTTTGATAACTAGTTGTTGTAAATGAATTAGCAAAGACATTACACCACCAAAAACAAGTTTTCAATTACCAAAACAGTTTAGGGTAATGTTTCTAATTCATTTCCAGCAACTGAATCGAAATTCTGCACTCAGTCGACCCTACTCGCCGAGTGCATAAACTGACTCGCCGAGTTGGTTGAAGATACTCATGGACTCGACGAGTCCCCCCTATAGACTCGACGAGTCCATTCGCAGACAGCAAAATCTCCGATTCTGTTTTCAACTTTTAAGCACAAATAAGAACAAACAAGCCTAGGCTCTGATACCACTGATGGGTTTTGAGCATTCTAACACTTCCTAAGTGTACATGCAACCCTAATAACCTTGGATCTATGTTTGTCTAATTGTCATGCAAAGTTGAATTTCAAGGTTATATTCCTATCTAGCATACATGGGGAACAATTTTAACATAAAGTATAGATAGAATAACTTACCTTGTTGTTGCTTGTGTTCCTTGAAACCTTGTGAGCCTAGCACCCCAAGTGTGATGCCTCAAATGCTTCACACAACACCAAATTCTCTTGGAAGAACTTATGAGAGAACACTCACTTCTTCAAAATCGGCCAAGCCCTCTTGATTCTTAGTGTAGCCAATTTTGGGTGGAGAATATGTTACTTATATAGTGTTGACACATCTAGGGTTAAACCCTAATGTGTCATGACTCTTCATTTCCATGACCCATGGGTTTGTAACTCCCATGGAGCATCCATGGAGCATCCTATGGGTGGAACCCAACTTGATGGTCCATGGAGCCTTTTAGCCCACTATACAAGATATGGATGATTTACATAATCAACCCATATATTTAATTAGTTATCTTTTGATCACTTAATTAATTCTAAATTAATTCTTGATCAAACTAATCAAATAATATTATTAATATATTAGAACTTATAATATATTAATAATCTCCAAGTGTTATTTCTCTCATTTAGTCTATCCAATTGCATGGTGCCATGCAACCCAAATGGACCATGCCGGGTCGGGTCAAGTACATACCAGAAATAGTTATGGACTTAGACACCTTATCCAACAGTTATCACCATCGTATCCCTGGCCCATGTCGTGAGTTGATCTGCAAAAGATGTGGCAAAAAGGGTCACACCGCTCATAACTGCAAAACACCAGTTCATCTAATCAATCAAGCTTCCAGATCAAGTACTGTTCGAGCCTGCTATGGTTATGGAGAGATCGGGAATTTCAAGTGAAACTGGCTAAAAACAGCAACCACTAACAACGTCAACAACGCCGAAATGATTTTAGTTGTGAAGCAAGAGGAGGCAGCCGCTGATCCCACCACCGCCGCAGGTATATTTCTTCTCGACAATTCTTATGCTTGCATCCTTTTCGAATCTAGTGTCAAGAAAGTTTTATTAGTCATTCATTCAAATATCTTCATAAACATAGACCGCGTCTAATAACCGAAACATTTGTCGTCAATATAGTTAGCGGTGAGAATGAGTGCACTAACGACTTATCCCTAAGCTATATCCTTACATTGAGTAATCATTCTTTCTGCATTGACCTGATGTCAGTTTCAATAAAGAGCTTTGATGTTATCTTCGGCATGTATCCGTTGAGTCCTGATCATACTGATACACTTTGTTATGAAAAAGTTATTCGTCTTAATTTTTCCCTCTGACCGGATCCTCATGATATATGGTGTCAAGCTTAGCTCAAATCTCCGCATCATTTCCTGTATCAAAGCTCGAAAACTTCTGCAAAAAGGAGTGTTAGGTATTCCTAGTCCATGTAATCAGCGAGAAACAAGAAGTTAAAGACTTCTAGAGCGTCCCCGAAAACTGTAATATTCCTGATATCTTCCCGAAGAGCTCCCGAGAATTCCTTCCAAACGTCAAGTCGAGTCTCGTATCGACTTAATCCCTAAAACTACCTTCGCAGCCAAATCTCCGTACCATTTTTGCCTCAGCAGAAATGTAGGAGTTATCCAGTCGACTAAATGAGTTGACCGTC
Organism: Lactuca saligna; assembly: GCF_052625555.1. NCBI lineage: Eukaryota > Viridiplantae > Streptophyta > Magnoliopsida > Asterales > Asteraceae > Lactuca > Lactuca saligna. The sequence continues at coordinate 136,781,972 of NC_136422.1, read as the reverse complement.
AAAACTGATATCCTCTTTCCCGAGTAAATGACTTCTTCGATAAAATTTAGGAACTAGATACTCCAAGAAGATAGGCCTTAGGTTAAGACACCATCAGCTACGAATTTGCGAGGATAATGTTTCCAAGACATAATTCAGGACTCGATAGAATCACTAAGAGTTCGTATTGATACCCTTTGGTCAAACCCTTTTCCCTTGGTCATGTACTGAGCGATGAATACATTTGCGTGAATCCTTCTAAGGTCGAAGCAATATAGAATTGGTCGGCACCGAAGACACCCATAGAAAACTTGGCAATTCTTGGGTTTTGCCGGCTATTATTGCAGACCCATTCAGAAATCTCTTCCAAAATCATCAAATCCGTAACCACTCCGACACAGAAAGGTGTACCATTTTTGTTGGAGTAAAAAGTGAGATACATCATTCCAAGCATTGAAGTAAGAATTATGCATGACACCTAACCTGCCCCTGCCGGAAGAAACAGAGGACCTCGTTGTCCTTTGCAGTTCGCCAAATCAGAATTTAGATCATGTGCTTAGGAAACAAGGAAAAGTTATAGTTCCCACTTAAAGACAAACTAGAGGCACACGAAGTTAACTACACAACTCACGACTTGGAATTTGGAACAGCAGTCCCTGCACATAAGAATGAGAGATATGATCTCTATGGAATCAGGTATGCAAAATTTCACTAACCTTAAGAGACTACAACATAGCTTCGATCATAAAGACATGAACATGAGGCACCCTTAGCCGAAAGGAAAGCTTAGACAGCAAGACTAAGACTTTGACAATGACCATCTAGACCCGTTTACTCGCTCAGACCTGAGAAGCCTAGTCAGAAACCCTCAAGACTATTCCAGCAGCCTAGATACCTGAATGCAAATGGTAAATAACAAGCATGGACTTCACCATCAAGTTACCCAGTCTTCCCGAGTGAGTACGATACCATTTGGAAATGGTCGATCCTTCAATAAAATCCGTTCACTTCCTTCCGATCAGAGAATCATTCAAGATGGAAAGACTCACGTGAACCCACATCCAAGAAGTATTCTGACTACATAGTATACCTGCGTGCATTATCTTTGGTAGAGATAACAGGATTACCTCAAGATTTAGACAGATTCCCAAGCTAGACATGAGTACAACTTATCATACTCGGACAATTGGACAGAGTGAGAGAGTTATTCAGGTCATGGAATACATGTTGGGAGCATGTGTCATAAATTACTGAGCGACTTAGGATACCCCCTTTACCTTTGCTCGATCCCTTGTATAATAACAGTTATCACACCAGTATCCAGACTGCATCAATTAGAACCCTCTATAATCAAAAGTAGAGATTCCCTTGTGTTAGGTCAAGGTAGGAGACACGCAGCTAGACAAGAGTTGCTTCCCTGGTAGTACCCACACTGGTTCTGAAATCATCCGCGAAACCGTCAAGAAGATCATCTAGACCCGAGAACAATTGAAAACTTCACTAGATCGATAGAAGAAATTCTGCCAATGTACAATGCAAACCTCTGGAATTCCTGGTTGGAGATCGTGTCCAGTTAATGGTCTCGCCTTGGAAAGACATGACACACTATGGAAAGCAAGGAAAACTTCACTCGTGGTAAATTGGACCCTTCAAGATCCTCATTAGGATCAAACCCGTAGCCTTCAAACTCCAAGTACCTTCAGAACTTAGTAACATCCATCCTGTCTCCCACGTCCCGAATCCTTAGAAGTGCCTATCTGATGAAACCTTAGTAATCCCTCTTGAACAAATCGAGACCTTAGGTCGAGAGAACAAACGTACGAAACAAAGCCATGTCTCGATAGTGAAGGTTCGCTGGAAGTCCAAGCGAGAACCTAAATTCACTTGGGAGCGCGAACACCCGATACAGTAGACACATCCGCATCCTTCTCCATAACTTGTATCTTAATCTTTGAATTTCGGGACGAAATACCCTCTAACGGGGGGATAATGTGACAACCCGAAGTTTTTCCATCGCCGCAACCCATTCCATAAAACTCGTCTTAAGCGAATTGTTCCGATTTCATCTTTGAATTAGGTCAATTAAGTTAAGACTTTTATTTTGACCTTGTAAGTATCTAAACATGTTGGAATCATGTAAAAACATCCCAAACTAGTAATTAGAAAAATTTTAGTTTCGACCATATTGGGTGACGACAACTTAATCGGGTGCGACCAAAAGCCTCAGTTAACATCAGTATCGGGTAGAATTCCACCGTGTATCAAATTCAAACCATATTTAATGTGAAATATCACTCATTTGGATCCTTTTCACTCTCCCTCTAACCTCTCTCGTCAATCAAAGTTTTAGGTCCAAAAATCATCCATTTCAAGCTTCAAAACACCAAGGTAATCATCCTAGCTTCTTGTACAACATCCTTAGCCTTCAAATTCGAGTTCAATTCATGATTTAGGACCTCAAACATGTGTTTACAGCCCTAGAACACTCTGGGGCCGTGAACACATATAAATGGTGTTTTTGAGCCTCAAAACCCTTCCAAATCACCATTGGAGCTTAGATATGGCTTAACGACTAATTGGATTGGACTTAGGACACCTTAAACTCAACATTTGGGGAGTAAACATGAGTTTACTTCCCAAGAACAAGCTTGGGCCATAAACACCATTTCATGGGGAGTAAACTCCTTTTTGGGTGTTAAAATGCAACTTACGCACCTCATAAGCCCTGGAATAAAGTCTAGAACCAACCACAAACAAGTTAGGGATCTTAAACTTAATTAAAACAACTCCATAAGGAGTTCACAGCCGTAAACCCCCCAAGAATAGGTTCCTGGGCCGTAAACTCCTATAAATGTGTTGTTTGATGCCCTAAACTCACCCATTGGCTTGTAAAATTGAGTAGAATCACTTGTGATAAATAATTGACCTACAAAACACTTAAGAATGATGTGGGTGAGAGTTTATGGCCGTAAACACTTAGTTTACTATCGTAAACTCATCAATTGGTCCATATGGTTAAGTTATTTCCTTGATAATGCCCTAGAACCAAACCTAGCAACACCCCTCATTTGATTTAAGGCTACTTAGTAAAATCATGGGGTTGTGGTGTATAGGGCCATGAACACTCCTTAGAGTTTACTCTTGAAGAGTAAACTCCATATCCTAGCCATTCATGTCCAGAAAAGTCACCCGGGTTACTCCAAACACTTATTTTGAAGTGTTTTCGCGTCTTGGAGTGTATAATCGTATCTGATTAGTGTTTTAAAATCTAATTAGATACATTTTTGTATCATTTAACATTACATAGGAACCTCGCACGTTTTCAAGCCTTGATCAGATGTTTAGCATCCCCGTCGACACATTTCTCGTCCGGTGAGTTCATACCCCTACCCTTTTCAATGTATTTCACTGTTTTCAGGGGGGAATACAAGCAAAGTACAAGTAATACTTGTACTCAAAACTTATTTTTATATGTGTTGTGTTTCATATTTCTTATGTTTTTAACACTGACAATCATAACAGATAACCATTTGAACTTGCAGATCACATTATCATATTATTTGTGAAAAACGTTATACATTGTTGTACCTTATATTTTCACAAATGGTTTTCCACATTATAATAGTTAAAAACATAATCTTTGAACTTTGAACAAGAAACTTAGTATATCATTTTGTCCTCAGTAACACTCCACAGAGATACGCGAGTGGAGGATCGTCTTTGTAGATTTGTTATTCTTATAAATTGGAGACACGTCCTCGGAGAACACTCCACAGAGATACGTGAGTGGAGGACCGCCACTGTAACCAGAATCTCTTAGATAGGGAGCATGACTTGAGTGTATAGATCTATACGAGATTGACTATCCCGCACCTGGCTGCCAGCTACAGTCGAACCGAAAGGTTCAAGGGTGACAAAAGTCATAGTGATATTGGCCTTCCTTTGCCATATCTAGTCTTTAGTATGGTTATAGAACTCGCAATTTGGATAACAGAAATTTACATTTTTAGTAATAATGGATATAGTAAATTAATAACCATAAGAATTAGTTTACTATGATATTCAAGTTTTTAGTATACATCTTTTACATTACATTTTTGGGTTGGTAAACAAACACACACTTCACAAGGTTAATCAGGTTTTCAGTACACATCTTTCACATTAGGAAAATATAGGATTTTCCTGGGGAAATCACAATTCGTAACCAGAACAGTGTAACATAACAGAACAACTAAACTTTACTTTTAAGAAAATATGGGATTTTCTTGGGTCGTAACATTTTCAGAAACCAAAAGGAATCTTGTACATTTTCATAAAAACAAACCGCTTATGAACTCACCAGCTTTATGCTGATTTTTAAAATGCTTGTATTCTCAGGTTCTACTTAGACAGGTACCTCGCGTCCTTTTGCAGAAGACGGAGCGAATAGAAGTCACGTCTTTCTTTTGTTTAAACTTATGTACCTATGAAACTTGTACTACTTTACTTTCAAACTGATGTAATGAAATCTATGTAATGTAATGTTCTGTGTTTTACTTCGCTTACTATGTACATTGGTTATGATATTCACATGAAGTCACCTCCTCCCCGGAACGTTTCCGCCTTCGGTTTCGGGGTTTGACAAAACCTCTCCCCAAGCACATTCAAGACACAATCTCGGTACACCCTCTCAGCACTCACGGTGCGGTCGTCCGCAATCTCAACCTCAAGCAGGGAATCCCAAGTCCCTAAAGCATCCCAGAACTTCTTGCTAAGCGCAAGAGACACAAACGATCGGGTGGGACCCGAGTCGAATAGAACATGAGCCGACATACAAAATGGTCCCTATACATGAGCAGAAATGTATACACATAAGAAATACACTTCAATATAGAGTATGGAGATAAATACGTACCAGCCACAATGTCTAGTGCGGCCTGAGCCTCCTCGGTAGTCAACTAAAATGCACAACTCTTCACTGTTGGAGCATACGTCTTGGCAGGGAAGCCATCTGTGATCCTCATTGTGGTGGGCGCAGGCACCACCACCGCTCCTCCCCCTCCCTACAACGTCTGACAATCGACCTTTTTATGGTCGATCTGGTTGCAGTGGAAACAAATAAAGCCCTTGGTGCAATCCTGGCTCACGTGGCCCAGCTGACCACACGTATAACATATCAGGCTAGTTTCCGGCAAGCTCCACCATGAGATTTCCCACACTTGGCACACCAGTCACAGCCTTGCTGGTCCCTACTATAATAATCTGAGCTCTTAGGCTTTTTAGCCTAACCTATTGATGTCTGTGCCTACACTGATTTCCACTTGGTGCGGAACTCCAACTCCATCTCCCGCTCACGAGCCTTCTCCACCATCTTGTTCAGGGTTTTACACCATGTACGGCTCATAAATTCCTGGATATCATCCCTCAACATGGAATGATACCTCGTCCTACTCATGTCCTCATATGTAGCATACTATAGGATCAACAATGCTCGTTCCCAAAACTTGGAGGTGATCTCTGCCACAGTCTCGGTAGTCTACTTGTAACAGCCCGAAATCTAGGTATTCTTCTATTTGGCCCTGCATCTTGGTTATGTTGTCATTTTAGGGTTTTCATGATAGGCGAGTACGCTGGGCGTACAAGGTGTACGTTGCGCGTACTCGCGTGCCTCATTTGGACGCGTTCACCCTTAGGTACGCTGGGCGTAACCGGTCCAGGCCTAAAAACCCTAATTCCTTTGGAGGGCTATAAAAGGAATGTGTGGCTTGACTTCTCAACCACCATCCCTCAGAGAGAAACCCTAAAGAGTGTGTGCATTCGTTCTTAGGCCATTTTGTGAGTATTCTAAGCTTTGTGGTGCCATTCCAAGGTAGCAAAGGAGAAAAAGAGCTCACTGGGAAGGCTAGAAGTGGTGTTCAAGTGTAGATCTGAGCTTTGCAAGGGTTGAAGCTTCATTATCAGGTAAAAAGTTCGGATCTTGTCACTTGGTTCATGTTATATGCTTCAAGTACCATTTTCTAGGGTTTTAGTCCCAAAGGTGGAGACTTTTTGTGCAAATGGTCTCCATAAGCTTGGATCCATCATACTTTTGGCCTGTTGGAGTTGTAGACTCATAAAAATGATATCTTGGACGTGAATGTTGCACCATGCATGAGATGTAGGTCATTGAGTTGGATTAGAATGATGATAAGAAGTGTTGGAGCCTTTACAGCCATGCCAAGGCTTAAAGGTCTCGACTTTATGGGTTTAGACGCATAAACAGAGTCGGATCTAGAAGTTGGAGTAATGGCTTAACCGATTAAGACCAGAAATGAAGTATGTTGGAATCTGATGGTTACGTTGGGCGTAAATCCCAGTACGCGCAGCATACTGGGTGGAGACCCCGATCCATGGGCTGGCGATGTACGTCCCGCGTACTCTCAGGGTTGACTTTTGCTGACTTTTAGGGTTTTGGTCAAAATGAAGACTTTGGGTCAAGGAAGGGTAAAACGGTCTTTTACCCTCTAAGGAATGATGATAAGGGGTAAAGTTTAATTCTGGAAGTCTTTGATTATTAAAATGATATTTTTATGATTAGGCGAGGTAGAGTCGTCGTTGGGATTTGGAGATAGCGAGTATGCGAGATCTTAGACTTTCTACGAGGTGAGTTTTCTCACTATACCGTACCCAGAAGGGGTTTTACTGTGTGACCGGAAGGTCGGATATGTTATGAGATATATGCATTGTATGTGATAAGTTAATCGTTTATATGTGCCATGTATGATAAGTTAATCATGTAACTAATGAATATTATCTAACAATTATCTTGATAGTTCGTCTAATAATTATTTCTTTACCCAAATTCTCGTGTAGATAACATGGTTGGACTCTATCCCCACGGCAACCCGTACTTCCCGAACAAAGGCAATGTTGGATGGTTCAGAGAAGAACCAGAGAATGATCATCCAATCCCTTTTGAACGATCACCATGCTGAAGACCTTTCTGATGATGATAACTCCACACTCAAGGATGAGAACCTACCTCCGGTAGCTCCCAATTCAAACCCTAACCCTCGTCCAACTCTTCATGGGCCGACGCCTCCTTGGGTAGAATGCTTGGAAACATGGAGCGAAGAGCAAGATCATCCTATGTCGTTTAAAGGAGACTGAAGCTTCTACAACATAAATGAAGGGAGCTCAGCGAAAAGAGTTCTACAAATCCTAATCTGAAGAGTTACCCGAAACGAAATTCAGGGCAGGACGGCTTTTTAACATATCGAAGAGGTTAATGCCAATGCAAGAATGCATACCATTCGCACCAACCGCCTTGATCACGAGTGACAGATCTGAGAGAAACCATGAAACCCTGCAATGAACACTAGCTGAAACTCGAGCCAAAGTCATAGAACTCCAAGTACGCCAGAGGGTTGTACAAGTGATACCTGCTTGATATGGAACGTCAACTAACCGAACTAAGGATTGACCATAGGGGTGACCGTCACCAGTAGGAGACACCTTACTTCCTTCTTTGTTTTGAAGAACCGTGTTCCTGTCTATGTTATGTGCAGTACTTTCTATGTGACTATCTTTCACCATAAGTACTTTTATTTAGGACTTTATGCTGTCAAAGACTTTTCTACTCCGAATACGATGTAAGACCTTCTGCAAAGTTACTTTTCCCGAACCTATTACATCTTAAACATTGATTATATGGACAGTCAGCTAACTTCCGTGTTACTCTTTGTTCAAATACCTTCATTATACTATCGTTGGAGTCTATCTGAAACCCCATCTAGTCAAGTTATTGGACTATGGTAATTTAACTCCGAAATCATTTTCAAGCCTCTTTTAAAGGTTGGACCATATTATCCACCAAACTATAATACCTCGGCTTGAACGAAAAATGTCTTAAGACCATTCTACAAGCATACTTCTACTCTGAACTAGAACTGCATCATAGGGATGTAGGTCAAACCTGTTGGATTAGTGTCTAAGTCCATAACTATTTTGGTATGTACTTGACCCGATGGTGCATGGTCCTTTTGGGTTTCCTTCACCAAAGCAACTTGATAGGATGAATTATGGAGAGAAAGGATTAAATATGATTTATTAATATATTATGAGAATAATATATTAAAGGAGAAATCATATTGTTTAATTAATATTAGTCAATAATTAATTGGTAATTAGTTTTGTGACTAAAAGAGATTAATTAAACTTAAGGGACTGGAATTGTAATTATAAGATAATTGCAATTTGGGCTATGGATTGTCTTAAATTAAGGAGTGGACGAATTCTATGGGAAGCCCATAAGGAAATCCTCCAATGCCTTAAGGAAAGGAGTCCATGGGTTGCTTAGGGCTTAAGCATCCAAATTAGGGTTTCCTTGTTAGATAACCCTAATAGCCTCACTATATAGAGACCCCTTAAGGACCAAAAACGTGGCTAAGCTTTGTTCTAGGGTTTCATACGTTTTTGGGCAGCCTCCATCCTCTCTCCTCTTCATCCTCTTGCTCTTGGTGTTTGTGAACCATTAGCGGAGTGACATTTGTGACTCTAAGCTTTCTAAAGTCAATACAAGGAGGAATTTAGATTGTTATTGCTACATAACAATCAAGGTATGATCTAAAGCCTAATTATATGTTATATTGATTATCATATGTTAGATCTAGGATTTATAGTCTTGGATAACTTGCATGTACAATAGAGAAACCTAGATCCAAGCATTAGGGTTTGTATGAGCACATAGGATGTTCTTATGACCAAAACCCATCAGTGGTATCAGAGACTAGATTGGTTTCTATTGTATTGATGCCTTGTATGTTGAAAAAATTCGATTTTTGTGCTTCTGCATGATGGATTCGGCGAGTCCCACTGTGGACTCGGCGAGTTGCCCCCTACTCGGCGAGTTCGAGCGTCAGATGGAGCTATTTTCGGGATTTCTTGTTGTTTATCTTTAAGATACTTGCCTTTATCATATTAGATCAATATAAATCCGATTTTATGATATATTTGACTATATTCTTCATCTAATTGAAGATATTTATCAATTAATAAAATATTTGTTTCCTTATGTGATAATTGATTAATTATTTTGATTAAATTGGTAAATTGTTTTGCAAGAAATCATTAAATAAATCAAATATGGATAATTATGTGATTAAATGTTAATTTATTCTATTTGTTATTTGATACTTGTGCTTTGAAAAGTTTCACTTTTTCCCCTTTAGGTTTTATAGTTTAAATTTGAACTCAAAAGTTTTGTTGTCTTGAAATTTAAATAGTTGAAACCCTAATGTTTTGAAGTGTTTCGAGACTTGCCCTCAAGTTTTGGAATTTAAATTTTGATTAAAAGTTTAATTTTGATGTATATTTAAATTCTAAACCCTAATGTTTTTGAAATGTTTCAAAACTTGCCCTCAATTTTTGGAATTTAAAAGTTGATTAAAAGTTTAATTAGGAATGTTAAATTCTAAAACCCTAGTAATGTTTTGAAAAGTTCAATTCACACCCTTATGGTTTTATTAATTAATTAAGGTGTATAATTAAAAGAGGTTTAGTAAATCCATAAAAGTTTTGGTTTGCAATTTAATTGAATTAAAAGTATAATTATTGAATTTGACCACCTAGTATTTTAAAAGTGTAAAATACATCCTATACTATATATATAACATTAAAAGTCTAACATTATATATATATATATATATGAGTAAAAGTCAGTCTTACCGTTAGTAGGCCTCATTCACGAAGCTGGTCTATAAGGGGTGTTTAAGGAAATTGCCTATAGTATGGCGATTGAATGGTTATCCACTCTTACCCACCGCACTCTTGACTAGCGGAGGGTCGTTAGCCGAACGGGTAGGATAGGACGAAACCTTCCATTATAAGTATGATGAAGTACAAAAGTAACTAAATGTTTTTCAAATTCCCAATCTTAGTTACTTAGGCAAAGTGAATTGATGCAATTCCATGAAATTACACTTTGTGCCCTTGCGAAGACGTTAGTGGAGCGTGTGTGGTTTACCGACACACTAAATGGTTCTAAGCAACGGTAGCAAAGGGTGACTCAATGTTTGTCATAGTTCAGTGGAGCGTGTGTGGTTTACCGGCACATCGAATAGGTGACTGTGACATGTGAGGGCACCATGTAAGTTTGCATGGTTATTCACACCCGCTTTGTGATCCTCGGCATCGCAGTCACAAACAAGAGGGGCATATCAAGATTTAAACATGCCATTGAAATGTTCAATGAATCTCAAAGGATCTAGGAGTTTTCATAGATTTAAAACTTAAATTTCTTTTTGTTTTTCATGGTGGAAATTAGTGAATCGTCATTCACTTACCTTCAAATATTTTGCAACTAGATTACGGCATCCCTTTTCTAGGTTGTAGCGTATTGTGTTGGGTCCTAGCCTTAGTATCTCATTTGAGTGATTTACTAAGGACTCAATCGATCAAATAACTTAAATTCGTTTTCTCCCGTTTTGTAGATGTCAAAGTTCGACAACTATGGTCTTCCTAAATCCCGTGGAACAAGCATTCCACATGAAGATGGTATTCCACGATTCGATCGAGGAACAAGATATCATGCTTCACTTCCTCCACCTCCTCCAATTGTTCTCCCTAACCCACAAGATCGAAGAATTGAAAGGTTCAATATCACTAAAGCCCTATTGGAAATGAAACATGAAGATGGTAAACCCGTGTGTGCCCACATTCTAGGAATGAAATCACACATTGATAGGTTGATAATGTTGGGTGTGTCATTCCCGAATGAGTTGGCTGTAAATTGGGTTTTGCAGTCACTTCCTAAATCATATAATGAGTTCAAAAGAAAGTATTATATGACGGATCATGATGACAACCTCATTAACCTAACTTACATGCTCATTGCTGCTGAATCAGAAATGATTTGGCGAAGCAATGGAGCATATTTGTTGGGAAAATCAACCGACCATGCTTCCGAGGATGTTCTAAGAGAAGCGACCTACATTTCCTACCAAGAGAAAGGGTGTTGGATAGAAGTCTGCCCCAAGAGCCTGAAAATTCCAAAGATGGGAGAGTCAAAGTGTATGGCTGCGCTACAGGCAAAAATCCACTATCTAAATTCGTTAAGTTCCTATTCATTGATTCAAAATACATGATGTGATAAGATTGCATTCGAATGTCTTGGTAGGATCGGTGAAAAGAAAGGAAGATTGGTGAAAGAGCAAGATGAATCTAATTACAAGAAATGGATCTTGATCGCATGGACTTGAAGATTAGATTTTGAGCTTAGATAGTTATGATAGAGTTGTTAGAAAATTTCTTTTTGAAATACATAGTTTTCAATGGATTTTGCATTGTAAGGACAAATGTTTTCCGCTGCTTTTATAAATAAAATAAATTTTGGTTTGACTTATTTATTTGTTTACTTCCTTGCAATGAAATCGTTATGAAAATTGATGTTTGAATATTTCTACAACAAATGGATATGATTCTTATTTATGGTGTTTATGGAAAAAGTCGAGAATTTACCAAATAGGGAGAGTTTCTCATCACCCAAGTTTCAATTGGATAGAAATTTGGAGTCACGCAACTTGGTTGCATGATGAATGAGAAATTTCATATTTGGAAATTAGACTAATTCGTTGACAAAGTGTCAAGTGAAGGACTAGGAGATCGAGCACACAGAGTTGTGTGTTGATCAAGGTCACCATAAGAGTAACAAAGATATTCGTCATGATTTACTAAAGGTTTAGTAAATATGATTATACTTATAAGATTAAGTATAATTCGTAATTGATTAAAAAGATTCAAATCAATAGCAAAACGAATAAGAAGAATCAAGTAGGCAGAAAGATAAAAGTTCCTCCATTCTAAGAAGAAGGGAGAGTAGCTTTTATGCTTTATGATAGGTCTTAATGATTAAGAACCATATCTTAATTGATACTCTAAGTGAGTCTTAGCACAATTGTATGTCTAAGAAGAGGAAACAAGAATTAAATAAATGCTTAAATCAAAAGGTCAATCGTACTTCGTTCCAATAACAAGTCTTAAAGTTAAGATTGTGACGTCGATTGAAAAAGTATCAATAAGGTTTATAACATTTATCAAATGTGGAGAGTTGTGATGTCTTGGATAAGACAAAGACCAACTAGGACCAATTTATGAAGTGTTTTGATATAAGCTACACTAACTCTTGAATAATTGTTTGTCAAGAAATGGTTATTGACAAGAGAATCTTATATGTCAAGGAGTCAGTGGGAGTCTTAATGGTCTTGAAAGGTTTCAAGAACAAATCAAATAAACCTTATCATTCATCACTAGCACACGACTTAAGGTTTACAACCTATCGTGTTGACGTTATTTTGTTTTTGTGCTATTCCAATTGAGTTAATTATGCATGTGAGTTCTATGAGTTCTCATTTTGAACACATAAAAGGCAAGGCATCTTAATCAATGAAAGGTACATTGATAGGAAAGGGTGAGCTGCTTAACTACTTGGAAGACGTGGTGGGCAGCTGTGCTACCATAAGGCAAGAAATCAAGATTAAGAAAGTTCGATCCATATGAGTTTGAATTTGTCGTAAACTTTGGTTTTGACAGATTCACATGGATAGGAACAAATACACCGCTTAAATCTAAGTGTCATAAGATTTCCTCCTTCATGAAAATGATTGTGAGGAAATGCTTTCACTAAGAAAGATTTTAAGAACATAGTGATTGTAAAATTGCATTCTCAAATTCGATTATGGTTACGATATCCCTTTCCATAATTTGAATTGTGAGGTTTGGCAATTAGTCTTAAGTGTTTAGACACACATATGAACTATCTAAGGCAAAGGTGTATAAGTTCGAGAAGCCTTGATAAAAGATTATCAAAGTATTAAGTATTAGAAACATGGACTTAAGAAATTCAATAGGTATTGTTTTTCTGAAAGTTAAGATGTTTATGAATACATGTCAAAGCTAGTGGGAGCATAAGTGTTATGTTTATAATAATCATCATGATAGTGGGAGCATAAATGTTATGATTGTATGATTATTAAGGCAAGTATTGCAAGTTGGCAATATTAATTATAGAAAACAAGAGTCATTCTTTGCAAAGTCGTAAGGATGGAATAGTTGTTTTGCTATAATTAAGGGAGAGAATATTATGCTTCATTTCAAATCTAAAGGCTTAGGTTGAGAAATGTTAATAAATTTAGTCAAAGGTACATAGTGTGTTCTTAAAATTTCGATTATGATTACGGAATTCCTCTTCACAATTCGAATTTTGAGAACATAGCAAATAAAACATTATGCATCGTGTCCTATACGCCTCGGGTATAGGATCGATTGCAAATGCTTTAATATTTGACCATTCTAAAATTTTCCAAATGTCTAGCGCATTTAGAGGAAAAAGGGACTACAATCGGTTTTAACTAAAATAATTAAACAACTATCAAAGGACAATCCAAAGTTCGATGAGGATTGGTTGCTTGTGAGTAGTTCGAAGCATGGTATTGGATGGACCATATCGACATTATTATGAATAGAAAAGATTCTATTAAGAATGAGTTGTCATATGGAAAATATGGAAATGTTTCCATATTGGATGGACCATATCGACTTTATTACGAATAGATAAGATTCAATTAAGAATGAGTTGTCATATGGAAAATATGGAAGCGTGTCCATATTGGGAATTGAATATTGAAAATCTATGTCTATATTAGAAACATTTATGCAAAAGGATGTTCAAAGGAATGTACTTTGAGTGAGAGACATCATATATAAGGAATTGTCTTGTAACAATCTCTGATAGAGGACTTTGTAATATCATTGGCAATAGTCTTTGTCACTTTGGTGCAGTGACATTACGAAAGGATCATTGCATAAAATGTTAGAATCTAGCATATTCTATAAGTAGCAAGAATTTGATATTCTTTCACTTATGGAAAAGGATTTGGAGTTGTGAAATGAGAATGATTGGAAATGTGTTCACTTTGATCTATTTCACAAAGTAAGAACCATAGGTATACATTGTGTGCATGCTAGGAGCATGCGACAAGTGTAGTAATAATTCAAGTAAGAAGTTGATTACCCGAAACGACAAATAATGAGTAATCGATATGGTGATAAATAAAAGGTGTTTTATTTATACTCAAAGGTTTGAGGCCATATGGGATTAGTATTATTCTTGTGTTTCACTTTGCATGTTTTAACTTCCTAAATAATTTAATTGGTTAAGAACAGTCAAATTATTCGAACGGGCACAGTTGTTCATATGTTTGAAGTAGGTATGAATGAAGACTGTCGTGAATTGGTGTGTGGATTGTCTAAAAGAGTATTAGACATAAGCAAATGTTTGTTGCAACGTTCATGAGTGCTTATGAATATGAATTTGAGCATTGGATTAAACCCACGCTCACTTGGATCACTCCATGAATTGTATCACGAGTGATTGGTGAGACGTTAACATCTTATATTCTTGAAACCGAGATGTGTGAGTTGTATCTTGCAAATTGGTTGCACATTGATAATATGTAAACGCACTAGTAACTTGGTGTTATATAACATATTGTTGTGTGTGATTCGGTGAGTGAGTGCAAGCGAGCATTGTATCAAAGTTTATCCGTTCCTTTTATCCAAAGAAGGATAAAAGCGATATCTTTGGGCCCCTCTATGGTTTAGTGATGACAAACGTAAATGCTCGGTCGGGCTAGGGCTAATTTGATTTGTTCAATTAGTCAGTCGTCATAAATTGGAGATCGAGAAATAGTACAAAGAGAATGATTAGAAATCATGTCTTACGATATCTAGAATGGAGGAATATATGATCCCTTATCTAAAGGACAAGCGTATCTGATAGGATCAGAGTTCACAGCGGCTTTAGAAAGCTACGATTGCATATCAGGATTTGAAGTCATACGCAGAATAGTTATTAGACTTATCCAAGTGGGAGACTGTTGGATTAGTGTCTAAGTCCATAACTATTTTGGTATGTACTTGACCCGATGGTGCATGGTCCTTTTGGGTTGCCTTCACCAAAGCAACTTGATAGGATGAATTATGGAGAGAAAGGATTAAATATGATTTATTAATATATTATGAGAATAATATATTAAAGTAGAAATCATATTTTTTAATTAATATTAGTCAATAATTAATTGGTAATTAGTTTTGTGACTAAAAGAGATTAATTAAACTTAAGGGACTGGAATTGTAATTATAAGATAATTGCAATTTGGGCTATGGATTGTCTTAAATTAAGGAGTGGACGAATTCTATGGGAAGCCCATAAGGAAATCGTCCAAGGCCTTAAGGAAAGGAGTCCATGGGTTGCTTAGGGCTTAAGCATCCAAATTAGGGTTTCCTTGTTAGATAACCCTAATAGCCTCACTATATATATAGACCCCTTAAGGACCAAAAACGTGGCTAAGCTTTGTTCTAGGGTTTCATACATTTTTGGGCAGCCTCCATCCTCCCTCCTCTTCATCCTCTTGCTCTTGGTGTTTGTGAACCATTAGAGGAGTGACATTTGTGACTCTAAGCTTTCTAAAGTCAATACAAGGAGGAATTGAGATTATTATTGCTACATAACAATCAAGGTATGATCTAAACCCTAATTATATGTTATATTGATTATCATATGTTAGATCTAGGATTTATAGTCTTGGATAACTTGCATGTACAATAGAGAAACCTAGATCCAAGCATTAGGGTTTGTATGAGCACATAGGATGTTCTTATGACCAAAACCCATCAAAACCATCATGAACATATTTCTAATCTGTACTAGGAATGCATCATAGAGATGTAGTTCAAACTTTCAAGAACATACTTCTACTCTTTACTTAAGCGATTGAAGTACATCCAGGTTCAACCATACTCACTCACAAATTCATTTTTCTTTCCGTATAACAGAATCATGTCGCCGAAGAAAAACGACCAACCCATCAACCAAACACCAACTCTTCAGATTGATGCAGCTACCTTTCAAGCTGCAGTCTCGGTTGCCGTGTCAGCTGTTCTGACCCACCTTAACGCTAACAACACGAATGTTAGCTGGATTGTTAACAATAATTCCAATCCAAGTAACAATCAAATCCCTCAACGAGCAACAAACTACCATGACACCCCGAACCCCAAGCCCAAGAATAGCAAATGAAAGTTCTGGCTAAATATAAAGTCAAATCACCGAAAGGGGTGAGCAAAAGACAACAAACAGTGGCAGCCTTCGCAGCCACAACATCTGTACCTCCTACTACCATTCCTTCTGGTATACCAATTGCCCCTAACCCAGCCATACAGTATGCTGGAAACCTACCAAACTGCAATAAGTGCAGCTTCCATCACCTAGGTAGTTGTCGTCTATTACACTGCAAGACATGTAACAAGAACGGACACACTACCCGCTTCTACAGGACTCGGATCCAACACATCACTTCAACCACCAATGTCACAATTTCTTGGATATGCCATCTATGTGGCAAAATGGGACACTTCAAGAGGGACTGCCCAACAGAGAAGAATGACAGTGGCACAGGAGGAGTTTGACCTCAGACTGGAAAAAGGCAATGAAGGATCCGACTATAATAGGGGTTCACTTCCAATCGTCAGTATTAAGTATGTTGTTAAACATGTAAAAAAAACTAGTGCAACTCGAGTCTTATCTTTTGTGAGATCCCGTCAGTAAAGGGGACCCTCATGCTACGTATACTTGCCTTTTGTAGTATACCTTGTTCGCAGCAATAGTCTTGTAGTAAAACTAAAGTATTGTAACTCTATTAAAAGTTGCACCGTTGTGTTTTGTCTATAACGCCTTTATGTTCAAATCGGATATCTTTTAGTTCTAAGTAAGTCCGACATTATCATACAACTAGAGTCAATTCAATCCGCACAATACTAGTTTCGTGTGTACGTATCCTTCTCCAAAAACATCTTTCTAGTGAAGCCATCATTCCAGAACTTCGAAGTACTCATGCATAGAGTACCTTATGTTTTGTAACCTTTCCGAAGAAACCTCAGCAAACCTCCCCTAAGTACCACTCGTACAGTACGTCAAGTTTAATCCAAAAACCCATACGGTTGATCTATCGGTGAAGAATGTATACATATGGGTGGTATATAATCAAGGTTCTACAGGTTTAGAATTGATGATTCTACTTTAACTTCTTTTCCTCGTTGGGATGTGGGCTTAAAGTAGAATCATTTATTCAACTACCTTTTCAATCTTAATTATATACGACTCGTATACCCGAAACTTTGATTGATGAACCAGGTATGAGTTCTACTATGAACTTCAAGACGGAGACAACCCAAGACTGCGAGTGATCGTGATTCTGTGAGAATAAACTTAAAAATATCTATCATTTTTCCTTAATTCAGGAGTAATCATACTTTCTTTTAGATCTTTATGCCATCTAATCAACCACAAGTTTTTGACGTCTTTATCAGTATGAATTTGTTAAGTCTACATCAAGCCGATACCAAACTCTTTGGGAAAGCAGTTCATCTTAACCTCCCTATCAAAGAACCTCTTGTTATTTGCGGAGACAAATCAAGTATGAACCTTCGCATCAGTTAGTGTATTCAAGCTCAAAAGCACTTACAAAAGGAATATCACACATTCCTTGCACACATCGTCACTACGAGCCAGGAAGTGAAAAACATTCAACATATATTCTACCAAGAAGGGTTATCATGCCACTGGAGTCAAACGAAAGAAGCAAAGTCGTATCCCGATAGTGAAAGGTTCACTGGAATGACAGGCGAGGACTTGAGTTCACTTGGGAATGCGAGGATCAAAGGAAACTTCTGTATGTAACATATTTATCAAGTCTTTCTTAAACTCTAATTTCGGGATGAAATTCCCTCTAACGGAGGGATAATGTGACAACCCGATATTTCGAGGCAATATGATGGAACGCAAGTCAATTTTAGGTCAAATTTTAACTTTCCTAAAATCTTATTTGGGTTAAATAAAGTAGTAGGAATCGTATCAAGGTTTTCATACATATAAAGAACCCTAAAATCCAAGTTATAACGAAGAAGTTATGACCAACCGAAGATTCTCGGCAAAACCGGCAACACTGATAGACGTAAAACGCGAAGTTTCAATACAATAATTTTTAGCCTTAGGTATCTAAATGAAAGTGTTAGATATCATTAAACCGTAAACGTACATAAAAAGGATGTCCAAATCTGACTTCGTATGAGGAAGTTATGATTTCTCTAAGTTACGGATATAACAGTAGACAGCTAAAAACTCGAAATAGAGATCGAGAGACTTTTAGCCGACACAAACTAAATGAGAATCGAAGGGCTCAACAATACTAGCGGAACGGTAAAAAGTCTGACGAAAACGGACGTCGGATGAAGAAGTTATGGAACTTTAACGGACTTTTCCTCCCGACCTATTAAAAATATAATATTAAAATAAATACAAAATTAGCAGACGGAGTCTAAATGAAAGTTGTAGATCGTAGTCTCACCTACGCGTGGATATAAAGAACATTGAAAACGGAGCTCGTATGAGGAAGATATGAATTTTTGAAGTTTACTAAATAATTAAAATATAAATTTAATTAAAAATCCGGTATTATCCGAAGGAGGAGTCATCGGACGAATCCAGGTTACGCCCAGCGTACCCTCGTACGCCCAGTGTACTCGGATTCTAGGCTCCAGCTCATCCACGTTGTTCCGATGCTTCGACCGAGGATGCGGTCATGCATGACGAATAAGTACGCCCTACGTACTCTCATACACCCAGCGTACGCGAGGCTTTCAGCCCCTATAAAAGGGATGCGAGGGTGTCGGCCATTTTTTCTCATTTCCTCCCTTTCTCGCGCCAAAGCTCTGCATTTCAACCCTCAGAGCCATCCTGAAGTTCCGGTTTTCATATCCAAGTTCGGAAGGAAGTTTTACGCTCCCGAGATTCTCGAGATTCCCGAGAATCTCGAGAAATCCGCTTTCTCGAGTAGAAGTTCTGCTCGGTTTTTGTCACGCTTTCTTCAATCTATAAAGTGAGTTCATACCCCTTAGATAACCTTTTAAATTCTTTTAAATGATTATAAATGCTTTATGGTGGGGAATACAAGTTGAATCGTGTTTAGTTATTACATCAATCACATGTGATTAATAACTAGCATGCAAACGGATTTATTATACGTTAACTGTTTTACCAAACATATTTCTTCAAATGACTTTCTTAAATGTTTTTACATGTTTAAAACTCTTTATCAAACTATTTTACACACTGTAAGCTTCCTTTCAAACTCTGTTACAAAGGTGTTTTCAAACAAAGCTTTTCCTTATACTTAAACTGTCTTATCAAACAAAATACTTTCAATCGTTTTATAAACTGACATCAGCTCATCGTTTCTTAGTATTAAACTTTTCAAAGGTTTTATAAAACTTCTTTTACGCTTTTATATTGTCAAATGCATGCCCATATATGTATAGTTATATAAGTAATGTTTAAAGGACTTAGGACGGTTAGCTCGCTTTATTTCCTTTTCCTCGTTGGGATGTGGCCTTAGGGTATCGGTTGCTCGTCCGAATGTCGTTTGAATATTATTTATATATGATGTATACCTATATAGGTATAAAGGTTCCATTAGTCAATTCAGTACCTTTGAGTAGCGAAGGTATACTACCGGTTATACTCGTACATTACTAGTAACTATAATAGGTATAGTTAGGAGATACTACTTACAATTCCAAGTACAAGGAATCACACAAGAGTCAGTTCATTCATGATTCTATACTAATACATTACATGTTACATGACTACGTTTACATATATACACTTACATGAGTACATTTTCATAGATACGCTTACATGAATATGTTTACATAGATACACTTACAGAGATACGTTTACATTGATACGTTTATAGAGATACGCTTACGTGAACACGTCTACATTAATACGTTTAATAGATACTATTACATAGGATCTATTACAAACATTTCGGGACTTACCATTCCACACCCAAAGCTGTTAGCTACAATAGGGAAAAGGAGCGTCGATGGGTATCCACGGTTGTATTGTTCGGCGAGTTTCCACATCGTGTATATCCTAATGCAAAAGGAGACATCTTTAGTTATTATATTATTCTCCTTCCTTTATTTTGTGACACATTCACATGAACGATGAGGTAGGATATATTTGATATAGATAAACTATTTTTCCTTATTACCTTTATATTGTGACTCATACACATAGTCGACGAGGAGGACTATAACTTTTATAAGAATAGTTAAACAGGGAAAAACCGTCACATTTATAGTGATGCTTACTTTCAAAACAGTCGAGTCTTGGTAGAAGACTACTTTTATACTAGTAGGAAATATAGGATTTCCTAGGGTTTTCAAACGTTTACAATTACTTACAAACATTTTCCAACTTTTTCCAAATGTTTAAAAGTCTTTACTTTATAGTTTTTACGAATCAAAGACACATTAATACTTTTGAATTCACCAGCTTTATTGTTGATACTCGTTTTCAAAATAAACTTGTATTCTCAGGTCACAAATAGACAGATACGACGACCAGGTTTTGTGAAGACGGAGAAGTCAAGACTCCTCTTTTATTTTGATTATTTATTATGTTGTCTTATACTATGAAAGAGCACACTTGTAATTAAAATTTTACTATTAATGCAATCGATGATGTTGTTGCTTGTTTACTACATTACATTGTTGTGATACATTACACGACGTCCTCCGCCCCAGAACGTTTCCGCCGTTCTCGGTTTTAGGGTGTGACATTAGGTGATTAAGTCCTTAATGGGTTAGGTGTTCTTACTTAACCCTAATCGTCATTTTATGTGGAACCCTAATCGTCATTTCATGTGAGGTAGTCACAGTTGCAAGTGACTAGAACCTGTGATCGGGTATTAACTCAAGTATCTTCTTGTAGGTGATTGGAAGTGATTTGAAGCTGGTATAGTTCTTCATTGCTACGGTGGTTACCTACATGCATATAGAGGTAAGTTTTTCCTCATTGTACCTGTAGGTGGAAGGCACCAATGTCGGGCCACTAGTTTTGGTTATCTGCTAGGAGAGGGATACCTTATTTAACATTTTGTTTAAAATAGAATAAATAAAATAAAACAAGTAAATAAATAAATTTAAAACCCCAAGATGTATATTTATATTTTTATGTTGGCCCTAAATTCGTAATAAATTATTAGACCATTAGCGCAAGGAGTTAAATGTTATAAATTATGGAAATCAGGGGTTAAAGTGTAACTTTCGGACTAGTTATGAATAGATTTTTTTATGTTTGGGGTTGTTTTGTAATTTTTGGACTTGAATTGAAAGGATTTTTGGAATCAGGGGGCATAGAGTCAATTGTGGACATAATTTGGAAAAGATTGGGGAAGGAGGGACTAAAAATGGAAATTTGGCATAAGTTTGAAGTTGGAGACGGGTTCAGACCTATCACCCCCTCTTGTTCTTCATCTAGACGCCTCCTCAAACCCTAACCCTAAACTTATAGCCGCCACCCTTATCTCTCCACCTCTCCAACCGCTACCACCTTCATTGTAGCCATCGGGAACCACCGAGCAGCTCGCCGCTACACCTGTTGTCGACAAAGAGGAGAACCGCAAGATGACGATGGGTCAGTCGGGAGATCGGAAGAGCAAAGCCGGATCCATCGATGTTGTTGTTCTCGGTTGGAGTTCATTCAAACCTATTCCCTCTCCGTCTCTTTTCTGTTGATATGTCACTGTTGCTACCGTCACCCCGAGCGACTTCCTTTTTGTTGCGTTCTCTGATTACTGCTTGCCACCATGAGGGTGGATGAGTTTTGGTGCGTGCTCCAGTTTTGGAGCTCATGTTTTTCATATTGTGTGTGTTGCAGCTGCAAGTCGTGAATTCAGTGTGTATGCTTTTGGTTGGACGGAAATCAAAAAGACCACCATGACAGCCACCTATGATTGTTGCCATCCTTGCTACCTTTTTTTGCCACCACCAGCCACCGTGTGAGGTAGTTATGTGCGTGTAATGTGGTATGTATGTGTGTGTGTTTTTCCATGTGGTTGTTGTAGTGGGAATTTTTGGTTGGATTTTAACCCAAAACTGCCACGTTGCCGTGTGTGGGTGGCTACCGCCATGGACCGCCGCCGACCACCACTGCCCGAGGTGGAAGCGGGTACCACCCGACCTATTAAACATTAATTTTACCTAAACATCTAACTTTAGTCTGATTGGCATGATTTGGGGTTGGAAGCCCTAATTAGGGTTTAGAAAACACTAATGTCAAGAAAACCGTAGTTTGGAGTTTTATTGGGACCTGTGTTAAAACTGTTAACTGAACATTAAATAATACTTAATAATGCCCTACAATTAATTTAATGCAGCATTAGATTTAATTAATTAAGTCCTTAAGGGGTTTAGTGTGGAACATTAACCCTAGTTATGATTTCATGTGGAAAACCCCAGAATCGGGGGTGCTATTTTGGACAATCATTGGTCGCATATTTGGATTATTGATTGGATTATTATTACACCCAAGAATGACTAAGTCAAACCTTAATCAATCCTACCCTTAGGTGAATAACTCATTAATGGCTTAATTGTTCTTACTTAACCCTAATCGTCATGTTATGTGGAACCCTAATTGTCATTTCAAGTGAGGTAGTCACTGTTGCAAGTGACTATAACCTGTGATCGGGTATTGACTAAATTATTTTTCTATAGGTGATTGGAAGTGATTTGAATATGGTAGATTTCTTGATTGCAACGGTGGTTACCTACACGAATATCGAGGTGAGTTTCACCTCACTGTACCCGTGGGTCGAAGGCACCAATGTCGGCCCACTAGTTTTGGTTATCTGTTAGTAGAGGGGTACCTTAGGGACTGTATATAGTCATGTAGGATAGACTGAGAACTCTTGATACAAGATCTCTTACATGTTCCTTGTTTGGTTTTGGTTCTAGAATAGGATCACCTGTTCGGGTGACTATCTAACCTCTGAGTATATATGGCCATGCATTCCTTTGATTGTTGATATTTAGTATGTTTCCATATGGTAGTGATCTGTTAGATATGTGTTTTTGTATCGAGTATGTTTCTATGTCGTAGTAATTTTTTAGATCTATGTTCTGGTATTGAGTATGTTGATATGTTGTAGTGATATGTTAGATCTGTGTTATGGTATCGAGTATGTTGATATGTTGTAGTGATCTGTTAGATATGTCTGTTGGTATTGAGTATGTTTCTTTGTTGTAATAATCTATAGAACTGTATGTTATCTATGCTAGCTGGTTGTCATCTATGGAATGCCCTTAGAGACTATCTATGGTCATGTAGGATAGCCTGATAACTCTTGGTCTAGGCTCTCTTGCAGGTTCCTTGTTTGGTTATGGCTCTAGAGTAGGATCATCTGTTTAGGTGGCTATCTCACATCCGGTTACTTATGGTTACACCTTCTATGGAAGTTAGCTAGTAACAGGATTGTATGTTGTGAGAGGACTATTAGGCGTTAGTGATTTGTATGATTGCTGTTTTCCTGTATTGTGTACCTACTTGATCATGATTGTTATATGTTGACATGTTGTGTTTGATTTGGGTTAAGGTGGTCCTGCTTTATGTTGTAGGAAAATATACCCGGTGCAGTTCGGCTGTAAGTCGTAGGCACAGAAGCTTGGGAAGAGCGGTAGGGTTCAAGAGGTAGGTCAACAAACCCTGGGTATTCCAGGCCGATGGATAATTGGACCAGTTGCATACTGGCATTCCAACCTGGGGGGTTACATCCCGAGGATGACTGGACCTGGAGGTTGACTGGGCCTAAGGTATTCCAACCCGATGGTTGATTGGACCCGACATGTTTGATTGTATAAGTTATCCGTTTGTGTAGTGGTATTTTGGGGGAAACTCACTAAGCTTTATGCTTATCTAGTTTTTTTTTTGTTTCGAGTATCATAATGGTCTATTGGAAGGCGAAGGCTTGACTATACACACTCATCAGCAACATTGAGGATTTCGCGCTTTCTATGATAATCTGATTTTTAATAAATCTAATTTCGAAAAATGGTTTTTTCTTAATAATGGATTTATAAATTGGAAACTTTTACCTTAATAAAAATGAAAATTTTTGGTTGTAAAAATGCGATGTTTCACCTTAGGGACTGTATATAGTCATGTAGGATAGAGTAAGGACTCTTGATCCGAGCTCTCTTACATGTTCCTTATTTGGTTGTGGTTCTAGAGTAGGATCCCCTATCTGGGTGACTATCTCACCTCTAAGTGTATAGGTCCATGCATTCCATGGATTATTGATATCTGGTACGTTGTTATGCTGAAGTGATATGTTAGATCTGTGTTCTGTCTTGAGTATGTTGTTATGTTGTAGTGATCTGTTAGATCTGTGTTCTGGTATCGTGTATGCTGCCATGCTGTAGTGATCGGTTAGATCTGTCTCATGGTATTTAGTATGTTGCTTTCCTGTAATAATCTGTAGAAATTTATGTTATCTGTGCTTGATGGTTGTCATCTATGGAGTGCCCTTAGCGATTGGTTGTGGATTTAGAGTAGGATCCTCTATTCGTGTGGCTATCTCACCTCTGGTTACTTATGGTTATGCATTTTATAGAGGTTAGATAGTAGCAGGATTGTATGATTTGAGAGAATTAGTAAGTGGTAGTGAGTTGTATGATTTTCTTTTGCATGTATTATGTGCCTACTTGATGCTGGTTGTTTATATGTTGACATGTTGTGTTTGATTTGGGTTGAGGTGGTCCTTCTTTGTGTTGTAGGTCAAAATAGCCGGTGCGGGCTGGCTGTAAGCCATAGACATGGAGGGCCGACAGGAGCGGTTGGGTTGAGGTGTTCCTGCTTTGTGTTGTAGGCCAAGATACTTGGTGTGGGCCAGGTGTAATTCGTAGGCACAGAGCCTTGGGAGGAGCTGTTGGGTTGAGGCGGCAGACCAACAAACCTTGTGATTCTAGCCCGGATAGATTGAAGGCCTTTGAGGCGGTCTAGTCAGGCCGAACGACTGAAGAGCAGCAGTTATGCATTCTTTTATGTTTATCGTATGGGATATTTTGGGGCAACTCACTAAGTTTTGTGATTACCCAATTGTTTATTGTTTAAAGTATCATCGGTGGCCATGGGAAGGAAAAAGTTGGACAGTACACAATCATCAGCAACAATGAGGATTTAGCATTTTCTATGATACTCTGGTTTTTAATAAATGTAATTTGGAATAAACGGTTTTCTTAATAATGGATTTATAAATTTGGAAGTTTTACCTTAATAAAAAAATTGGTTGTGATAATGGGACGTTACTGAATAAACCAACGAAGGGTCACTGGTCTCGAAGGACCCCTTCATCCCTACTCACGGTTGATTTCTCGCCACCGAACCCTCCTTGTTGCTACTCCAGTTCGTGTGTCCTTCTTCTTTTCTCGATCGAAAACCTCGCCACTCACAAGCTTTCGTTCGTGATCCTTTCTCTGATCACACGAGGATCGAACCCCAATCGATTATGCTTTCGATTTCATTTTGCCCAAGTGTTTACCTTCGTGGTCCATTCAATCGCCTTCGTCCATATCCTCTTTTCATTCGTGCGATCAAACAAATACGAGAAACCCAAAAGCTCGATCCCCTTTTTAACTTACAATTTTTGGCAGAACTAACCCTCCACTTGTAACCTTTAAATTCAAACAAACCCATTCGAAAAGATTCATCAAAAAATGTCATTTTTAGTTTATTATTTTACTAAAGTAGTCCCTTCAATTATGTCAATTAATTAAAATAAACATTTTTTGGTTTAAACCAAATAAGGTGTAGATTGCGGTTTCTCGCGAAAAACTTTGCAAAAAAAGGAAAGAACCAAATATGAACTCATGCTTCAAGGGTGGTGCATACATCACCTTTTTAATTATTTTCATTATCTCGAGGGGGGGGGATACATGTACCTATATAATTTTTTTATGCAAACAAATTATTATGGGAAAATACAACAAATATGGTTTATAAAATATTATTAGTCAATATAACATATTGTTACAAATAAACTAGTTTAAACTTTTCATATACATATTATAGTTATTTTATCGTGAAATAACTAGTTCGCACAACAAATGCTACATGATACAAAAATATATGATTTTTAAGTGACGTGTTTCATAATAAGCATGTTATAAAAGTTTGTATTATTTCAAGGATTCAAGCTATTACTATGAATGTATATTTATATGTTTTTATACGAACGTACTTCTTTAAAAAAAAAAATGAGTACATTACACTTTTATATACTCACCAAGCATGCCTTTATAAACTTTATACAACGAAATTCATTATGCCTAGTGACTTAACCACAATTAAGTTATGGTTGAGAGTTATTCACATACTTTAGTTAAGGGATTTTTAGTGAGACTATATTCATTAGTTGAGTCTAAAAACTTGGCATACCCACACTACTATAACCACTAAACTTCAGAGCAAGATACATATGGATAGATCTATATAGGGTTGACATCCCCATTTGTGGTTGCTAGCTACAACCTCGACCAATCAATCGAAGCGGGTGATAAGTGTCTATGATTTTTACTACAACGTCCAATGAAGCATTTTAGGGGGTAGATTTAGTCACATAGCTCGGTTATAGGACTCACTATAAACATTAACTGGAATCTCTCTCTCTCTCTCATACACACATTAAAAACCATGGGCTTGGTTGCTTTCAAAACTATTATAAGTCTAGAATTACTGATGTAAAAATATAGTTTGGTTTTCAAGTATATTCAAGGATTCTTACAAACACATATTTAAGTATAGATTTACTTATACAAAAATACATTTTGGGTTTCAAAGACTCAGTGCAAACACAATTTCAAGTATGGATTTACTTAAACAAATATACGTTTTGGCTTTCAAAGACTCTTTGAAAAAACATTTTTAACAATTGTTATATATACAAAGAAAATACTTTTTACACTTTTTAAAAGTATTACTATTGTTAGCAGAAAACTTGGAACTCTCACCAACCTTGTGTTGACCCTCAAAATTACATGTATTCTTAGGATATAACTAAACAGAAATTCAAGAGGATTGTATTACAGGTGACTTATTTTACTTGATGTTGTATCATATACTTATCTGTTAAGGAAATGTATGTACTATTATTATCTGTAAAAACTTTGTATTCAAACATCAAGATGGAACACGAATTCTATTTTGTTTATTGTTGTACTTGTGATATATATATTCAGTTTACCTCTGATCCATGAACTTAGTGACACAGTATGGTGTGTTCCTCAACTGGGGGTTTGACATAGTTGTTTCAAATGTGAGCTTAATGAATGTTTCATTTTAATTCTTGCTAGTTTGATCACTTAGCTAGGGTTTAATAATTCTAATTAATTAGTTATTGAAATCTGTAATTGTTTTCACAATCTAGTAATAAGTAACAAGTAATTAATCAGTTATATGTTTGGATTTGACTTTATTATAAACTGAAATAGCATACATTTACGGTTCTGAGCATGTAAGGAGTATTGGGTATTACTGGGAATTTTACATAGAACTTAATGCAACTTTTATGATATTAATTAAGAGCTTGTTTAATTAGACAGTAAAAAGCTAAGGTTAATTGAAAAACTTGTTTTGGTAAATTTAGCAAGGTAAGAGAGATTAGACTAGACCTTGTTAGTTTTTCTCAAAACTAGCTTGCGCAGAACGCATTTCAAATAACCAGATATGGGTTGATTGCATGACTAGGAAAGTCACAACAGAACTGAATTCGTTTTTATTACTGATTTCATTTAATTAATTTCACTGCAATAGTTAGGTTGTGTCCTTGAGGATTCGACTATGCTTCCATGTGCTACCCATTGGTGCAACCAATAGTGAATATTTTATTTGTTTAAATCGTGTGTGAAGACGGTTTAACAAACATTGCAAATTTCGGAAATAAAATCATATAACTAGTTGACATTTGAAATATTTTATGATTAAAATAATGTTTGGAATCATTAAGTATTGAAGGGTCAATTTTGACAAATTGAGAAAACTTTGTTTTTACTAGATAGCTTAACCAATTTGGTGAGTAAGACTAGGTTGTCTAAAATTATGTTCAGAAGTATCACTACATATCTTCAAATTAAGTGTAAAATGGTGTATATTTGAATAGTTAGGAATCATGGTCACGTTCGGGAACTATAGAACTTAAAATGCCCCTAGCTCGTGAGCTCTCTCATTTCAAATACATCATGTTTTTAGAGCTTTGGAGAGAAGCCATGGATGATTTTAAACTTTGAAGTAAGATCTAAGGTTTATGGTTCAAGAAAAAGTTTCCTCTTCAAGAGATAACTTCATATTTGAGGATTAAAAGGAATCTCATCTATAACTAATTTTTTAGTTAGGGGTTTGGCTTAGAAGCCAAATCTGATTTTTATTGATAAAATGTGAACTAGTTTAAATTATAATTTTTATTAGTGTTTTAGAACAACATGAGGTTACCATTTACTTTATAGATGGTTGAATATCACCCTAATGGGTAATTTATGCCCTAGCTTAGCATACATCATGGATACGCATACCCCTTTGACCTTGGTTATTTGAGTCTTAGTACTCTAACCTTTGGTTTATTAATACTTATAGTATTTGATGAATTTATATTGATTTTTGAGTTTTTCTTCGAGTAAGTTAGATTTTATCTTCTTACTCAAAATGCAACAACCATGCATATTCTCACTAGGCATTTCATTGTCTAACTTATTTGCACTTGTGCTCAAACTAAAGACTTAAGAGTTGCATCAGAGATAGCAAGGATATTTTGAAGGCCTTGATTTCTAAGTTTGCATTTAAACTTATGATGCTTATTAAATTGATTACTACATCGTGTTTTTAACTAAAATTCTATATATTTGGTATTTTGGGGACTATTTTCCACACAAAAATGTTTTTTAGTATTTTAAAATATATTAAACCCATATTTTCTGCATAATTAGAGATCAAAACTTTTGATATATAATCAATGATTTTATAAACCCTTTTAAAAACCACCCTGGCGAGGGGTGTTTCATAATGTCCATGTTTTATGCTAATTTTCGATGTCAAAAGATGAATGTTATAAGTTAGTATTAAAACCATAGTTGAATAGAGTTAGCTTTGGATTTACCATTCCTAGAATTATATAATGAGAGAACAAGATAGGCACTATTAAATTACAACTACTATAGCTACACTTTTGGTCTTATGCTCTTTCATATATGTTAAGAAATTTCATGATCAAAGAAACCCATGACATGCTCTATTATTTTAAACGGTTTGAGTATGCACTTTAGATTTATGGATTGTGGGAAACTAAATTAAAAAATTATGTAGCAAATAGTGAATACAAGAAGTGGCCAAGGTTCACAACAAGATAGGTGAAGTATACAGACCTTCATCTCGGGGAAGTCAATAACTCCAACCGATAATGAAGGTAATTTGGGTACTCAATCAAGTCCACAACCACTGATCTTAGAAGCTATTAAAATCTCCTTGATGGAGCACAAAACAAAATGAAGAAGAGATACATCAACTGATTAATAAACAATTTTGAGAAACTTCCTAAACCTTATCGGAAAACCCTTCTCGAATCAAATCTTTTGGTGGTGATTCTCATTTTGGGAATTCGCCTTCTGGAAGTCCTTTCTCACCCCTAATAAATAAATGATGTTCCTTTAGATCATTTATGTCTTCAAAAATAAAAGTTTATGAATGAGGCTCGAGTTGAAGGTCACCATGTGGTGGTTAACGGAAATGTAATGGGTCCTTGATGTTTGCAAATATAAAGCAAGGAAAGTGGAGGGTTTTGTATCTTGTTTACTTAAAGGTGATGCTTGTGTGTGTTGTAACTCAAATTATTCTATCGTAGGAAGGGAGACAATGTTGTGGTAGAGTTGGGATGAGTTTCTAAAACAACTAAAAACTAGTTTGTGTCTGAGTTGTGATCTTGAAAAGCTAGTGGAATAGTTCTTGACTCTTTGTAAGGATAATATGTTAGTGGAAGAATATACTAAAAGGCTCACCGATATGAGTCCTTTCATTGAGTGTACTTTTGCCACTGAAAGAGCTAAGATTATAAAGTACGCAAATGCTCTTTTGGTGAATTATGAAGTCGAGGTGAAACAGGCTACTACTTTGGATGTTGCGATCATTACCACCCACACTAAGGAATATTTGATAAATAGAATAAGAAAATAAAGACAATTGATTGGAGAAAAAAGGAAATATGAGGAATCCTTCAGAAGTAATAAGAAAAGTAATTTTTCTTTAAAGAGCATAAATTTATATCAAGATAATTACTACCAAATTGTAAGATGTATAAAAAAAGGAATTGAAGGGAGTGTAGAAAGTTGCAAAATGATTTTTTTTAATTGTTTGAAGTTGGGGCACAGGGAGTCAGATAAAAAGTATTAACGTAGTGGATTGATTCTCATGTCACGAAAAATAGGTATATAGCTCCAACTATCCAAGGAAGGCATATGAGATTCTTATTTGCAAGGCAAATAAGAATAGAAGTAAATTAAATAAATCATCAG
The DNA here is from genome assembly GCF_052625555.1 of Lactuca saligna. Taxonomy (NCBI): domain Eukaryota; kingdom Viridiplantae; phylum Streptophyta; class Magnoliopsida; order Asterales; family Asteraceae; genus Lactuca; species Lactuca saligna. The sequence continues at coordinate 136,751,519 of NC_136422.1, read as the reverse complement.
TGTGGTTTGGAGTAATCTGCATATTTAGTCCATATCTTCTTTTCATTCAGATACTCCCTAAAAAATAAATTTGTTGCGTATTTCATCCCCAGAGAGAACAATGTTTGCTCATTTTAGTTAACCCCTGGAAAAATAAGAACTTACCCTTACTTATATACTTATTATTAATTTTTGTATTAATTTCATACAAAATATGTAAAGTCATTCCCATTCCACCAAGATCCCCAACTATGTAGGTTCGATTGAAATGTTGTGTAACGACCCAATTTCCACGTCCAAAAATTTCATTTTTACATTAATACTTTGGAAAACATTCGTGAATAAACATCGTTTGATTATATCATTTCATAAACATATTTCGTGTCTGAAAACCAAAACATAAAAACAACCATAATGTCAGAGTACAAAATCCCAGAATAACTCATGGTGCAGAAAACAATGTGCGTGTATGATGTGCCGTTACCGCGCCAGCTCCTTCCCCTTCGAAGAAGAGGTACCTGAAAACAAAACTGTAAAATGTAAGCACGAAGCGTAGTGAGTTCCCCCATCGTACCACATACCATACAATCACATAACATACAAATATTGTCAGGCATATCTGGGTGCCCGACCTACCCCTTTGGTCCTTTCAACCGGATAATGTCTAGCATATCTTGGTGTTGGCCTCCCCTTCGGTCCTTTCGACCAGTAACCGGGGTCTATTTCACCCCTACTACTACCACATAATATCATATCACACATATCATAATCTGGCTAGCATGGCTGAGTACTAAACTACCCCTTCGGTCCTATCGACCGGTAACCAGGGACTATTTCACCCCTACTACCACTATCACATAACATCATAACATGCTAGCACATAAACATATCAAGCAGTAGAAAACCTAGATGAATATCACAAAGACAATCATCTAACATACAACTCCTACTGGTGGGCCGACATTATGGCCTTAGACCCACCGCTACTGGAAAGTAACTCACCTCGAAAATTAGTTGCTGAAAGTCTGCTTGCTAGACAACTGACTGCTGCACCGGAAATCCTCCGGCTATAAATCCACAAACATAGATTAGTCACTCCTAAATACCCTTAGTTCAAAAGACTGACCTACCCCTGGTCCAAGGTCAATTCCTTGGTCAAAGTCAACTTCCAGTTGATTGGACTCGCCGAGTCATGGCACGGACTCGCTGAGTCCCTCTCCTACCATCCCAGTATTAACTCATCAAGTCCTTTTTCCCACTCACTGAGTCACCCTTAACTCACTACTTGGGACGATTAGACCGACTCGCCATCCAAATCGTTGAGTTTCAGGCAATCTTCAAAGGACTCGTCGAGTTGTTCATCCAACTCGCCGAGTATAAGACCATCTTCATAGAACTCGCCAAGTCCACTTTGGAACTCGCCGCGTCCCTTTAACCCTCCTCCCATACAGACCAAATCTGAGACATGCGACGGTTCCAAACCATAGATCTAAGCTCCTGGGGTATGCTTATCATGTAAAGTTGCAAACTTTATGTGCATGCATAGCCCTATGAGCTCCAAAAGGCAATTCCAACCTCTTTAGGAGGTCATACACTCAATAGGGACCTCAATCACTTTAACCACATGGATTTTACACTTCTAAGGTGTCCATAAGGTCCATATCTGAAGTCCTTTCAAAACATAGAGCATAACTACATGGAGTTTGAGGTTTTAGTGCTTGAAAACCATTAATTAGGGACAAAAAGGGGATCTAATGAAGTAGTGATTAGGTAGGAACTTTTCTACCTGAATGGAAGCTTCTCACAGTGTAGATTTTGGATCTACTTCCCCTCCTCGCACTCTTCAACCTCCTCATTCTTCTTCTAAGCTCCAAACTTCCTTCACAAAGCCAAGCATCACTCACAAGAACAAGGGGGGCTAGGGTTTCGCTTAACAGCTCTTTGGAAGTGTTAAGGACAAAGGAGGTCGGGTTAGAGTGTTTAAATAGGGTGCAAACCCTTGGATTAGGGTTTTTGTCCAGATAGCGGCTACTCACCGAGTCTGGGACCCGACTCGCCGAGTCCACAACTTAAATTCCGCGTCTCACCCCGCTTCTACTCGGCGAGTCAGTCCTTCGACTCGCCGAGTCCAAGGCCAAAATTGCAAATCAAATAGAGAATACATACTGAGAATCAGGTGCTACATGTTGATGTGTAAGGATCAATTAATGTCTTTTTAAAATAAGACAAAACTACAAAATTAGTCCTTATGATTTGCAAAAAATTATGGATAGAGTCCATAAACTTTTCAATTGGCATGGAAGGTACAAAATCAAGTAATTTTCGTGGTTTTAGTCCCTGAACAACTTGAAAAGACCATTATACCCTTCTAACTTTTTTTGGATTCTATACTTTTTTAAATAAAAAAGAAAAAGAGTAAGAAGCCCACTAACACTACCTATACCCCCACCCCCTCTCTCATAAAAAAGACACCAACTTCGTCGCCTCCATTCCCGTCAAGAAGCCATAATGGCTTCAACAACTTCGTCCGAGCAAATCCTATGCTCGACGTGTTCCCACACCGACTATCGTAACTTCACCTCCTCCCACGAACTCACATTCTGCTCAGTCGCCATTCAAGTCAAAGAAACTGAAATCACTTTCTCCTCCGGCGTCTCCCACGATGCTACACCCTGTTTTGTCCCAATCACCTTTGGAAATAATGACGTCAGACTCGCTGAATTTGAGGAATACTATCAGAGATGTATTGACAGATAAACAGATTCAGGAGTGTGAGCAGTTAGGAATATTAGTCGATAAAGATGATTAGGGGGATCTGCTTCAGATCTTCACGAAGCTTGTGGGTAACAGGTATTCCCTTCTTCATCAATGCTCTCGAACTCATCAATTTTATTGAATTCATTATCAACAGATTCAATAATACGGAACCCTAACTTACATATTGATCAATTCCCAAAATTTGTGATTGTTGTTTGTAAATATCTAAGCATGCCAACGATATTCATAAAGATAATTAAGAGAGTTGGGTGTATGTTGAAAGATGACGAAGACAATGTGAAGTAGCACGCATGGTGCGGAGAATTTGGCAACATGAATTTATTTTAGCTCTTCAAATATATATATATATATATATATATATATATATATATATATATATATATATATATATATATATAGAGAGAGAGAGAGAGAGAGAGAAAGTATGTGTGTGTGAGTATGGTGGGAGTAGGTGGTTGCTTATATTCTTTAATTTTTTTTTCTTTTTAAGAAAAATCAAAACATACTTAAAAATTATAAAAAAGAAAAAATGAAGTTAAAAGGGATAACTATCTTTTCAAGTTTTTTAAATGAAAATCATGAAAATTCTTGATTTTGAACCCTCTTTACAAGTTCAAAAGTTTTTAGATCTTATTCACAATTTTTTAAATAGTACAAGAACCAAATTTACAGTTTTGTTTTAAAATAATAATAATGGCAAGGTTAAGGTTAACCGGAAATGTATCATTTTATTAATGGGTATTTGATTATGGGTTAACGGACGACTAACAGAAATGACTAAATATATAACAAACTAAAGTATAAAGGAGCATCCGAATAAAAAAAAATAAGGACTGAACGTAGGAATTACCCCCTGCTAAGGGAAGATTTAGGGGTGCAAACGAGTCAAGCTACTCACGAGTTATTCGGGATCGGCTCGTTAAAAGCTCGACTCGAAACCGATTTTAAACGAGTCCGAACCGAACTCGAGCTTAATATTAAGCTCGTTTATTAAACGTGGTCAAACTCGAGCCTATATTAGTAAGCTCGATTAGGTTCGCGAGCCTAAACGAGCTTTTATATAATATAATTTATTATTAATTTTATATAGTAAAATAAAAACATATTTGAGAAATTAGGGATTTAGAATATTAGTAAACGAGCATCTTAATGAGCTCGAGCTGACCTTAAGCATATTTAGGCACGTCAAACATAAAACAAGTCGAGCCCGAGCACGAGCCGAAATTGTATAATTCTTTACGAACTCGAGTCGAGCTCAGTACAATAAAGCTTGAATCGAGCCGAGCCTGACTAGGCTCGGACTCGGCTCGGCTCGTTTGCACCCTTAGAAAAATTCATTTAATTTACTCCAAGGAGAATAACCAATCGAGAGTGAAAAGACGTCCATTTTGGTTAACCGCCAAGGAAGCTAAAGAAACGCATGAACCCTTAAACGATCTCGAGTGGCTAAAAATACGTTTACTTCCATAAAAATAAAAAGATAAAGCTTACTGTATTTTGCAAAGGTAATGATGTTTAATAAAGCCCAGATATAAATGGCCCAACATCTTAAATCTGTATAAGCCCAGATGAAACAAATGACCTAAGTGGACTCTTAGACAAGTCACGAGTATAAGATTCAAAATTAGATGTTTATGCTCTATTAAAAAATCAACTATTTAGACAGATACTGAGGATTTTTTTTACTTGCTTAGACAGATACATAGATAAATATGATGGAAAAGCATGTTACTTCATACAAGCACGTTAACTATCCAATTTACACATAAAACATCAAAATAATCTGAAAATGTTCACATCTCGACAGGTTGCTATACAAAGGAATCACATGACTAGTGAATGATATTGTAACAAGAAAATAAAATATAAGTGCATAGGAAGAATTTCACTATAGGATTTGATAAGGATGGTTAAAAATTAAGTTGACCAACGAAATAAAAGGAATTATAACACTTGATCTCTTTCATTTTCTTCTCAATCATTTAAGTGAAAAGTGTCACTTTAACATGTCACTTTGACATAGGAAAACTATGTGCCTTCCGACAAATTTATCAACCCACGAAGAAAAAATCGTAAAAAGTAAAAAACACATTGCGAATAGAGTTTCCAACTACATTCTACCCTTTTGGACTTTATCAAATATGATAGGTCACCAAACAATTTGTATCTTTGATCTAAGTGCATGCTAATCAACTACTTAATCGAATGCACGAATGAAAGTTTTAAAACAAAACAAGACTAAGTGTGTTAAGTCAAAATATTCTAAACGTCTCTCAGTTATTCAACAAGCTTTGATCTTTCTTGGCTTAGTTAGGACTAAGAACACAAAAATGGTCGAAGCTTACTAAAGTTGTGTATTTGAATATTTAACTATGTGTAAAGCTCATGTATTATTATATAGGTTCATTTAAAAAAAATAAATATTAAAATTCTAAATATTTGAAAAAGTTTGAATGTATAAAAAAATTTAGAAAAATATTTAATTATTAAATTAAAGTGTTTTTTTTTTCTCTTTTAAATTTAAACATATAATTTAGATAAATAAACAAAGAAAATTAATGAAGTTTTAATTTACAAATATTGAAATTAAAATGAAAATCAATTAGTGAAATTGATATGCATTTATTATTAAATTTATTGCAATTATTATATTTAAATATTATGCGAAATTTAATAAAATGAAAAAGAAAACACAAAATATTATGTGAAAATTTTTATTTGAAAATAACCACAAAATAACTTCATTTAGTAGAATAGAGATACAAATAACATTAATTAATTATCCGAAATATGACAAAAGGAAAACTAGAGATATAATCTTCAAGACATGATCAAAAACTTTCAAAAATAAATATAAATAATTTATTATAAAAGAAAGAATTTCCTCTTTTTGTTTTTCATTTTCTTCATCACGCTTACAATAAAATTTTAAATTTACGATTAACAAATAATATGAAGATTTCACCTTTCGTTTAAGGATTTCACATATCTACGTAAACAAAAGATCTCCTTTTTTTCTTGCATTATCTTGATGAGGGTTTGTGATTGGATTAGAGGATTTTGAAGAGATTTTGGTTGATTAATTAAGTAATTATGAGTAGCAAATACCAAAAAAGTAGTATAGAAAGAAGAGGAATGAAAATGAAAAGAAAAGATCTTGAAGGGTGCTAAAGTCAAGATTCTCAAACCAAGAAATCAAGATTTGAGCATAGCATTACCCTTTAGGATGGGGACCCTTCAACGAAGAATAAGATTGTTTTATATATAACACAAATTTCTTCCCATATCTATCATGCCCAATAATGCTTGTTCCCTAACCCTTTTAGGTTTCCAACTCACATCCCCAAACATTCTTTTCACACTCAAAAAATGATGTTTTTCTATTTGTATTTCTTTTAATTTTCCCTGTTAATGGATATTAAGAATAACGTATAACAAAATTAAAATGCAATAGCTTATTCAAGTTTAGAGACTTGACCGTGTAAAACGTTCTTAAATCAAACTGTAAATTATTTAGCAAGCGGTATTGTGTATAACTGTATATGAGTGAACTTTTCAGTTTCCACAAAACTACAAAGCTGAAAAGTGAAATTTGCACAGAACAGAAAGCATAATATATATGTAAAAGTTAGGAGATGAAAACGTAAGAACAAGATGAAAAAGACAATTAAATGTATTGACAAATAAGATCTTCTAAATATGCACCTAATCTTGAAAGTTATGATGTCTTTCTTTTTGTAATATATATATATATATATATATATATATATATATATATATATATATATATATATATATATATATATATATATATATATATATATATATATATATATATATATATACTAGCCGTGACCCGCGCAAAACGGCGGGCGACAAATAGTTTGTTTCGACAGTTAATTTCTTTTCCATGGAGAATAATTATTTTAAATTCAATCATTAGTTTGTTTTAGGAAACACATCATATTAAAAATAAAGAAAATTCATGAAATGACCAAATTATAGGGTGTTGACTATTTATTTGAATGAAAAAATATCTGGTCAAAATCTTGGAAGAGAAGATTTATAAAAGTTTGTTTAAATTTTAATATTATTTTATTAGTGATTAGTTGTACAATTAGCTTAATGATTTGGACGTCTTAAAAAAATATTATTATTTTATTCAATCTATTTTTAGAAATAGTAGGATTTGTTTTATAAGATAGTAAAGATATATATATATATATATATATATATATATATATATATATATATATATATATATATATATATATATATATAATAAAGAACCCATCTTTTATTCAACTTTCAAGCTTATTATTTATCAATAAAATACTAAAAACACAGAAATTCATAATAATTTATAGATTTTCCAGTAATATCAAATTTGATAAAAAAAAATTACTTTTTTTTCGTTAAATTCATAATGTGAATTTGTGCATATTCCAATTTGAATCTCAATTCACACGGTAAATCCAAAAAATATATTAACATTCATTATGTGAAGTTATTAATTTAGATATTTTTAATTTTTTTTTCGAATAAAAAATAAGCTTTAAAATTTGAAAAATTATTTGGTTCTTTAGAGAACCATTTATAATACTTCTTTATTGAACTTTTCTCTCTCTCTCTCTCTCTCTCTCTCTCTCTCTCTCTCTCTCTCTCTCTCTCTCTATATATATATATATATATATATATATATATATATATATATATATAGTTGGGTTCAATAAAGAACCATTATAAATCATAGAACCAAAAACAATCTATTTTCAACTTTTAGAGCATATTTTTAACAAAAGAAAAAAATAAAAATATATATATATATATATATATATATATATATATATATATATATATATATATATATATATAAGAAATCAATAGCTTTTAACCTCCTTCCATTGATATCAAATTCAGTAAAAACATTTCTTTTTTCTCGTCAAATTCACCATGTGAATTTGTACATGTTCACAATGTGAATCTAAATTCACATTGTGAATCCGAATAATATATAATTTATTTTTTTTAACATTCACAATATGAAGTTATAAATTTAGATATTTTTAGATTTTTCTTGCTAAAAAATAAGCTCTTAAACTTGAAAAAAAATGACTGGACTGCCTCATTGGGCCTTCAACATATCTGGATCGCTCTCTGGGCCTTCGGCCTGACTGGTTCACCTCGCATGCCTTCAGTCTATTCGGACCACCCTAGGTATCTTAGCCTTTAGCGCAAAGCAGGACCACCTCAACCCAATATAACATCAACATATACAACATTTACCATAACAATCAATAGCTAGCATATACAGGTAGTCATATAGATCTAACAAATTACTACATCATAACAACATCCTATATACTAGGATATAGATCTAACAAATCATAATACATAGCAACATCCTATATATTAGGATACATATCTAATAAAATATAACAACATACAATAAAACCAGGATATCAATCCAATAGGCCGGCCTTGGTGCCTTCAACCTGAAAGTCCAGTGGGGTAAACTCACCTCACAATCTGAATATAGTTTAAATAGCTCCCAACTCTAACAACCGGATCAACCCAATCCAAAATACCAAACCATTTTCCATTCTAAATTAATAACATTTTCCCAAAATACCCTTGGTCAAAGTTGGTCAAAATCCACAAGTCAATCGAGTCAACACAGCTAAGTCAACTCAGGCTTTGTACGTGGGGCGTACTCGATGTCTCAGGCATCGGGGCCAAATCAGAGTACGTGCAGCGTACCCTTTGGTATGCCCAGCATATGCAACAGTTTCCCACTTAATTGATTTAGAGCTTAATACTCCGACTTAACATGTCCAAAAGCAGATCCACGCCCCAAATACCGTTTTTACAATAAAATTTCCAACTTTATGGTCCTGCATGGCTAAAAAGGTCTTAACATCAAAAAAACTCAATCGCTTAACCCATTAAGACCTCAAAACACATGCATGGAAGGAAATATATTGTAAAGACTACATTTTTTGTGCTTCTAAACATCTCAAAGTGATTGAAAGGACAAGTTAAAGGGTTTAGAGTAGCATATAATACAAATACCCAAATAATGGGACCAAAATAACACAAACTCCATGGCTAACTTAGATCTATGCATAGAATCATCAAGTTCATAAAATGGACCTTGAAGGTAAGGTGTTCCTGGATCTAGAAGGCCTTGGTCTCCCAATATGATGCTTCTTTCTTCACCTTGCTTCAAAAGCACCAAACACACACACTTTTTAGCTCAAATGATCACACACAAGGGATTAGGGTTTCAAAGAACAAAATGAAGGTTGGAGGTTGAAGGGGGGAATGAGGATTAAAGAGTTAATTATGCTTATATATGGACCAAACCTTAAAAATTATGGTTTGAGGTTTCATTATGTACGCTCTACGTACGTGGTGTATGCCCAACATACTAGGGTCCGCCTTAGTACGCTTAGTGTACACAACGTATGCCCAGCATACAACTCCTTATCCAAAATTACCAAAATGCCACTATGGCCTTTTTGCACTCTTTCTTGTACTCAAGGGCTAAAATGCTATACTTATCCATACATAGGGCTAAAATTGAAATTACCTCAACATCGGGATATTACAATTCTTCCCCACTTGAACTAGACATCGTCCTTGAAGTCAGTTGCTACAAATAACTTTGGTAATGCTCCCGCACTTGAACTAGACTTCGTCCACTCGGAGCCCCTCCAATGTTGCCATTAAACCTTAACCAAAGGTATCTCCTTGTTGCACAACACCTTCATCTTTCTCTCCACTAACACTACCAGCCTCTCAATATAATTCAAATGCTCATCAACCTTGATATCATCCAAAGGGACCACTACCTCATCATCCAACATTCACTTGCGCAACTACGAAACATGGAAAGTGTTGTGGATTTGGCTGAGCTTACTCGGCAAATCCAACCGGTAGGCCACCCTACCTACCCTGGCGATCACTCGGAATGGTCCAATATACCGGGAATGCAATTTCCCCCTTTTCTTGAAGCATATCATACCCTTCCAAGGTGAGACCTTCAGTAGAACCATATTGCCGACCTGAAATTCCAACTCTGATCTGCGTCGGTCGACATAACTCTTATGCTAACACTAAGTTGTTTGTAGTTTCTACCTAATCTGTTATATAAGTTCCATGGTCTGAAGGACTACCTCAGTCCTTCTCATGACTGTGTAACCAACCTCTCCCCAACAAACTAGGGTATAACATCTTCGATCATATAGGAGCTCAAAAGTCGGGGCACCAATGATGAAGTGATAGTTGTTGTAGGAAAACCTCACAAGAGGTAAGGAGAATCCAAACTCCCACCAAAATCTATGACACAAGCTCGCAACATATCCTCAAGTACCTGGATGGTCCGCTCACTCTGGCCGTCAGTATGCGGGTGATAAGCAGTACTGAAATGTAGTCTCGTACCCAATTCCTTGTGGAACTTCTGCCAAAATCTGTAGTGAACCGAACATATCGTTAAGATAAAATAAAGACCGGAACCCCATGACGAGAAAAAATCTCCCGAACATACACATCGGCCAACTATTTGGCCGAGGAGCTCTCACGGATGGCCAAAAAGTAGGTACTCTTGGTGAATCGATCCACGATCACCCAGATAGCATCAAAACCCTTGGCAGTCTTCGGTACGGGAACCTCCAAAGGCTACATTCTTCCATGAGTGACCCCAACACTTCATTCTTCCATACGGGAACCTCCAAAGGCTACATCTTGTCAGGCGGTCTCTGATGTGCGACCTTGACCATCCTATAAGTCAAGCACCTCCTAACGTACCAGGCTATCTCCCTCTTCATACATGGTCACAAGCAACTTAGTCTCAAATCCTGATGCATCTTGGTAGCTCGTGGTTGTATCGAAAAGTGAGACTTAAGTGCCTCCTCCAAAACTATCTGCCTGGTCCCACCAGTAGACGAAACCCATACCTAACCACACTAGGTTAACAATCCCCAACTATCGGTGACATATTTGTGAATCTCGCCTATTATCCTCTCCTTTTTTAGTTCTCCTTCTTGTATCATTCTGCTTGTACCCTCTGATCAAAGCCAAAAGTGGAGAATCAATGGATATCCTCATATACATATCCCTAGCTGAAGATCTAGCCGACTTGCGGCTCAAAGCATCTGCGACCACATTGGCTTTACCCGGATGGTAAAGGATCTCACAGTCATAATCCTTAACCACGTCAAACCACCTGCATTGCCTCATGTTCAGGTTTGGTTGGTCCATAAGATATCACAAAATTTTGTGATCCGTGTCAACGGTACAACGGACCCCATATAGATAATACATCCAAATCTTGAGGGCAAACACCACTGCCCTCAACTCCAGGTCATGAGTAGGATATTGTGCCTCATGCCGCTTCAGCTATCGAGAAGCATATACAATCATTCACCCCATTTGCATAAGAACCACCCCCCCCCCAAAAAAATGATAGATGCATCACAAAAATACAATGAAATCCTCGACACCCTCCAGAAGGGTCAACACTGGGGCCTCACATAATCTCTGTCACAATGTCTCAAATGCAACCTGCTGCTCAGGTCACAAATGGAAATCCATTCCCTTCATCCTCAGACGAGTAAGGGGTACTGCAATCTTGGAGAACTCCTGAATAAACCTCCAATAATGCCCTGCTAATCCGAAGAAACTCCTGATCTTCAAAGGAGACTTCGGGACCTCCCACTGCAAAACCACCTCAATCTTGGATGGATCAACCAAAATCTCATCTTGGTTAATGAGACTCCCCAAGAATTGGACCTCTTGTAACCAAAACTCACACTTCGATAACTTGGAAAACAACCTTCCCGCCTCAATACTCCTAAAAGTTCTCGAAGGTGCTCCTCGTGCTGCTCTCTGGTCTTGGAATACACCAAGATATCATCAATGAACACAATAACTGATCGATTGAGCATCAGCCTGCATACCTAATTCATCAAATCCATAAACATTACAGGTGCATTAGTGAGCCCAAATGGCATCACCACGAACTCGTAATGACCATAACGAGTGTTAAATGTTGTCTTCTCTACATCCTTCTCTCTCACCATCACCTGATGATACCCCGACCTCATATCAATCTTGGAGAACCAAGATGCACCCTACAACTTATCAAAGAGTTCTTCAATCTGCGGAAGAGGATAACGGTTCTTCACTGTGAACTTTTTCAACTTCTAGTAATTAATGCACATTCGGTACGAACCATCCTTATTCTTAACGAACAAAAGCGGGGGTCCCCATGGAGAACTGATTGGTCTGGATAATTGTTTTCCTAACAGCTCCTGAAGCTGCGAGGACAACTCATGCATCTCAGGCAGTGCCAAATGGTATGGGGCCTTGGCAATTAGAGTTACACTTGGCACTAGATCAATCCTGAATTCAACCTACCTCTCAGGAGGCACACCAGGCAACTCCTCCAGAAACACTTCAACAAACTCCCTAACAACTGGCACATCTGAAACCGAAGTCTGCTCCCCTACCCAAGTATCAGTCATATATGTCAAATAACCTATATAACCATGTTGAATATACTGTCGAGCTCTAATAGCAGAACAAAAAGCTGATCCAATCCTGGTACCCTCCCCATAGATAACCAGTTCTCCCCGCTTGGGGTTTGAACCACCACCCGCTAATTCTCGCAGTCTATCATGGCACCAAACCTGCTTAGCCAATCCATCCCCACTATTACACACACATCCCCTATGGGGATCGGAATCAAATCAATCAGATAAGGTACCCTAAATATTTCCAAGACGCAACCTCGGCCCATTATAGCCTATATATGCTAGAATAATAATTCTAACAAACTACTACACAAATCGCTAACCATTCAAAATCAAACCAAGGATCGAAATTTCATACTTGTGATTTGTTATGCTTCAACCTTGACCTACCGTATGATGGTGGACATCTAGGCTTCCACTCCCCCCTGCTACCCATGTAGGACAATCAGGCTTGAGATGACCTAACTGGTGATAGTGGAAACACATCTGGTCCTTCTTTTAGCTATTGTAACAACCCAAAATTTCACAGAAAAATTGAACTTTTATAATCATAAATATCAAGAACAATTGTTTCCAAAAATCCCATTACATGACCATAGTATTTTAAAAGATCAGAGTATCAAAACTAAATGCGAAAATACTGGAGAATGCACGCCGCGCCATCAAGTCAAGCCCTTGCCCTTAAAACTAGAAGTACCTGAAACATCCAAAAAAAATTGTAAGCACACGCTTAGTGAGTTTCCCAAACCACAGGAAAGAAATCATCACATAATGTCATGCAAACATACATATAAGTTTGCCATGGACTCCCTCCATGGTCTTCATTTGGAATGCCATGGGCTACCCACATGGTCTTGTATCCTCGAGCCATGGGCTCCTCCCATGGTATTGCCAAGTGCCATGGGCTCCTCCCATGGTTTTCACATAAGTCCACATATAGATCAAATAGATAACCATTACATACTCCATTACTAATCATCTTGTATCAATTAATGGGTCAACCTTGGTGCCTTCGACCAATAAGTATAGTGAGAAGACTCACATCATTTTGATGAACACAAAAGTCGCTCGCCTAATACTCTGAAACCACACACTGAACAATGATGCAATTAACCCTAAATTAGGATTATAACACAACCTAATCAAAGAGTCTAAACACCTAAGCCTAAGTCCTTCTATAGTGGCCCAAAAGTCTTCCATTTTCTAATGGGCCTAAGATCCAAGATAAAAAGCCATTAATGGACCACATGTCCTAATAAGGCCCAACCAAAACAACTATGGCCCAAATCAGAATATCAGCCCAAAACTTGAAATGGGACCAGGCCCAAAAAGCTTACAAGCCCACACAAAGCCCAAACCCAAGTGGAGTGCATACGCCCTGCATACCACTCCAGTACGCTCAGTATACAAGACCCTCAAGTTGTACGCGCTGCACACAAAATATTACGTACGATGTAGAAGCAGGACATGCATCAATCAACCATTAAGTGCTTAATACTTGGGATTTCAACGTCAAACTTTAGATCTGAGTCCATTAAGATGTCCTAGGGCATAAAGTTAGAAACTTTATGACCTTGCATGTCATGAGTGACCCCAACACTTCATTCTTCCATTAAGACCTATAACTTATGCAAGGAGTCAAAACAACCTTCAAGATGGAACCTTTATGCTTCCAACATGCTCAAGGAACTTAGATCTAGCAATCATAATCTATGGACTTACTCAACTCATAAGACAAGGTCCAAAAGCCAAAAAAAGGACTCCAAAACAAAACCCTAGCTCAAACAATCAAAATATATGACAAGGTTATGACTTTATACCTCCAAAAGCTCCTTAATATGATCTAGATGCAAGATCTAGAAGTTCAATGACACCCAAGGCTTTATCACCACCTTCTCCTTCCTGAATGCTCTCTATAATGGCCACAAACACACTTTCTAAGCTCAAGAATCACACTCACAAGTAGATCTGAGGGAAGGGAGGAAATGAGGCTATGGAGGTTGATTAGGGTTTGTTCTAAAAGACTTAAGGACGTTTATATAGGTCTCAAACTCGGATATTAGGGTTTTGGTCTTCAGTTATGTATGCACTGTGTACCCCTTGCTACGCCCAACGTAGGTGATGAACCTCTGCTATCAACTATCCTTAGTACGCTAAGCGTACTCCATAAGTACGCCAAGCATACGAAGGAACCAAATTTTGGAATAACTTTCATACTAATGGCCCAATATGCCTTATGTTCAATTTTGAGCAGTAAGCGACAATTTTTTTTTTTACCAAAAACTGATTTGTATCGTGTAGTACCTATAGACATTTTAAAAGCGGTACGAAACGCTAGAATGCATCATCTAATTTTTTGGAAAATTATTTCTTGTTACTTCCCACCCACCTTTCTAAAATTCTTTTTACTGCTCGATTAGTGACTTCATTTTGCCAACTTTTTTGAGGGTGATAAGGTGTTGCAAATCTATGGTGAACACCATATTTTTGCAAAACTTTGCTAATTGTTCATTACAAAAGTGAGTACCCCTATAGCTTATTAAGGCCTTATGCATTCCAAAATGAGAGAATAATTTTTTAAAGAAATTTAACGATGACACGTGCATCATTAGTGGGTAAAGTTTGCGCTTTCACCCACTTCAACACGTAATTGACAGCTACTAGAATATATTGTTGGATTAAATGTGTTTAAGGTCCTAAATAAATTGGTATAATGTTGATGTCTAAAACTAAAGTCCTTTTTGGGTTTCCCTCATAACTAGGAAATGGTTTGGATCAATCAAAGAAGAGAGATAAATGACTTGTTAATTTATTATGTGATTAATAATTAACTAGAAATAGTTAGTAATTAATTATGAATTAGTTAAAGATAGTCATAGTTGATTAATTATTAATCATAATTAATCTAGAATTAATTTGGGATAAATTGGAATTAATTAAAGTTGTAAACGGTGAATTCTAATTGTTCAATAATTGAACAAAAGAGACAATTCTAGAATAGTCCACGACATGGATGGTTTTGGGATCCTCATTCGAGTTTCTAGAAGCCTCATAGGATGTGAATTGGAATTAAATCTATTATTTAATTATTCAAATATGGATTTATCTGCAAGTTACCTAGACTATAAATAGGAGCCTTGGGCATCTCATTTTTACGGATTCTCCTATCTAAAAGGTGGAGAATGAAATTATCTTCCTCTTCTCCCTTCTCTCCTTCAATACTAGGGTTTCTAAGCTTTGGGTGTGAACCATTAGAGACGACCATACTTTTGGAGCTAGTTTTCCAAGGAGATTACAAATAATTATTGATTAGATTGATTCGAGTAAAGCAAGACGTATGTGGTTTTGTTTATGAATTTGATTCATAGGGTTTTTAGTTTTTTTCGTATGTATTTTGCTATTAAATGAGAAAAGACATAGATCTATTGCATGTACCCTTAAGAGTTAAGTGAAATTTCGCATGTACAATATAATTGCAACCAAAAAAATACAATATATACTTGTTACCTCTTGAAGCCGAAAAACGTCCCATAAAGTCAATACCCCATATGTTAAAAACCTCACAAACTTGGATGCTATTTTTGGGGGATTTCATTATGAGAGGAGATATTACTAGAAAGTTGGCATGAGTCGCACTACTTGACAAATGAGGTCGCATCTTTGAAAATTACAGGCTAATAAAATCTCGCATCAAACATATTCTTTTCCATGTATTATGCTCCATGATGTCCACTGGTCGGTCCACTATGATAATGTTGCAATATTTTCATTGCTTCTCTTCCAAACACAAACTATCTTATAATATTATCGGTACAACTCCAAAATAAATACGGCTCGTCCCAAAAATAATACTTAAGGTCAGCGAAAGACTTCTTTTGCTAGTTTGTCAAATTTTTGGCGATATAACTGCATGCCAAATTATTGACAATATCCGCACATTTTTCTCCCGCTATCACCATTAAGTACTCATCGAGAAAATTATCGTCGATTTTGCACTCTTTCAATTCTTCCAAGTCCATATTCTCTAACCATGAAAGATGATCGGCTGCCACATTCTCCATGCCCTTTTTGTATTTGATTTCAATATTGAGTTCTTGAAGTAAGAGCACCCACCGAATTAACCTTGGTTTTGCATCCAGTTTACTAAAAAAATACTTAAGTGTAAAATGGTTACTAAATACCACAGTTTTAGATAAAATCAAATAAGAAAGAAATTTATCAAAAGCATAAACAACGGTAAACAACTTCTTTTCCAAGAAGGCATATTATAAATGTGGGGCAATGGTTTTAAATTGAGTTTTGGAGGTTTTTCAATAACCACTACGTGGTAGGCATGTGTGCCACGCCATGGTGGTTCTTTAAATGCTTCTTCAGATCGCAAGTTTTCTACTGACCACGACGTGCCATGGTTTTCTATATGTCGTGGTTGTTATGTATTCCTAAATTTAAGTTGTTCGTACTCGCTTTCCCCTAAGAGTTGTTCCAGTTCTTCAATGACATGTTCAACATTAAAATCCTCGTCCTTCATTGTCCTAAAGCCCTGTGATTCTTCTTCCTTCCGTTCATTTATTTCGTTTTCAAAAAATGTGTTAAAAACATCCATCGAGAAGACCACATCATCACTAATCTTAGAATGCTTATCGTTTGATCTACTCCAAATATAATTGATTCAGTCCCGACTCGAAGTCCTAGATTTGATTCGTAAACATTGACGAAAACTCATGTGGCGCTAAGGAGTGGGCTTCCAAGAATGATTGAAACTTGAGTATCTTCCTCCATGTCAAGCGCTACGAAGTCGGACAGAATAACAAACTTGTTGATTTTTACCAAAAGGTATTCAACGATCTCCCATGGAAATGTAACCATCTTATCGGCCAAGTGAAGTTCCATTCATATGGCTTCTGTATCGACAGATTAAGCTTTGAGTAAAATGAGTATGGCATGAGATTTACACTTGCTACCAATCCAGAAGTGCATAACTTGTGGCTAGGTTTCCTAATTGGCATGAGAGATTCAAGCTATATGGATCACTCATCTTATTTGGTAACTAGTTGAGCATGGCAACTGAAAAAATCTCATTTAGTATAAAGCTCAAAGTTTCCTCCAACTTCTTTTGGTTTGTGAGTAGGTCCTTTAAAAACTTTGCGTATTTGGGAAGTTGAGCAACTACTTCAATGAAACACATGTTGATTTGAAAGGACCTTATGTGCTCGAGGATTTCTTTTGTAGTCTTCTACTTGCTAATCTTGTTTTGCGCGAATCGGGTACAGAAGTGGCGGTTTGTATGCTTTAATAGGAGGTTGATTAGTGGGTTATTTGTCTAGATGGGTCGTGGTCATAGGTTCCCCATGATGTGGTTCCTACATGTTGGTACCTTCCTGTTTTAATCTAGGTTCTACATAGATGATGGATCATTAGTGGTTAAAAGTATTAGAGGAGTTATTACCTTTATGTGCGCCTTTTCGGATAGTTTCCCAACTTGCTGCTTGATATTTAGGATCAATGCTTGCTGATTTCGAAGTGTCACTTGCTGTTCTTTGAGGGATGCTTTGGTATCATTATGTCCTTTCTCGGATGCCTCAGAAAATCAGGCTAGAATAGACTTGAGATATGGTTTCTTCTCGGGTTGTAGTTGATCTTTTTGGTAAAAGCTTATCCCTTGTTGCCTATATCTTTATTCCTTTTCTTTCTTTTACTCATCATAATGCTTCCACTCCCTCTTTGGCTTCTTCCAATATTCATCGTACTTTTTACAACTCAAGTAGCAAACTTGAGCCTTTCTATACCCATTTTCATCCAAGTCGCAATCTTTAGTCAAATGAGGACCGCTATAATTTTTGCATCCAACTTGTATGGCATGGATGTTTTGATTGATATTCTTGATACTTTGATCCAATGTATAAAGTTTTTCATTAATTGAAGCTAGGTTGCCGAAAGCTCCCTTTCTATTTGATTTTCCTCGCGTGACATCATCTCTAGGATTATGGTATTCACGTGAATATTTCATGAATTATTTAATTAGATCATTGTTGGTTGTGGGATTCTTCTTGGTTAGTGACCCTTGAGAGTATAGCAGTTGTCGTGTGCAAACATTGATGCCATTGTACAACATAAATATTTCTTGTTGCACGTTAAGGTCATGTTATGGGAAATTTCGTAACATCCCTTTGTTACATTCTAATGCCTCATATAATGAATCCACGTAAAGTTGTTGGAAATTATGGATGTTCTTCTTTAACTTGGAAATATTTGATGGAGGGTTGAACTATTGTATGTACTGCACATTTAGGTTATCCTATGTCGTTTATTCCGGGTGGTAGCAATGTCAACTAAGTCTTAGCTGCATCTGTGAGTGTGAAAGGGAGAATCCGTAGAATCCCCGCATCTCTTGTCACGTTTGGAATATTAAAGTGGTCAGAAATATCAAGGACTTGATCAATATGTTTGTAGGCTTCCTCATGGTCTTTCCTAAAAATGGTATATCTTTTAGCATGTTGAGGATGTGTCCTTTTAGCTCGAAGTTAGTTGCAGTTGTGATTGTCGGTCGCATGACATCATGTATGTTTTCTTCTCGCATACGTCGTTTATATTTCTCCATGGTCATTCCGCAATATCATCCATTTTGTTTTCTACTTTGCATTATTCCTCGGTTTCAGTTTTGAATTTGGGTTTTGAATCAGTTTTGTTTGATTCTTACCCTTTCCCTTTCTTTCCATTGTTTCGCGTATGAAACTCTAATTCTGGATCGTTAACTATCTTCGATGAGGATTCGTCAGTCATGTACTACTTAAACAAAACAAAAACAAACATGTAAACCAAACAAAAATGAAATAAAATAAAAAAAAAACTATAAATTCGGTTTCCACTTTGTGGAGACATATTTAACATGCTGTGGTCACTAGAAAAATAGAAAACACAAATTTAACTTTCTGTGGATTTTACCATACAAAAATGATCGAATAACTAATGCCAAATAATTTCAACTAAAACTAAATTGTTCTCCGGCAGCGACGCTAAAAACTTGATACGTATTTTATATATACTAGTTTTAATTTATATATCCTAAATCTAAACCAGTTTGAAACACAATTAAACAGTGTACCTTGTCGCGAAATATGATAGTTATAAGTAAGAAAGGGTTGTAGAACACTTGGAAAATGAGAATGATTTAAGATTAAAAATATCTACTAAAAGTTAACTAATTAAATAAAAATAAAAGTGGGGTTTTTCTGATTTTGAAAGTTCAAAAAACTTATTAACGTTCAACTTTTAAATAACTTGAAAACTAAAAAAATACTTAAACTAAAAAAACGAGGTAGATAACGATTTTGAAACAAGATTTAAAGAGTACTCCTGTTTATATTCAACTAGGCGAATGATCACGCGTTGCGCAGAAACTCATATATAGTTGACGACTTTACAAATATATATTTCTTTTAAATATAACAATAACGTTGTTGAATTTGATATAATAATCCCTATACTAAAATGATATAATATATTGATTATTTTGAATTATATGATAATATATACATCTATTATAAGTGCATAATGTCAATCGTTTAAATGACTTCTACCCGCGAGTTACACATGAATAAAATTAAATATAATATATCGTTTAATGTTATTTATAGTTGTATTATTTTTAAATAAATTTTTAAAATTTATTTGATTAATGTTTTAATTTCTATCATTATAATTATTTAGTACATGAAACATTGTTTTTTGATTTTAAAGGTAACAATATAACCATTTATATAGAGTTATTATTAAATATTGTTATTGTAAGTTATTTTAAGTTACTTATTTGAAAACTTTTATCGATTATAAAAATATATTTAGGAAATATTTTAGTTAAATTGAGATTATGATTTAGTTTTTGCATTTATCACTACAACATATCACTTTTAACTATTTACAAAGTATTCTTTGGTTTTTTAAGTGTATACTGAAATTTATATTTAAGTTAACACTGTGATGATATACTTAAATTAACAATTTAAGTATTTTGTCCAAACTGTTCAGAAGTTGTAGCTTTAAACTAATAATAGTTAACATACAACAACATTTTAAATTTAATAAATTAATTATCATATGTTAAAAGTTAAAGCCATAACTTTGTAAGTAGAAGTAAATATATTATTTTAAAATTGAAATTTAGTTTATTTATGATTAAACTTTAGGTTTGATATTTATTTAACCTTATTAACCAACTTATAATCATTACTAGAAAGAAGCTACAATCAATCACTTTTAACTATTTACAAAATATTTTTTGTGTTGTTTAAGTTAAACTAAAACTTATATTTAAGTTGATCCTATAATGTTATATTTAAATTAACAATTTAAGTATTTTATATAAGTTGTTCCATAATTGTATTTTTAAAACGATAATTGTTTACATCCAACAATATATTACAACCAACAAATTAAGTATAATATGTTAAAAGTTCAAAAACATAACTTTATAAGTAGAAATAAATATATTATTTTAATATGTAAATTTAGTTTATATATGATTATACATTAAGTTTGATATTTGTTTAACCTTATTAATCAATTTATAACTATTATTAGAAAGAAATTGAAAAGTCATGGAAGTTTCAAATAAATGTGGTGAAAGAAAAAATGTAGGGAGTTTCAAATGAATGTGGTGAAAGAAAAAATGTTTCCTTTATAAGTATATAAAGATAAAGATTCACCTATTCCATATAGTCAATTTTATGGATAATCCAATGGATTTAATTTCATCACTTACTGATTTCTAATATGACTAGCAATGATGATAAAATTACTAAACATTTTATTTAATAAGACTATAAATTTGGTGATCAAGTGGACAAATAGTCAAATAAATCAATTTTTAGTTCGAATTATGCAAAATTTGAATTCTAAACTGATATTAATGATAGTAAATACCATATATATATATATATATATATATATATATATATATATATATATATATATGTGTGTGTGTGTGTGTGTGTGTGTGTGTTCATGATATATTACCTCACACATTATAGTTACCAACTTTCCTACGTAACCTTAGGTTTTTTGTCAAAATCCAAGTCCTGCAACTTTATAGTTTATAAAATCATAAAATTCAAGCACATCAAAATACATAGATCATCTCATCCAAACAATACTCAACAATAAATAGAAAAAATTGAAACTTTAATACATAAGGATCTTTATCAAGCAAGCATAATAAATAAACGACTAGATTAAATTTGAAATTTTCAAATCAACAGATAGGTTCAATGTTTATCTACTCTAAACAAAAGCAAAGGGTTTTTATCCCATAACTATTGTTGAAAAACAATTAAAAACGAAATAAACTTTGAAACACATGATTCTATCAAAGCAAATTTAATGATTAACTATAATTATGCTTTCTATCTCTTCGAATCTAGCTCCAAAATCGATCTATGATCTCCAAAGGCTCTAAGAAGGTTTTCTGGTCATTAATGGTCGACGGTAACTTGTTGCATAAGTTATAGAATGAACAAAAAGTCAAAATTTATAGTTGCCTTAAAACAATCACCACGCTGTGGTAAATAGATGACCACGTCGTGGGAGTGACTTCCTTCGTGTGCCCTACAAGACTTCTGTTGTGTACTTCTCTGACATGATTATCGAGTAACAACTATCCACCACGACATGACAAAAATGTGACCACGCGGTGGGACTTCAAAATCCTCCGGAAGTTGACTTAATCTAGCAATCCCGCTTCCAACTCCATATTTCTGCTCCTTTTATCTCGAGCATGCCTTTGCTGCTACAAAATAGAATTTAAACGTAATAAGTGTCTTTTATATTTAATTTAAGACCAAATATATAATCAAATATGGTGATATCAGTTATTCTATAACAATAACTAAGGGAATAGGTTGTTTGGTAATGTGAATACATTCAACCTGACATAATTATCGTTATTATCATGCATTCTCACTAATTCTTATTCATTTTTTTATCACTCATTTTCATTCTTACATAATATGATTATTAAGAACACGTTCTTATAGCGTTCTGCCATAATGAGAATCATAAAAAAAAAAAAAACAAAAACAAAAAAAAAAAAACAAAAAACAAAACTATTATACCCTTATAGACGATTTAATTAGTGATAATCCATGATAATGACAATATTTTGTAAAGTTAAACGTATTCACATTACCAAACAACATATTATCTTATTCATTGTCGCAAATAACATTGTCCACATGTCACCACAATAGATGTTCATCCACATATGAACCTAACTCTCTATATATCTCTCTTTCTCTTTCTCTCTCTCTCTCTCTCTCTCTCTATATATATATATATATATATATATATATATATATATATATATATATATATATACTCCCTCCATCCCATATTTATTGTCCACTTTTGAGTTTTGAAGTCTTAATTCTTAAAATTTGACCTTAAATATTTTTGTTTGTGTTATATATTACTTGATGAAACTTATACCAATGAAAATACATTTAAAACAAAATCCATTCATATATTTTGAGTCAAGTATTATATATCAAGAACAAAAATATTTAAGCTCAAAATTAAAGAATAAATACTTCAAAAGTCAAAATTGGACAATTAATATGGGACGAAGGGAGTATAAACTTATGAGAAAGAATGTAAAAAGAAAATACCGCTCAATGGAAATAAAATTCAATGATCAATATTTTTAATTTAAGATAGTGGTTACAAACGGTTATTCCACAAGGCATATGGTATGGTGCTATTGCACTGTGCAGTTTGTGGGGAGGATAAAAAATGCACCAGTAAACACCACATTATGGGTGCCATTTGTGTGCGGTGACAAACCACTCGGGGAAGACTCCCTGATGCGTTTCTCATTCTCTGATTGGCGAGTGATTGAAATTTGTGTTTTTTTTATTTCACCGATTATATATATATATATATATATATATATATATATATATATATATATATATATATATATATATATATATATATATATATTTAAAACTATTACAACACTAAATGTAACGACCCAAATTTTCAAAAAAAAAAAATTCATTTTTAAATAGTCAAAAACATTTCCAATAAACCATAAAACCTCAAATTACATTTTTTTTCAAATTCATAACATCAACAACATTATTCCAAACATCAGATTGTCCCATAAAAACACCTGAGAGAGAGTACATGTTGCGCCATCAAGCCTTGTCGTTGCCTTTAGGTTCAGAAGTACCTGAAACAATCAACAAATGTAAGCTAATGCTTAGTGAGTTCCCCAGATCATAATCACATAATCATATTAGCTACAAAGCTACATAAACCACATAAGTCATGCACACAAACAGATACGGATGTCGTGGAAACCATCTAAGATCTTATATCATGTGTCATGGGAAACCCCCACGTGATCTTTACTAGCCGTCACTGGAACCCCCACATGGTCTTGGCTCACTACCGTGGGAACCTCCACACGGTCTTCCCTACCATAGAAATATCATACGAACTAAACATGTAAACACAATAGGTAGTCGTGGAAACCCTCCAATGACTTATACCAAATGCCATAGGAACCTCCTCTTAGTCTTAACATATTGCCACAGGTACCCCCCAGGGACTTCCATACAAATGTCATAGCTACATATCATGTAATCAACTATCTATCCATATATATCATGAAATAGGTCAGTCTTGGTGCCTTCGACCCATTGGTATGGTGAGAAGACTCACTTTTCGAGAATAATAAACTGACAAGGTAAGATCAGATAAGTCCCAACGCACATCTCCAACTCAACTACCTATAATCATCACGTGATTAATTTGTTATACCCTCAAAGTCAACCCTACTCAAATTCAAGGTCAACAGTCCATGTTGACCCCAACTCGTCGAGTGCATCCAGCACTCGTTGAGTTCCTTCAAAGTCCATACAACCGAAATCCCGGGTTAACTCGTCGAGTTCCTTCAGAGTCCATCCAACCGAAATCTCGAGTCAACTCGCCGAGTCACCTGAGTAACTCGTCGAGTCCCTTAATGTCCAAGGGCCAAAAACTCTAAACCAAAATCTCTTAATCAGCTCATCGAAATCACTCAGGATCCCTAAAATGGGAAAATCCTACATGACTCGTCGAGTCCCTTCAACCCTTTTTGTGTTCAGTCATTTCCAGTGGGATCCAATACACCAAACTATTGATCCAACCCCGTATAGTGTAGTTACCACGTAATGTTGCAAACTTTACGTGCATTCAAGGCCTTAAGAGGCTAAAGCACTCAAAACTAAGGTTTATACCAAGTTTAGGGCATGGATAAAGGCTAAGGTTGGATAAAGTGAGCAAATTTATGTCCACAGAGGTCTAGGTGTGACAACCCAAAATTTCTAGTTTACATTCTTCATTTTTATCAAATTTAGCTTCGTTTTGCTATTTTATAATGGAGTTTTGGGTCTAAACGAGTGCTTAAAGCTTACAATAATTGTGATATGTGTCATAGGATGGGTTAGTTTGGGTGTAGCATTGGAAAAACAGGCCAAACACACCAAACCAGGTGTGTGCGGCCGCACACAGACCAACCACACACACCTCCAACTACACACACCCTCCTATATATATCCTATCCTTGGTCATTTTGATCATTTCTTACACTCTTACAAAGCTAGGACTTGAAAATCCTCTTAAGTATCATCCGGAAAGGTAACATCTTTCACCAAGAACACCATGTTTTCTGGCAGCACACCTAGCCGCACACATGGTCGCACATATGTGCTAGCAGCACACCTGGCCGCACACATGGCCGCACACACACATATAGTGTGTATTCAGGCCATACACTCTCTTGTATAGCCTTTTAACCCTTCGCGCAATCATTTATGGTTGTAACACTTCAATATAAGTGTTTACTAGTACCTAAAGTGGTCCCAATTCAATATATAACACTAATTATATTCATATATGTATCAATATGTGCTAAATAGGATTCGCGTGTGTACTCAAGTCACCACTTGATACTTAGCAACAGATCCAACATTGTCATCAGAACCACTCACTACAGGTGAGTTCATACCCCTAAATTAACCTTTGAAATGTTTTAAATGCTTTTATGGGGGGGGGGGGGGGGGAATACAAGTTGAACAATTATAGTTATTATATCAATCACATGTGATTAATGACTACCAAGCAAATGGTTTTCTTACTTTCCAAACTATTTATCAAACTGTTTTACCTCAAATTGTCTTACAAACTCCTTTAATTGTCAAATACTTTTACTCAAACTCTTTTAAAATTATTCTGTGTATCTGTATAGATATAGTTATATAAGTAGGATTGAAAGGACTTAGGACTGCTAGTCTACCCTGCTTCCTGTTCTTGTTTGATGTGGTCTTAGGGTATCAAGGTTAGTTGTCTAAAGGTCGTTTGAATCCTATTTATATATTATGTATATGTATATAGATATAAAAGGTTATTTATTTCATCCAATTCCATGCCCTTGGGTAGCAAAGGCTTACAAACATGTTCATACTTTACTAGTAAGCTACCATAGGGGTAGTTTAGGAAGATACTATTACTAGAACAATGAAACATACAATGAGTCAGTTCATACATGAGTCAATACATAATATGATGAGAATCAAACATGAAACAGAGTGAGGAGAAAAAAACAATAGACACTATGACGAGAAACAAACATACAGGCTAGACAGAGAAAGAACGCACAATACAGCTAGCACACATATACGTTAACACAGTTATGTGAGCCATTAAACAGGGCATGGCACTACCTGCCATGACTGTTTTTGTATTAGAATCTCCTTAATTGGGGAGCGTATGAGTTTGTGTATAGATCTATACTGGATTGACTATCCTACACCTTGCTATTTGCTACAGTAGGACTTGCAAGTCTACGGGTGCCAAACATCATTTTTACGACATCTTACATTGTCGTTTTACTATTGAGTCGGTAGCAAGATACAGGACGATCACATGTTATCTTAAAAATTACAATTGCTTAAGGTACTTAGTACAACAGTAGTTACATAATACAACACTACAGTACTATAATATTTCCCCATTATATTCACTTCGTGATCATGCACACGATGCACGGTGACGTAAAAACTATATTTTTGGTTAATGATAGTCGGAGTTGGGAAAATACACACTCCTACATGAGACATACACACAGATAATAGATGCCTTGGTAGAAGGCTACTTTTAGTAGAAAACATAGGGTTTTCTAGGAGAGTTCAAACAAATACAAACAATACAAAACTGAACAGAACTTATACATTACAAAACATCTTACCAATGATTTCATACAAACTCAGACACTAATATGCTTATGATCTCACCGGATTTAAAGCCAATACTCGCTTTCAAAATAACTTGTATTCTCAGGTCACCAGTAGACAGGTACAGGTGCCGGATTTTGAGAAGAAGGAGCTTGTTCAAGACTCCTCTTTTATTCTGGTGTATATAATTTTTTTGTGTCTATATAATTTGTAAGAACACACTTGTATGAAATTATACTATTAATGCAATGGATGATGTTGTTGCTTGCTTACTACTTTACATTGTTGTGATACTGTACATGATGTCCTCCACCCCAGAACGTTTCCGCCATTCACCGGTTTTGGGGGTGTGACACTAGGGATGTCCAGATCTGAACCATATCTTCATAACAAGGTCCAATACAAAAAGTGATACCATTATGCATCAAAGGTGACCATTTACCTCCATGAAATGAGGTCTAAGCAACTAAAGGTCAAGATAGCGACCTTATACCTCAAGATGGTCGCCAATACAGAGTAGATGTTGGGTCTATTGCTTTTCTCTTTTCTCCTTCTTCTTCAAGCTTCAAATCCTTCATAACCATGCCAAAATCACTCTAAAAAGATCTCTCTCTCTCTCTCTCTCTCTCCCTGTCTCAAGAAGGTATAAGGATTTAACTAGGGTTTCTTTGGGCTGTAAGAATGATGAAAGAGGCTACAAATGAGCCATAAGTTTACAATGTCTACTCATCAAGTGGAGGCCTTCCGACTCGTCGAGTAGGTTCTAAATCTAGCGTCCTCATAAATGATCTCTACTCGATGAGTTGGAGCTCCCCAACTCGTCGAGTCCCAGCACAAAACCCTAAAACTTAGAACATTAAATGATACCTGGAACAGGTGTTACACTAAAAATACTAACCAGTTTCATTATTTTTCTCACACCAATTTCTATATTTCTTTCAAAAAATCATTAAACCACAATGTTTTCATCGTCATCTAGTTTGTCAAATTCGATGACATTAGAAGAAGCAATATTTATGTGGCATCCTATTCTGAGATAACCTTAACTTGGAGTCTCGGGTGGAGATTGATCTGGTGAAGGTCATTGGTATCAAAAGACCAAGTTTGGACCTTGAGGAATAAGGTTCTTGGGCTTGGTATTAAGAATTTAGGCATCGAGAGGCATTAGGCTTAAATCAAATTTTAGAACTTTTGGCCTAGGAGCACCACGTCGTGGTAGAGTGGTGGCCACAACGTGGCTCGTGGTTAATGAAGAACACATTTCATTTGCCACCACGACGTGGCAAGATAGGTCCCACGATGTGGTGAACACTGCATCCCAATCCCTTGAAATTTAGGGTGTATTCTATATTTAAAGGCTTAAACTCATGGATTAGGGCATCCTCTTCAGCCTCCAACCTTCCAACAGAAAACCCTAGCCTCCATGCATGATTGAGATCTTGTATGCTTGATTTTGGAGTTGTTCTTTAGAATTTGGTGAAGCTTGAGGAAGAAGGGAGTCTATATTGGTGCCAGGAAGCAACGAGCAAGCTTGGATCCACCATCTTCTTCATACCTCTTTTAGCTATTTGAGGTATAAAGTTCATACCTTGACATTTCTTCTTCTGGATACATGTTTAAGCTTATTTTTTGGTAGTTTTGGTCCCTTCCATGGATGCTCTTGAAGTTTGAGGAACTCCAAAGCTTATTATGACTCTTTAATGGTCAATAGGTTTCTGATGATTAAGAAGAGTCATGTTTGGAGTCACCTTATCTCCATGCACAAGTTTTGGTCACATTAAGGACTTAATGGACTTAGGGTTATAGATCTAGCCTTGAGATGAAGTCCTAATGGATAAAGTTGGAAACTTTATACATTAAGTCATTAAAAAGGACTAGATCTGAAGTTATAGGTTTAGATATGTAAAGATTAAGCAATAAATGAAGAATATGGATTTCTTCCAAAAACCACGACATGGACAAGGGCTTGCCATGACAAGGTGGTGCTTAGCTTCTCGACTATTATTTCCTGACTTCTCCATGACGTGATGCTTGTTGTTTTGTTAACCATGACTTTTGTTTACCAGTTTGACATTGGGTCAAACATAAAGGATTTTGATTGTTTATTGAGGGTTGATCTTTGTTTAGTGATTAGTCAGTTTGCGAGTTCGACCGGTACGATGAATTGAGAGTGTTGTTATACTTCTTCGGGTATTCAATTCAAGTGAGTTTCCTCAATATACTATGTGATAAGATGTATATCCTTGCATGGTAGGATATAATGGGTAGTGATATGGTGGTTAGAGTATTAGTAGGTTGGGGGTCATCTAGTTGAATGCTCTAGGGGTTGTTTGTATTCATGTACAATAGCCCGATAAATCTTAATCTAGGTTTTCTTACGTGTTCATTGTTTGGTTGTGGCTATAAAGTGGGATTAACTATTCGAATGTATATCTCACCTTTGATTATATATAACTATACATTCATTTATGATCGGCCAATTATGACATAGTGTATTTTATGAGAACATGTATGAGGTAGTTAGCTATTAGACAAGCAGACTAGTGTAGAAAGTTGCATGTGTTGATGTTCTTGTTTGATTGTTTGTTTACTATGTATGTCGACATATCTTGTGGTTGGTTGAGGCGGTCATGATTTGTGCGGTAGGACAACATACCCAGGCAGGCCAGCGATGTGTTGTAGGCCAGGTGTGTAACACTCTAAATTTTCAAATAATTTTTTTCATTTTTGAAATCACATACAACCCAATATCACATTTCTCAAAAACCACAAAATGTATAAGTTGTAAAAACACAAGGCAACAAATGTTTGATAATATCCTAGAATCCTCAATAAAACAAAATCTCTAACTGGTGTGTACAATCAAGTCGGCGCCTTACTGCAATCCTGAGAGGTACCTGACACACATATCACACAACATTGTAAGCACGAAGCTTAGTAAGTTCTCCAAAGTACCACATGTAAATAATAAGCCTCTCATGTCTATATCTCAATAAGGACCCTCCAGTCAATGTGTCTCAGTGAAGACCCTCCGGTCTCACAACTCGGGTTGGACTCTCTAGTCCTAACTCAATAAGGCATAGAATAATATACAACATAAATCACAAAGAAAGATGCATGATATCACATTACTGAGTATAAACATATAAGACCCTCCGGTCACACAGTATTACCACTTGGGTAAGTATAGTGAGAAGACTCACCTCGTACGTAAACAAGTAGGTCTCGTACTCCACGAACGGTCTAGACTCCGCCTACATATCATAATCATCTCTAATTAACACTTTATAACCACAACCCTAAAAATTTAGGCTAACCCCTTCTCTAACTCTCGGAAAGGATGAAAGACCATTTTACCCTTCCATGGTCTCCATAATTCATGTCTTGACCAAACCTTAAAAGTTAACAAAAGTTAACACTCGAGTCAGCAGTCCATGTTTACCCGACTCGTCGAGTGCATCTACGTGACTCGTTGAGTTCCTTCATTTTCTCTAAAGTATTGGGAAAATCCAACTCAACTCGCCGAGTTGTAACGCGTCCAAACTATAGGGGAAACCCCTAGCCAACTCGTCTAGTTGGCTCATCAACTCGTCAAGTCCCTTTAGTCCATTCTCTCATTCAGACGTTTTTAAGCATAACTAAGGCTCCATACTCTAGATCTAGCATTCTAAGGCTGAAGTATCACGTAAAGTTGCAAGCTTTACGTCCATGCATGGTAGTTAGGGCTCAAAATGCCAAAATAAGCTCTATAGAGAGTTTGATGCATGAAAGCTGGCCAATAGCTTGATAAAGCCTGGATCTTTAGGCCCAATGGACCACATACTATCCAGATCTGGAGTCTTAACTCCATTTCAAGCTCAAACAACTTAAGACCCAAAGAAAGGATGGAAATAGCCACAAACTTCCTAGTGATGAGATCTAACCAAACAATGATCAAGGTGAAAGCTTTTTACCTCCAAATAGTAGCTATCACTGAAAGAACACCGAATCCAAAGGCTTCTTCTTGTTCCAAGCCTTTTTTCTCTTCAATCTCCTTCCAAAAATACACTAGAACACACAAACTTAGCCTTTCTCTCTCTCACAAATGAATACAGCTTGCTTAGGGTTTCTCTCAGTGTGTCAAGATGATAAGGGAGGCGGAAATGAATGCTTAAGGTCCTTTAAATAGGGCACAAACCTTGAAAATTAGGGTTTTCACACTCAACTCCTACTCGTCGAGTTGGGGTCCTCCAACTCGTCAAGTAGACTCTAAAAATCATGCCGTCATTTAACTCTCTACTCGGCGAGTTAAGGCCTCCAAATCGTCGAGTTCTCTGACAATATGAATATAAATTAATTAAATATTATACATGGGAGTCGAGATGTTAGAAGGTGAGGACCAACTTATGTTATAGGTGTGGGAGGTGGTCCAGTCATGGACTAAAGGCCGACTCGTGTATGCTTGTATGTATATTATGGTGTATGGTATTTTGGGGGAACTCATTAAGCTTTGACTTATCTTTGTGGATTAAATGTTTTTCAAGTATTGTCGATGATTGTAAGAAGACAAAGGCGTGACTGCACACACTCATCAACAACATTGGAGTTCCACATGTATTATAGAATTTTGACTTTTCATATAATTTTAATTTGAAGAAATGAGTTTTCTTAACTTGGGATGTTATGAAAATGATGTTTTATCTTAACCAAAATATGAAAATTTTGGTTGTGAAAATGGGATGTTACAATTTGTTTGTCGTGGCAAAATCAACCATGTATTTCCAAAATCAAGAACCTGCAAGTTCACATTTTAGAACGAGAAAATGTCCTTTGAAGAGAAATTGCAAAGTCGAGCTCAATCACCTTATATAAAAAAATGATTTTCCCGATGACTTTGTATACGCTGAAAAGCTTCGACGGTAGTATTGGATGAGGAAACAATTATTTTTATGTATTTTTGGTGATATAGTGGGTTGATTCCATATTTTAAGTTAAAGTGGTATACGGGAGGTAGAAAAGATTTTTCTCCAATTCAAAAATGCACAGCAGCAACTCGTCAATTAGTATAGGGTATGGGAGCAAGCAAATAGGATGAGTATTTGAGGATGTATAAGCGGACCAAACAGGAAAGTGTCTACAAGTTTGCTAAAGCGGTTATTTTTCTTTACAACAAACGATACTCGCACAAACCAACGATCAATGATGTTTACCAATTGTACACGGTGTATGAAAATAACCATGAGTTCCCTAGAATGCTAAGTAGCATCAATTGCATTCATTGGTTGTGTGGCATAGCGTGGTGAATATATGTGAGATGATCATAAAGAGTTGATAATTATTCTAGAAGCAATCGCGTACATGATCTTAGGGTATGACATGCATTCTTTGGTCCCGCTAGAGTAAATAAATATATCAATTTGATCAATCATTGGTATTCAATGACATCTATATTGGAAAGGCATACGATTTATCGTTTCAAGCAAATAGAGTAGCATATAAGTGCGGATACCGTCTTACTGATGGGATATATCTGAAGTTATTTGTTTTTGTGAAATCATTCAGATGTCCAAACAAAAAAAAAAGTTTAAGATGATACAAGAATCATATGAAGTCGCAAGATTGCAAAACATAATGTAGGTTGGGACACGACCATATGAAGTCACAAGGTTGCAAAACATAATGTACGCTTGTATCATATTACATAATATGATTTCATAAGATAAGGAAAAGTGATATAGCTAGCGCTATGATGAAAACAAAATTTTGTGAGTTGTTATTGGAGTAATTGTTGGCACGCAAAAGTATAGGGAAACCAGAAAATAAGTACGTTATCGCGACTTTCATTACTCCCTTCACGTTGATTTGGTGGAACATATTTACAAAACTAACATACAACCCGAGGTTGATGATTGACACGATGATTTATTTGACGATTCAGATAAAGATTCAAATATGTACGTTAAGGATTATAGCGATGATTCAGATGACGATTCAGAGTGATGTAATTTTTAATAATGTTTTATTATTTTTATTATATAATTTTTAATTAGTTTTCTTGATTTTATTATGTAATTTTTATTTTTAACTAATAAAATACTTTCATTTTTATTATTTTTTGTGTTTATTATTAATTTTTATTGATTATACTTATTTTTTTATTTATAGCTTTTAAAATTGTAATAATTTTGTAGTGAGAAAAATGAAAATAAGTGAAATGTGACAATTTCATGGGTTTTGAAGAGTATAGAAGAGTGATGAGAAAATAAAATAATGATGAAATGACATAAAAAAAAGTTAATGATAGAAGATAAGCACAACATTCGGTCTAACAATCACAACAACGATAACATTGTACCAAAAAAATGTTTGTTTTCTTATTTTAAGATACGGATTTAAGAAGGTACTTTGTTAACTGAAAACGAGATACTTATTAGCATAAAATCTATAAACTTTTATTTAGTTAGGTATAATATTCATTGTTATCATCATATCATATCATTGTATTGTATTATGTTATATTCTATATTATAAATTAAATATTTTTCCACCAAATCCATTTGAAATTTATAATTCTTCATATTTCCATAAAATATACTTAATTTATTAACTTAAATATGTTGTTAATTATCAACATTATCATAAATAAAAGACTTCTGAAATTATCAATATGATATAATTAATTTGTTGATTTCAATATAGTGCTAAACGGATAACCTAAATTAAATATATTAAATAAAGTTAAAAATATAATCTAAAATTTAAAAGTTAAAGTAAAATATCAAATAAAGTTTTAGAAAAAATTCAACTTATACTTTTTTTAAATAGTTAAATGGAAAATATTAAATACAACTATATTATAAATGAAACATTTTTTTTTTCATACTATATATTTGAATCTCCCGACTCATCTATTTCCATAAAATATATTTAATTATTAACTTAAATATATTTTTAATTATTAACATTATCATAAATTTTCATATTTCCAAAAAATATACTTAATTTAAACTTAAATATATTGTTAGTTATCAACATTATCATAAATAGGAGACTTCTTAAATTATCAATATTATACGAACTTAAAAATATCGTGTAAAATTTAAAACCTAAAAAAAAATATTAAATAAAGTTTTTTAAAAATTCTAATGTATATTTTTTAAAACAGTTAAAAGAAAATAATTAAATATAGCTACATTATAAATGAAACATTCTTTTTATCATATCTAATATGAAACCCTAACTCTTCATATTTGCACAAAATATACTTAATTTATTAGCTTTAATATGTTATTAATTATCAACATTCATAAATATAAGAGCTCTTAAATTATGAATACGATATAGTCAATTTATTGACTTCCATATACTATTAAATGCATAACTTAAATTAATATATTAAATAAAGTTAAAAATATAATGTAAAATTTAAAATCTAAAGTAAAATATCAAATAAAAATTTAAAAAAATACCAATGTATATTCTTTTAAATAGTTGAAAGAAAACTATTAAATATGATAAATATAAAAGTATGTAAATCTAAAAGTCAAATTAATTGAAAGATGTCTAAAACTATTTTTTATAATAACTAAAATATAAGTAAGTTGTTTTAAAATTAACTTATAATAATAATAGTTATAAATAATATAAAGTTATAAATTAAATTATGTTATATATAAACAATGATTTATAATTTAGATAAGCATCACGTTGAAATTAAAATATCATCAAATAATAATAATAATAATAATAATAATAAATTATAACAATAATTGAAATATTTGAGAAATATAATTAATTTTATACGCACATAAAGTACAACCAAAGACCATTAATTTTTTTTTTTGAACCATCAAATATAATATATAATCTACTGCTAAACTAAAATTTAAATCCACCTACGTTCACGATAGGATTTGAACCCTCAACTTCAAGAAGGAAAGACATAATCTAATACCGTTGTGCTAGATCTATCGTTCAAATTAATTATAATTTAACACCAACCAAATGTAATATTTATTATTATATTTAATATAATAACATAAATATTTTCGATACATATAACTACCAACAAATTAAATGTATAATTTTATTTCGCATAAACCACGAATATTAGTCTATTTTAGTATTAAGGCGCTACAATATAAATGGTTTTTACGTTTTATGGTACTTAATTATATAAGATTGAAATACTTAAATTATTTTTATTCAACTAAATAAAAAGTATTAAATATCTAATTGTATAATATTAATTGTATTATATTGAAAGATTGTTTATGTTAAAGAAAATAATAATATCTTTTTATCTTTATAAATTTTACATTATACTTAATTTTTTGTTATATATTCGATTATATATGATTAATTTTAAATTTTATAATATAACTTATTTTCAATAACATATGATTAATAAAATTTTAACTGTACAATTTTATTCAGTATAACGTTTTTAGGCTAAACAATAGGATTGATTTTTACCGGCAGTTGTTCGATGTGGACACCTTTACAACCGATGTACACCACACCGCACCCCTCATTTTACGAGTCTATGAGTTATCGATGATGAGTTTCCACCGGTGAAAAATATGAAGCAAATGATGCATGTGTATTTCTCTCTTTTTTACTTTATATTTGCCAATGAATACCAAACCATAGTCGTTTTAAAAATGGTAAAAAAAAAATGCAAAAACATCACTAAGTTAGATGTGTGGTGCCATAACAACCACACCGTTCAGCTAGCCTTATTCTAAAAGATAAACACCGTTCAGCCTTACTCTAAAGCGATAAAAATATGTTCAAGTTTGTTTTGATATATGATTATTAAAAACTTTATATACCATTTTCATATATGATATATCTTATATTCATTGTAAGTTCTTGAAACGCACGTGATGAATATAGTCCTACAAACGGTGGTGTTAACGGTGGTGGTAACGGCCGTGGTGGTGGTACTGTGGCGGTGGGGTAATGATAAGGAGGAGGCAGATTGAAGAGGAGTTGCAGAAGATGTATCCCATAAAACCCTACAAACCTTAATAGTTTCAGGCCCACTCACTTATCTCACTTCCCAAGGAGAGACCACCCAATTGCGCCATCACTTCCGTTCACTTTCTTGCCGGAATATTCTCTGCCATTCATTATTTCTTTTGGTACCTCCTTTCAACCTTTCAAATTACTCATCATCCACCCATTTCTTCATATCAAACAATTCACCCAACAATAATCATTCAAACTAATGATATTTAATGATTTAATCTACATCATAATGATATTTTAACGGGTCAAATAGGATAAGTTAAAGGCAATGAGAGTCGTTAGGGTTAATTAGAGGCACCTTGAGGTTTTACGTGATTTTAGTAAGCCTATTAGGGTATTATGAAGGGGCTAAAATGGTCTTAATTTTATATAGAAATGAGGTTAAACTAAAATTATTTGTCTTTTAAAACTTCAAAAGGCTACGATTTAAGGTTGAATTTAAAACTTAGAATAAATACCTTAAATGTTATATTAGAAACTTATGATATGGTTAAATATATGTTTAATGACATGCAAGGTCACCCATGGTTATGTATCAAGTATTCTCTTTCCTATTTTTATAATATAACGAAAAATAAAAATAATTTGTATATAATATTATTTTCCATATATAATAATTTAGGCTTTATATAATTATACAATATAATTTTTTAAAAATTTTATGTATGTAAAAAAGATATTATGTACAATGCAACTTGAAGATATGAGTTTAATTAATAACAAATAAGTCAGGTTATCTTAGAGGAATTGCGTTAAAGCAATTTTTGAGAAGTTTAATGGAAAGTACAGAGTTTTTTTTATAGTCAAAATGAGGCCAATAATAATGGATAGTTTGGTGAACCTTATAATAAGCATATTCTCTAAAGTGTTCTTGAAATGATGTAATTAATAATAAAGGTATAGAATGAATCAATATGACCTATATGCTATTTTTCATCTAGAATCAATAGGCGAAATTGTCTTTGCATACATAAATCTTATTATTGTTATGATACAATCAATAAAAATTTATTTTCTTGATGAAACCCTTTCTTAAAGCTTTCAAGGTGTTAAGCTTTTCACTATAGTTTGTTTTCATTTTTTTAAGTACAAAAGCACCAAATCAATTACTTGGAAACATTAACTTTGACAAAAAGAAAAAGGAAAAGAAAAAAAAATTCTTAGATCAGCTTATTTTTAGTTCCGATCAATTTTTATTTATGTAATTTCTAAAGTTATTATGTTTATGTTTTGAGAAAAAAAAAAGATTATAGCATTTATATATCTTTAATTCTTTATACATGTTTTATGAGGATAAAAACTATTCACAATTGCTGAAATTTCTACCTTCAGTATATTCATATACATTTAATAAAGATAAAATTTGTAAAAAAAAAGCGTAAAACAAAAAATATTGAATAAGCTAGTTATGGTTACAATTAAGCTCTTCTCCCCACAATGAGAATTTACATCCTTAATAGAAGTTTATTTTATCACTAATTTATAACCCGTGGGAACCACGATTATAAGATTAATTAAAATTTTATAATAAAAATTTATAATTATTAATTAGTTATTTTAAATAAATCATTTTAAATAAATTATTAATTAAAAGATATATCAGTTTTTTAAAGTTATTATAACTTCAAATTTAACATATAATTAGAAAATGTAAATTTGAATTTTAAAAGAAGTTGCCTAATATATATGTACATGACACATGGTATAACATTAATGAAAAGTTGTATTAGAGTCACACTTGGCAAAAAGAGATTAAAACTATTTATTTATTAGAATAATGATAAGGAATTATTACTATTTGTTTTAAATTATTTATGATTTATTATCATTAAAGATTTAACCTTATTTGGTTTTTTTATTCATTGTTTAATATATGTGGAATGGTAAATATAATTTCATGTTTAGTTTATTTAACCTCCTCATCTTCTAATCATATTTTTTTTACCTCTAAATTGTATTTTAGTTTTAAATATTTGTAAATTTTGTACAAGTTAATTATCTCTGTTAAATATTTAGTGACATTTTATTTATGAAATACTTATAAGAATTACACGGTATTTTAATCTTTTTCTCATATGTATGCTGTAACTTTTTTTTTTTTTTTTTTTTTTTTTTCATATTTTAAGTTTATAAATTAAATACCCAATTTATTTCTGTTTTGACTTGGTTGTGACATTCAACATCTATAAAATATAATATATGTTTAAAATGACTAACTAAATGGAGGAGATTTTAAAGAATATTTTAAATATTGAAGGATAAAATTAATAAAAAAAAGAACTATTAAAAATGGTTAACCATTGGAGAGATTATTTAATTATATGTTAAAATTAATAATATAATGATACGTAATTAATTTTAAGTTACAGAATAGATTAATTTTTCAAGATGCTTTTACTCTAATACGTTCACAATATTACCAACATTACACAAGTGATCTCATGCATGATGGACACCAAAGCGTGTTCAGCTCATGCGTCATTCACATAATGTAGTTTACAATTTTTCTAAAATTTATTCTCTAATGAAAAACAAAAAATTCAAATATCACAAAAATTATACATTTTCTTTTACATCCAAAAATCAAATAAAGCAATTGACAAAAAGATGCTATTATTCATATCGAGTCAAGATAGAATTAAAAATCGTCCAATTTTCTTATAAATTTGAGTTTGTTTAAACATAAAAGTTTTACGTGGTAATTGAAACATTACATGTCTTTATCCCATCTTGAATTTATTATAAAATCCAACAACAAAATATTCATCTTTCCAAAAAAGAAAGCGAAATGGTTACCTCTATCAAAGGAAAAAAAAAACTTTAAAAACACCAATTTTCTGTCTCATACTAGAGACAGCTTTATTAGGTATTGTGTGTTTTTTAGCTTTGAGCACAAAACAGCTTTTCCAGTAGACATTTGATGCCATTTGTTTATTATTTAATCATAAATAAATATAATCTTGAAACAGAAGAATCATCATCTTGTAGTACTGTTTCTGCCAGTGTAACAACAAGACATAACAAACCATTTGCTTCATTCGTTTCTGGGAAAATAAAAACTCAGCTTTCCCTTTCTGAAATTATATATCATCATCTTTCATAAACCCGAATTTCTTGTTTCTTCAACTCTGCCATAACTGCTTTTTACGCATATTACTTTCCCAAAGCACTCGTTGTTGCAGGTGGGTTTCGTAGTCTCTCGAAGAACAACAAGAAGACGATCGAACACCCTTTTCTTTTTTTCGCAAAAGAAGAAGATTAGAAGAAGAAGAAGAAGAAGCCAATTTAGTGTCGATTCTTGATTTTCTGGGTGAAATGGGTACCTTTCAGAAGGATTCAATCGTTAAAAATGTGCTCAAGAGTCTTTGTTGCAATTATGGATGGTGTTACGGTGCTTTTTGGAGCTATCAACAGCCAAATTCCTCGTATGACTCTTCATCTTCTTCACACATTTATAGTCATATATAGATACACAGTTATATATGCATATATACAGAATATCTACACATTATGATACTCATTCTCTTGCATACATTCATTCTATTCCAATCTTCATGTTCATCTTGCGTAATCTTGATATGGGTTTCTTTTTTTTTTTTGGATAATGAGTTTTTTTTTTTCTTTCGATAATAAGTGTTTTTTTGGGTATCAAGAAAATGACAAGATTATATTCTGATTGGAAGTGAGATCTTCGTAGCATTGTTATTTAATGCATTATTTCCATGCACCAAGAAGATACTCCCCATGTTTTAGTGTTTCCAAATTAAAGTTTATTAATTAATTGGCTTTAAGAAATATTAATTTATCACATTTTACTTTCAATTTCATTTTGACTGATTCTTGAAACCTTGAAATTATCTTTTGTTTTATAGATTGCCGACTTTGCAAGATGCATACTTTGATGAAAAATTCGAAAGTTTGATCGATAATTCGCTTCTTCAAGTACCAATTGGAGGAGGGTATGCTCATTTATCCCTAAATTTTGTATAAATTATAAAAACAATTAACTTTTTTTAATCATGCTTAGTTTTCTAACGTTGATTATGATAATATTTTCATTTCTTGATTTGTTAAAGGATAATTGGGCAAGTTGCTTACACTAACAAACACATGTGGATGACTTCAGAAGATCATTACAAACAACACAGTTTTTCGGGTTCGATCTGGGATATGTTTCTGGTATTTCATTATATATTTTCTTTCATCTTTCATATTTATATAAAAAGTTGTCATCTTTCTTGAAAAAATCAAACATTTATGATTAAACTCCAAAATGGATCCTTTCTTAATGTTCTAAGTGACACCCTTTAACTTAATTTTCAGGATGAGTATGAATTTCGTCGTCAATTTTCTTCCGGCATGAAGGTACGAATTTCAGGTGGATTATTAATGGTGGTGCCACCGTATGTCCACCACAGATGAAGTTGTACTTTTTGCATGGTTGTTTGTACGTTGGTCTCATTATCACTTTCGTTTTGCAGACAATTGTAGTCATCCCTGTGGAGCCACAAGGAGTTGTACAATTTGGGTCAAATCAGAAGGTTAATTAATCACTCGAAAAAACCACTTTTTTTTTATACTTTTTGAAACAAAAATCCTTAAATCTAATTAGTCTATACGTTTTGATGATTCAGATTCTGGAAAATATGGAATTCGTAAATCAAACAAAACGAATCTTTCGAGAAATCGTAAACGGTGGAAGACCTGAATTTGATTCGTATTCTTTAAATCAATCCTTGATATCTTCCGAAGACCTGAATCTTGTTTTTGATTCGCTCCCGGATTTTGGAATTCCCGATGAATTCTTTCGAACTGAAGACTTCAATGTTTCTCAGTGGTTTTCTCCACCGATCAAGAATGATTTATTCTCACCATCGATAGGATTCAACCCCTTCGATTCTGATGTAAAACGTGAATCTCCGACGATTTCTTGTATTGATGTTGATGTGATCGGAAACAATGGAGGTTTGGAAGCCATTTTAGCTCCGGTGAAAGGTGGAATTCGCTCGGGTTTCCATTCTTTCAGTTCAGAATCAAAATCAAAACCAAAACCAGCCCAACATGATCATGACATTACTTCCTTTGGTCGAAAAGAAAGGTTATTCTCGAAACTCGGGATTGAAGAGCTTTTGGAGGGTATTTCTGGTATTTCAGATGTCGTTTCAACATCTTGCATCGAGGGTGATCAGGTTTCAGTGAAACGAAGGAAGATAGGAAATTGTAAGTGGGAAGTGAGTTCTTTACAAAAAGAGGTGATTATGCCTAAATTAGAGACAAGTTTGCAAATGGTTGATGGATATAGTGGGAGTGGTTCGAGTGTGGTTCTACAAGGTGAGAAGCGGGTCGAACCGGTTAAACCCGCTAAGAAAAAGGCTAAACCCGGGACTCGACCCCGACCCAAAGACCGCCAACAGATTTTGGACCGAATGGCGGAGTTGAGACAATTGATTCCTAGTGGCGAGAAGGTAAAGTCTTTAATTCAATAGAAGGGTAAAATGGTCATTTACTTAACTCAGGCAGTTCATTTAGAATTTGAAGATAGAGTTCTCATGTTAAGACTCAGTACTAATTGTGTTTTGTGATTGATGTTTCTAATTGTGTTTTGTGATTGATAGATGAGCATCGATTGTTTGTTGGATCGGACCATTAAACACATGATGTTCTTGGAAAGTGTAACGAAACAATCAGACAGAATAAAACAAGCTGAAGAACCGAAGGTGAGAATAAAAGTGATGTTCTTGAGTTTCATAGTATTTATTTTGAACCATTAGCATTAAAAAACCATAAATGTAACACAATTTTTGAATTCTTGATCAGCGTAATAGCATTGATTCCAATGATCCGAGCACCGATGGTGTGACATGGGCTTGCGAATTGGGAAATCAGGCGATGGTTTGCCCGCTGATAGTTGAGGACCTTGGTGCCACTGGTCAAATGGTTATAGAGGTAAATGAACTGTCATTTTTTTATAAATAACAAGAATTGTGTTTGACATCTATTTGATTGAGGCAGACGAAAACCATAATTATTTCTCCCACCAAAAAAAATATCATGCCTAATCTTGTTTCATCTTGTATAGTCATGTCAGGTTGTATTATATCTCGTTCTACATTGTCATGTCATATATTAGTAACTTATTATTTCTTGT
This sequence comes from Lactuca saligna, assembly GCF_052625555.1. Taxonomy (NCBI): domain Eukaryota; kingdom Viridiplantae; phylum Streptophyta; class Magnoliopsida; order Asterales; family Asteraceae; genus Lactuca; species Lactuca saligna. The sequence goes on along the minus strand of NC_136422.1, from coordinate 136,709,796 downwards.
GTACTAAAATGTCATGTATTAGTAACTTAACTTATTATCCATAAATCTTGACGAGATCGAATGTACTTTTTATTCTAGATGATTTGCGAAGAACAAGGATTCTTTCTTGAGATAATGGACATAATCCGGCGTTTTGGCTTGATAATCTTGAAGGGAGTTATGGAAGCTCGTGGTGATAAAATTTATGCACGTTTCATAGTTGAACCCGAGGTAACATATTAAAGATTTCACATTAGAAAATGAAAAATCATGATTAAAGAAAACATAAACGGAAAGATAAGTCTATTCTTGTTTAATTTGTAATCTTTTTTTATAGGTTAACAAGAATGTAACAAGACATGAGATATTTTTAGGGCTGGTTCAGTTTCTACAAACGATGGATCCTAATGAGGATAAAACATGCATGAAAGCTGGGAATTCTTTACTCGATGATTTCCATCAATTTGAAATACAAAATCTTATGAATTTGGTAGATATGCAGCATTGTGTAAACTTGTAACCAAGGTTGTAAGAATGCTTTGAGTGTTCATCTAGCACCATGTTGTAATTATGGTGATTTGTGTTCGAGGAAATAAGAACCGAAAGAAATGTTGGTAAGCCGGTATGACACTTGGGTCAATATATTATTGTGGGAGGATAGATAGATACAATTCATAAAAAGTTTGAACTTTTATTTTAGTTGACATTCGGATGTCTTCACATAATTTACTATTTTTTTTTCATTCACTACATAGTTGCCAATATTCAATAAATTTCCATAATTACAAACTTATTTTTTATTAATAAATGTACTTTATTTATTCAATACACCACCACCAACTTTTACGATGACCACCTCACATTAGAGTTAGACCATGCATGTACTTTTTCCATGAATACTATCTCAGTTGGTGACCCCTCCATATTTCAATCGGTAAGATGATTTTGAGCCATGAAGGCACCAAATCATTTAGTAGGTGGAACTATGGAACGGAATAAAACAAGATCATTTGAAGTAGAGTTTAGCAGAGATGGGACTAGAACTTAGTGGAACAAAGACTAAGTTAAATGGGACTAAACCTTCATATTTTAGTCACACCCAAAAGGGTAGAACAAAGTGGAACAAGAACATTAAGAATAAAATACCACGCAACCACTCTTGTTTACGTCTCCCCTATGCAACTTAATACCATCCGAAACCTCATATACGGTAATATCATCCTCAACTCCTCCACTTAATAATTAAAAAAAAAAAATTAAAAATCATCATTCACTCATGCCATGTCATAATTAAAAACAAAAAAAATAAAAAAGACTCTCCTTCACTAATGCATGAAAACAATAATCTAAAGTCCTTCCAAGTTATTCTTGGTGCTTATAGTGGTTTCTCTCTCTCTCTCTCTCTCTCTCTCTCTCTCTCTCTCTATATATATATATATATATATATATATATATATATATATATATATATATATATATATATATATATATATATATATATATTATTGTTAAATTTTAAATATCATAGGAAAATTTTATAATTATAACAGGATGATTTGGTAATTTGACCATCATGGTTTGTCCGGTTCTAATTACACCAAATGCTAACTAAGAGACTTTATATTTAAGTGGTGGTACCAAAGTACCTACTTTGGATTGAGTCAAATATAACCTTTTATTAGACTCGGTAAGAAAGATATCAAACATCCCTTAAACACAGTATTGCATTTAGTTACGATTTAAGTTTTAGATTTAGGAAATGTTTTGGACTGTACAATATTTCGATACATAAGATTTATTTGGTAAATGTGTATGAAACAAATACTTCTTTTTTAGTGTAGTGTATATGTCTTCTTAGAACGGTTGCTATGATATTTGAAAAAATTCAATAGCATAAACATTACATATCAAATTCAATAACATAAACATTACATTATTGTTGCGCAAAGTCATTTTCAACTGAAATAGCCATATATTGTGGTATAGATATCTACTTATTAACCTAGATATGCAAAACTTCAAAATAAGAACACCTAATGTATGTGTGGTCATATCATATTCCATAATGTTTTTACATCAAATCTCACTAACTACATTATCACGCCTGAACAAACATTAATAGTATGGAATATTTTGTTCTAGATAAACAGAGATGTCATTTTGTAATGTTAGGAAATGTTGGTCATTTTTGTAAGCATTTTCAAATTGGTTAATTTTGTTAATATACCTCAATTTATTTATTTATTTATTTGTTTTCTTTTTGTAAATAGCTTGCAGATAAAGGATGTTTAGTTTTATATGTATATAATATTTATAGAAAACTACAAATTCGATCATCGTGGTTTGTCGATTTTTAGGGTTTTGGTTTCTAAGGTTCCAAAATTGCAAATTTGACCATTATGACAACTTTCATTGTGGTTTAAGTCTATAGACAAACTAAAATGACAAACTTGTCCTTATTTAATTTTCTTTTGGAAATAACTAAAAACAAAATCTCTCTCTCTCTCTCTCTCTCTCTCTCCATGCTCTCTCTCTCTCTCTCTCTCTCTCTCTCTCTCTCTCTCCATGTGCATTATATTCATAAAATGAAAGACAAAGTAGAACAATGAAAGAAATAAAGATAAATAGAGGAAATATAGGGCAATTAATTCTCTTATTCATTATCTCCAAAATAAAGTCAAGAGCAAACATAACAAAACTAAATGCATTAGGTATAACTCCAAAGTTCTACATTTTATTATCAAGCTTTTGATCGTGGTAGAATTCTAATCTAACTGTTGATCCTTGCACTTGATCAAACACCTTAATGGCTTTATGTTCTAACCCATCGTTATGCGAACCTTATTGCATCGCTAAAATTCTTTACATCACCACAATCTCCTTTGTAACGCCATGTTCCAAATCGTTTCCTATTGCAGGTGATGGGTTTTGGTCATAAGAACATCCTATGTGCTCATACAAACCCTAATGCTTGGATCTAGGTTTCTCTATTGTACATGCAAGTTATCCAAGACTATAAACCCTAATTCTAACATATGGAAATCGATATTAACATATAATTAGGTTTAAGATATTACCTTGATTGTTATGTAGCAATAACAATCCTAATTTCTCCTTGTATTGACTTTAGAAAGCTTAGAGTCACAAATGTGACTCCTCTAATGGTTCACAAACACCAAGAGCAAGAGGATGAAGAGGAGAGGGGATGGAGGCTACCCAAAACGTGTTCTAACCCTAGAAGAAAAGTTCCCCACGTTTTTTAGCCTTAAGGGTTCTATATATAGTGAGGCTATTAGGGTTATCTAATAAGGAAACCCTAATTTGGATGCTTAAGCCCTAAGCAACCAATGGACTCCTTTCCTTAAGGCCTTGGACGATTTCCTCATGGGTTTCCCCATAGAATTCGTCCACTCCCTAATATAAGACAATCCATGGCCCAAATTGCAGTTATCTTATAATTACAATTCCAGTCCCTTAAGTTTAATTAATCTCTTTTAGTCACAAAACTAATTACTAATTAATTCTTGACTAATATTAATTAAACAATATGATTTCTCCTTTAATATATTATTCTCATAATATATTAATAAATCATATTTAATCCTTTCTCTCCATAATTCATCCTATCAAGTTGCTTTGGTGAAGGCAACCCAAAAGGACCATGCACCATCGGGTCAAGTACATACCAAAATAGTTATGAATTTAGACACTAATCCAACAGTCTCCCACTTGGATAAGTCTAATAACTATTCTGGGTATGACTTCAAATCCTGATGTGCAATCGTAGCTTTCCAAAGCCGCTATCAACTCTGATCATATCGGATACGCGTGTCCTTTAGATAAGGGATCATATATTCCTCCATTCTAGATATCGTATGAGATATGATTTCTAATCATTCTCTTTGTACTATTTCTCGATTTCCGATTTATGACAACTGACTAATTGAAGAAATCAAATTAGCCCTAGCCCGACCGAGCATTTACGTTTGTCATCACTAAATCATCGAGGGGCCCAAAGATATCGCTTTTATCCTTCTTTGGATAAAAGGAACGGACAAACTTTGATACAATGCTTGCTTGCACTCACTCACCGAATCACACACAACAATATGTTTTATAACACCAAGTTACTAGTGTGTTTACATATTATCAATCTGCAACCGATTAGCAAGGTACAACTCACACATCTCGGTTTCAAGAATATAAGATGTTATCATCTCACCAATCACTCATGATACAATTCATGGAGTGATCCAAGTGAGCTTGGGTTTAATCCAATGCTCAAATTCATATTCATAAGCACTCATGAACGTTGCAGCAAACATTTGCTTATGTCTAATACTCTTTTAGACAATCCACACACCAATTCACGACAGTCTTCATTCATACCTACTTCCAACATATGAACGACTGTGGCCCGTTTAAATAATTTGACTGTTCTTAACCAATTAAATTATTCAGGAAGTCAAAACATGCAAGGTGAAACACAAGAATAATACTAATCCCATATGGCCTCAAACTTTTGAGTATAAATAAAACTGCTTTTATTTGTCACCATATCGATTACTCATTATTTGTCGTTTTGTGTAATCAACTTCTTACTTGAATTATTACACTTGTCCCATGCTCCTAGCATGCACACAATGTTTACCTATGGTTCTTACTTTGTGAACTAGATCAAATTGAACACATTTCCAATCATTCTCATTTCACAACTCCAAATGTGCTAGACATTTGGAAAATTTTAGAATGGTCAAACATTAAAGCATTTGCAATCGATCCTATACCCGAAGCGTATAGGACACGACGCATAACGTTTTATATGCTATGTTCTCAAAATTCGAATTGTGAAGAGGAATGTCGTAATCATAATCAAAATTTTAAGAACACACTATGTTTCTTTGACTAAACCTATTCACATTTCTCAACCTAATCCTTTAGATTTGAAACGAAGCATAATATTCTCTCCCTTAATTATAGCAAAACAACTATTCCATCCTTATGACTTTGCAAAGAATGACTCTTGTTTTCTATAATTAATATTGCCAACTTGCAATACTTGTCTTAATAATCATACAATCATAACATTTATGCTCCCACTATCATGATGATTATTATAAACATAACACTTATGCTCCTACTAGCTTTGACATGTATTCATAAACATCTTAACTTTCAGAAAAACAATACCTATTGAATTTCTTAAGTCCATGTTTCTAATACTTCATGCTTTGATAATCTTTTATCAAGGCTTCTCGAACTTATACACCTTTGCCTTAGATAGTTCATATGTGTGTCTAAACACTTAAGACTAATTGTCAAACCTCACAATTCAAATTATGGAAAGGGATACCGTAACCATAATCGAATTCGAGAATGCAATTTTACAATCACTATCTTCTTAAAATCTTTCTTAGTGAAAGCATTTCCTCACAATCATTTTCATGAAGGAGGAAATCTTATGACACTTAGATTTAAACGGTGTATTTGTTCCTATCCATGTGAATTTGTCAAAACCAAAGTTCAGACAAATTCAAACTCATATGGATCGAACTTTCTTAATCTTGATTTCTTGCCTTATGGTTTCACAACTGCCCACCATGTCTTCCAAGTAGTTAAGCAGCTCACACTTTCCTATTAATGTACCTTTCATTGATTAAGGTGCCTTGCCTTTTATGCATTCAAAATGAGAACTCATAGAACTCACATTCATAATTAACTCAATTGGAATAGCACAGAAACAAAATAACGTCAACACGATAGGTTGTAAACCTTAACTCGTGTGCTAGTGATGAATGATAAGGTTTATTTGATTTGTTCTTGAAACCTTTCAAGACCATTAAGACTCCCACTCACTCCTTGACATATAAGATTCTCCTGTCAATAACCATTTCTTGAGAAACAATTATTCAAGAGTTAGTGTATCTTATATCAAAACACTTCATAAATTGGTCCTAATTGGCCTTTGTCTTATCCAAGACATCACAACTTTCCACATTTGATGAATGTTATAAACCTTCTTAATACTTTTCACTCATTGTCACAATCTTAACTTTAAGACTTGTTATTGGAACGAAGTATGATTGGCCTTTTGATTTAACCATTTCTTCAATTCTTGATTCCTCTTCTTAAACATACAATTGTACTAAGACTCACTTAGAGGATCAATTGAGATATGGTTCTTAATCATTAAGACCTATCATAAAGCATAAAAGGTACTCTCCCTTCTTCTTAGAATGGATAAACTTTTATTTTTCTGCCTACTTGATTCTTCTTATTCGTGCTACTATTGATTTAAATTTTTTCAATCAATTCATAATTACACTTAATCTTATAAGTATAATCATATTTACTAAACCTTTAGTAAATCATGACGAATATCTTTGTTATTCTTGTGGTGGACTTTGATCAACACACAACTTTGTGTGCTCGATCTCCTAGTCCTTTCACTTGACACTTTGTCAACGAATTAGTCTAATTTCCAAATATGAAATTTCTCATTCATCATGCAACCAAGTTGCGTGATTCCAAATTTCTGTCCAATTGAAATTTGGGCGATGAGAAACTCTCCCTATTTGGTAAATTCTCGACTTTTTCCATAAACACCATAGATAAGAATCATATCCATTTGTTGTAGAAATATTCAAACATCAATTTTCATAACGATTTCATTGCAAGGAAGTAAACAAATAAATAAATAAGTCAAACCAAAATTTATTTTATTTATAAAAGCAGCGGAAAACATTTGTCCTTACAATGCAAAATCCATTGAAAACTATGTATTTCAAAAGGAAAATTTCTAACAACTCTATCATAACTATCTAAGCTCAAAATCTAATCTTCAAATCCATGCGATCGAGATCCATTTCTTCGTGATTAGACTCATCTTGCTCTATTTCATCAAGCTTCCTTTCTTTTCACCGATCCTACAAAAACATTCAAATGCAATCTTATCACATCATGTATTTTGGATCAATGAATAGGAACTTAACGAAGTTAGATAGTGGATTTTACCTGAAGCGCAATCATACTCTTTGACTCTCCCATCTTTGGAATTTTCAGGCTCTTGGGGCAAACTTCTATCCAACGCCCTTTCTCTTGGCAGCAAACGCAGGTCGCTTCTCTTAGAACATCCTCGGAAGCATGGTCGGTTGACTTTCCCAACAAATACGCTCCATTGCTTCGCCAAATCATTTCTGATTCAGCAGCAATGAGCATGTAAGTTAGGTCAATGAGGTTATCGTCATGATCCATCATATAATACTTTCTTTTGAACTCATTATATGATTCAGGGAGTGACTGCAGAACCCAGTTCACAGCCAACTCATCGAGAAATGACACACCCAACATAATCAACCTATCGATGTGTGATTTCATTCCTAGAACGTGGGCACACACGGGTTTACCATCTTCATGTTTCATTTCCAATAAGGCTTTAGTGATGTTGAACCTTTCTATTCTTCGATCTTGTGGGTTAGGGAGAACAATTGGAGGAGGTGGAGGAAGTGAAGCATGATTTCTTGTTCCTCGATCGAATCGTGGAATACCATCTTCATTTGGAATGCTTGTTCCATAGGATTTGGGAAGACCATAGTTGTCGAACTCTGACATCTACAAAATGGGAGAAAACGAATTCAAGTTAGTTGATCGATTGAGACCTTAATAAATCACCCAAATGAAATTCCAAGGCTAGGACCCAACACAATACGCTACAACCTAGAAAAGGGATGCCGTTATCTAGTTGCAGAATATTTGAAGGTAAGTGAATGACGATTCACCAATTTCCACCATGAAAAACGAAAAAGAAATTTAAGTTTTAAATATATGAAAACTCCTAGAACCTTTGAGATTCATTGAACATTTCAATGGCATGTTTAAATCTCGATATGCCACTCTTGTTTGTGACTGGGATGCCGAGGATCACAAAGTGGGTGTGAATAACGATGCAAATTTACATGGTGCCCTCACATGTTACAGTCACCTATTCGATGTGCCGGTAAACCACACACGCTCCACCGAACTATGACAAACATTGAGTCACCCTTTGCTACCTTTGCTTAGAACCATTTAGTGTGTCGGTAAACCACACACGCTCCACTAACGTCTTCACAAGGACACAAAGTGTAATTTCATGGAATTGCATCAATTCACTTTGCCTAAGTAACTAAGATTAGGAATTTGTAAAAACATTTAGTTACTTTTGTATTTCATTATACTTATAATGGAAGGTTTCGTCCTATCCTACCCGTTCGGCTAACGACCCTCCACTACTCAAGAGTGCGGTAGGTAAGAGTGGATACCCATTCAATCACCATATTATAGGCAATTTCCTTAAACACCCCTTATAGACCAGCTTCGTGAATGAGGCCTACTAACGGTAAGACTGACTTTTACTCATACATATATATATATATAATGTTAGACTTTTAATGTTATATATATAGTATAGGGTGTATTTTACACTTTTAAAATACTAGGTGGTCAAATTTAATAATTATACTTTTAATTCAATTAAATTGTATGCCTAAACTTTTATGGATTTATTAAACCTCTTTTAATTATACATCTTAATTAATTAATAAAACCATAAGGGTGTGATTTAAACTTTTCAAAACATTACTAGGGTTTTAGAATTTAACATTCCTAATTAAACTTTTAATCAACTTTTAAATTCCAAAACTTGAGGGCAAGTTTTGAAACCTTTTTTCAAAACATTAGGGTTTCAACTATTTAAATTTCAAAACAACAAAACTTTTGGGTTCAAATTTAAACTATAAAACCTATAGGGGAAAATATGAAACTTTTCATAACAACAAGGATCAAATAACAAATAATCTTAATTAACATTTAATCACATAATTATCCATACTTGATTTATTTAATGATTTCTTGCAAAACAATTTACCAATTTAATCAAAATAATTAATCAATTATCACATAAGGAAACAAATATTTTATTAATTGATAAATATCTTTAATTAGATCAAGAATATAGTCAAATATATCATAAAATCGGATTTATATTGATCTAATATGATAAGGCAACTATCCTTAAGCAAAAACAGCAAGAAATCCCGGTTTTCCCTCCATCTGACCAGCCGACTCGTCGAGTTAGGTATGGACTCGTCGAGTCAGCATGAACTCGGCGAGTTCATCTATGGACTCGGCGAGTCCAGCCCCCAAAAACACAAAAATCGAATTTTTCAATCATACAAAGTATCAATACAATAGAAACCAATCTAGGCTGTGATACCACTGATGGGTTTTGGTCATAAGAACATCCTATGTGCTCATACAAACCCTAATGCTTGGATCTAGGTTTCTCTATTGTACATGCAAGTTATCCAAGACTATAAACCCTAATTCTAACATATGGAAATCGATATTAACATATAATTAGGTTTAAGATATTACCTTGATTGTTATGTAGCAATAACAATCCTAATTCCTCCTTGTATTGACTTTAGAAAGCTTAGAGTCACAAATGTCACTCCTCTAATGGTTCACAAACACCAAGAGCAAGAGGATGAAGAGGAGAGGGGATGGAGGCTACCCAAAATGTGTTCTAACCCTAGAAGAAAAGTTCCCCACGTTTTTTAGCCTTAAGGGTTCTATATATAGTGAGGCTATTAGGGTTATCTAACAAGGAAACCCAAATTTGGATGCTTAAGCCCTAAGCAACCCATGGACTCCTTTCCTTAAGGCCTTGGATGATTTCCTCATGGGTTTCCCCATAGAATTCGTCCACTCCCTAATATAAGACAATCCATGGCCCAAATTGCAATTATCTTATAATTACAATTCCAGACCCTTAAGTTTAATTAATCTCTTTTAGTCACAAAACTAATTACTAATTAATTCTTGACTAATATTAATTAAACAATATGATTTCTCCTTTAATATATTATCTCATAATATATTAATAAATCATATTTAATCCTTTCTCTCCATAATTCATCCTATCAAGTTGCTTTGGTGAAGGCAACCCAAAAGGACCATGCACCATCGGGTCAAGTACATACCAAAATAGTTATGGACTTAGACACTAATCCAACAAGAGGATGGTGACCAAAGATCGGGTATCATTAGGATTATGATCTTTAAGAAAAATAGATTTGGAACCATTTGGGTGTGGGTAATGTAATTTAGATGATCCGGGTTTTCGGCTTATGTTTTGGAGCCAAGAGGTATTTTAGTAAAGCGTAAGTTCGGGCTTTTATGGAAATTAGATTTTAATTCGGGGAGTTTTAAGGTAAATATGAGTCGATAGAGGCGTAGAGCTTTTCAACACCTCTTCATCGATATAAGGATTGTCGGAAACGGACTTATAACGAAGAAGTTATAGTCTTCAAAAGATTATAGGGTTTAAGGATAACCCTCGTACACGGGGCGTACTAGTGCTAAGTCCAATACTTGGGGCGTACACTGGCGTACGTTGGGCGTAATAATAAGATGGATCATGGTACTCTAGAGTAGTACACTAAGAGTAATGGGAGTACGTTGTGCGTATTCCATATTCATACAAACTCTATTTTAGGGTCTTGGACCCTATTTAAGCTCCTTATCTTATCACCTAACCCTGATATCATCTGCCTCCATCCCCTCTTGTATAGAAATTGAACCCTAAGTGAGTTCTTGAGAGTTTTGAGCCATAAAGTATGAGTGTTGGTGCTTTGTGAAGGACAAGAAGAAGTGAATCATCTAGAGTTGTGCTTGGAGCTTGAGGATCTAGGATTAGTTCATCATTTTCCATCTTTATGAGGTAAAAAGTTTCCATATTGATAATCCATGATGCTAGATCTAATTTCGGTGCCATTTTGTGCTTTTTGAGTCCTTAGAATGAATGTTGAGCCTCTTGATTCACTCCAGAAGTGAGTGATGGTATATATAGGGTTCTTTTGGTCCCTTGGTCAATAAAAATGCAAGCTTTGAGGTGTTTATGGACTCATGCATGTGTTAAGACCCTTTGTTAAGTTCTTTTGAGCTATAGAACCACATTAACCCATGCATGAGTGTAAAGTTGCCAACTTTACGTGATTAGTGGTCTTGTAGAAGCATATTTGTGAGTTTAACATGCTAGCTTAACTGATTTAATGCTTAAGGGAGTGAAAAATGGAGCATGAGGAGTATCCGGGGCGTACATAAGTGTACGCTCAGTGTAATGTTGAGTTTGTGCTTAACGAACTTGTTGTTGGATTAGGTTTCTAAGCCCATAACTATAATTGGTATCTATTTGACCCGAGAGTAGCGTGGTCCATTTTAGGTTGCCTTCACCAAGACAATTTGATAGGATGGATATTTGAGAAAAAGGTTATTAGTGATTTATTAATATATTATAAGAATAATATATTAATTGAGAAATCATATTAATTAATTGGTATTAATCAGGAATTAATCGAGTACGCAAGGCGTACTCCTCAGTTCAACATTATTGGGCCTTTTGAGATTAGGTCGTATTGGGCCATTGAGTTTCTATTTGTAGGCCATGGTTAGGATGGGGACTTTCTTGGTATCGGTCCCATGAGAATTTTTAGGCCCAATTAGGAAGTTGGGCCATTTTGGGCTAAGGTTGCCATCTTATCCTTTTGTGCTTTAGGCTGGACTTTAGTTTTTTGGCCAAGTAAGAAAAGGGTAAAATGGTCTTTTACCCTTTAGGAAGTTGGTTTATGGAGTGGGGATGTTGGGCTATCGGGTTAATTAATGATTAAGTTTGTATTTATTGTAGTTGGCGCGATGTTATCCGGTTCAGCGGTCTGAGAAATGATTTGATTATCAACGAATTGAGGTAAGTCTCCTCCTTATATCCATAGGTCGAAGGCACCAATGTCAGCCCATTATTCGGTTATGTAGAATGCTAGTTGTTGTGTGATATATATATATATATATATATATATATATATATATATATATATATATATATATATATAGAGAGAGAGAGAGAGAGAGAGAGAGAGATGTGAGTTCAATTGAGAAAATAAAAAAGGTTGAGAATGGGGGAATCATTCTCAGCCACTCATTTAATCTAAGCATAAAAAGATATTGTGGCAAACTTGTAAATATGTTAATAACCTTCAATCCTAAATACGTAACTATAGAGAATTCGATAACTGTTCGTTCATCATCAAAATTTTTCCTCCAACCTTCAATAATCTTCCAGATTTCTTCAACTAAACCAGAATTTCTTCGTTGTTCATGAAATTAGAATCGGAGTTCTGGACTCGCAGTCACAGTCGACATTGAAGGACTCAGAATCGGTACTCACAGGTTCCCAATCGGATTTTTGGAAATCAAAATCAAAATGAGAAATCGATCAGACATAGGATGTCGCATCTGAAGTCGAAATCTGAAGTATATGATGATTTGGAATTGAATGTACTATAATAAAACCTGATGCATTTTTATTCACTTATGAATAACGATAGCTGAAAATATAAAAAAATATTTTATCTTAAAACTATATCAATATGGATGTCTATATGTAGAGAATAAAAAATTATGAATTTTGGTATATTTAAAATCATTTTTTGATAAAAATAGCTTCTAAAAATTAAAAAAATTAAAAAAAAAAATAAACTGTGTTTTTGTATATATTAAGGTAATGATTAGCATAGTTTAAAGAAATATGTTTTGTTGGAAAACACATGTGCATTCCTTTCCCATTTATGTCGGTACGTTGGAGGCTTTTGCGACAAAAATAAATGATTGGCTAAGAATGATTCCCCCATTCTCAACCTTTTTCTTCTCATTTGAACCCTCCCCTATATATATATATATATATATATATATATATATATATATATATATATATATATATATGTTTGTGTTTGTACGATCAGGTTGAAATATACCTAAAGGCGGAGCCCAATATGGCATGACGGGTTGAACTATACCCCAAGGCGAGGCCCACTATGGCATGTCAGGTTGAAATATACCCCAGGAGCAGGCCCATTATGGCATGTTCGGGTTGAAATATACCCCATGACGGGGCCCACTATCTTACAATTGGGTTGAAATATACCCCAAGGCGAGGGCCATACTTGCTTATTGGGTTGGAATATACCCGAGGGCTAGACCCAGTTGCATGTGTGGTATGTGGTATTTTGGGGAACTCACTAAGCTTTGTGCTTACGGTTTTTAGTTTGTGTTTCAGGTACTTCTATTTTCAAAGGGAAGAGTCCGGGATGATTGCAGAGCATAGTAAAATTCCTAATCTTGTATGAATGAGACATACTTAATCATTTGAAATAACATTCTGAGTAAGCAAGGTCGTATAACATTCTGAGTAAGCAAGGTCGTTTTCACCTTGACTCGAAAAGTGTTTATAAAATGAAAGACTTCGGAAGGAGAAGATACATTCTTGGAATGTGAAATCTATAAGGGATAGATAAAATGACTGTTAAAAATTTCATGTCGTTATACATATATTGGCAATATCTTGAAAGGGATCAAGACACAAGATTCTTTTGGATAATTCTTGGCATTGTCATATGGCACCATTTTGTGATAGCCTCAAAAGTACGTAGCTCATAGGCTTGAAATAGATGAAATGATTTATTTATATTCTATTTGCTTGGCAAATGAATTCATCATTTATGCCATATTATGCATAGTATATTATATTCGATCATGTTGTAAGCATGTCATAGGATACTAATTGAATACACGGTTAAGTCACTGGATGACTACCTAAGCATTCTAAGAGTACTTTTGAGGAACTAAGAGAATGTATATGAGACAATCAGTTTAGAAAATATCTTTACGGAATGAGCTACACAAGATGTTAATTTCTAAACAGATATAAATAATTATGAATTATAATTGGATTTTGACTTCATTATGGAATGAAGGGTAAGTCTTGTTGGAATAGGGTCCAAGCAAAACATAATGATACAATATATTACTAAATAAGAATAAACTACTTTAGAAGTTGAATTCAAATATAATTGGATGAATGGGATCATTGAAAAACTCTATTGATTTCTGCCATTCAAGTATCACATAGAAATCTTTGTGACTTCGAGAGTATACTTAATTAAGTTAATAGACTCTATGTCACGAAAGAAAACCAATCATATTCTCCAAGATATTTAACTATACTTAGAGTAAAGTTAAGTATGGAGATGATAGTTTTCACAGAATTCATAGAAATTAAATTTCGTCATATCTATTGATAAAGTCATTCTTTTAAGCTAAGTATGAATGGTCACACTTAAGCTCTTTATTATTATAGAAATGGGTTTTTGATTTGGATTTAGTATTTGGATATTGGAACATTATAGCAACAACTAATAGATATTGTTATGATATATTGGGATATGGTCATCACATCAATACTTGTTGTGTTCTATTTTAACATGTTTAATCCATGAATAACATTATTATTCTATTCTAAAAGTTCATAGTCGGTTATAATTGTTGGAGCAATTATAAAGTAAGACTAATATAAATTGGATTGGTTGACTCTCACTAGATGAAAGTAGGTAAGTGGTTGTAACTAAGTTTCATAGGTACTTGTTTGAGAACGAGTATTGAACTGACCCGCACCAAGATCATCTCATGGATTGCTATCATGAATGATACTTGATTAAAAGGTACTATATTGGTATCCTTAACACTTGAGATACACAATGAGACTTAAGTGTAAGGAGTACTATGCTTTGATATGGTCAAATTTTCTTCCTTAACCGAGCAGTTATAAAAGCCATTTTCAAGTATGGTGTGAACTATGAAAGAGGCTTATGTAGTCAAGATGGCATTTGTTCCTCGTATGTGTTAAGAGTTAGACATCTAAGGCGCCTTACCAAAAGTTGACCAACTAATGAGATTGATTGCGATCTATATCTCATGTTCAACATGATGTCTTTAGCAAAGGGATAACTGATAAACTTACCTTATACACAAATTGTAGCTTTGAGATTTTTGGGAATTGGGTGTTGATAGAATGGCAAAAAGTCGTATGTTGATAAGGGCAGTGAAATGTTGCTAGACGTTCACCATTGTCTATATCAGTCTAATATGAGTCTTGCGTAAGTGGGAGATTGAAAGGTCTAGTATATTCAAGAGTCATATTAAAGTTATATTGATAATTAACATATCATACTGATGGGTCACACTAACAGTAACTTGATATAATTGATTATTATTACAAATTGATTTTAATAAATATTCAATAAAACTCTTATAATTAAATTGGAAATTATTTATTTCATGGAAATAATAATTTTCATTAGCAAGTATCATCATGATATAATTGATTATTATTACAAATTGATTTTAATAAATATTCGATAAAACTCTTATAATTAAATTGGAAGTTATTTATTTCATGGAAATAATAATTTTCATTAGCAAGTAACATAATATATCATATGGTATGATTTATTAAGTCATGTACAACATTTTGGACCATAAGGACTTTTTGTCTTTTACCAAAAGGTTAAGGTTTATATTTTATAAAAGAGTTTATAAAAATCACCAAGTTTGACTTCCTTTTTTATATTAAAACTGTGAACATGGTTGCATGCATGCATGTGATGGGTTTTTTATTATTTAAAGGGAAAGAAACCATGCTATAAAGGTATAGGAGACAAGTAGGCTTTAGGAGACATTATTGTCTGAAAGTGTTAATGACTTATGGTTTATGCATATAAAAGACAAGGCTTGCACTTATTCTTACTTCCTTGATGCAAATGGCCGAAAGTTATACTCTTCCTCTCATTTTCTCTTAATTAGTTAAGAACACTTGAAGAACATTTACTTTTACATGTCCTCTTTAAGTTCATATTGGTTATGAACTTAAAGCTTAAGGGTTTAAGAGTTTATGGAATATCATCTACATCATGTTGAGTCATTGTTGGTGTCCCAAAGGTTCCACATTCTTCATCAACTTCCAAGCCTCTCAAGAGGACCCAAAGAACATCAAAGGTTGTTATTTCTTCATTCGTTATTTGGTTGGTATTTTAATCTTTCTATAACTTGCAAGAAGATCCTTGGTGGGTATAAAATGTTATGTTATGTTCGAAATTTTAAGTCTTCCGTTTTCCATATTTTCTAGTTTATGAAACTATTTTTGAACTAAAACCTAACAGTAGCTTATGTTCATATTATCAAGCCTTAGTTTATTATTTCTTATGACTAATTATAGTATAGATTCCTGAACAATCCTAATGTCTACATCAAGATCTATCAAGTAAGGAGTAACCATGTAAGATCATATTTGATATAGGGTCCGTTTGGTATACATAATATACTATTTGGAAATCTCACTTTAAACATCTCACTAAATTTAGCCTAAACATCACCCCCCGTAAGTAGATCAATCAGTATAAAGACTTGGAATTACTAATAAAATTTATCTATAAGTTCATAACAACGAATATGAATATAAATAAAAGTTACACTGAAATCATTATAAGTGTAGCTTAAAATACAGACATTTTCCTGACAAAAGTTTAGAAATTGTACTGGTCGAACTCTGACCTGATAGCTACTAATACCAGACACTTAGGGACCTCAAAGCTTCGCCAAAATACCCTAACTACTAAAAATTTTAAGTTTAGGAAATCAAATGAGCAATGTAATATAGTTATAGGTAGTTTTGGGCATTTATGGGTCACGCCCCGACCAGGTGCGCGTTGCGCCCTAGCCTGCCTGGTCGGCCGCCCAGAGTGTGACACATGGTGATCAACGGGTGGAGCAATTTTAAGGCTTCTAGAAGCATGCGCCATGCCTTTTTATGTGTGATGTGCTCAGGAAAACTTCAAAAATTCATAACTTCTTCGGACAAACTCCATTTTTTGACATTCTATATATCCACACTTAGTTATTTACGAGATCTATAAATTTCATTTAGACTCTGTCGGTTAATTCTCACTTTAATTTTTATTTATTATTTTAGAAGGCTTAGATTGCTAATCTCTGTTTAAAATTCATATCTTTTTCATACGACATCCATTCTCGACCGTCTTTATATCGACATAATCCTATTAACGAGATCTTTGAATCTCATTTAGATTATTTTGGCTAAAAATCAACCGATCTAAAATTCGATTTCTATGCTAACATATTTGTGCTAAAACTTTGAAATATTATAACTTGCTCATATGAAGTCAGATTTAGACGTTATCTATATGCATGCTCTTGGTTTTACGATCACTGCGACCTTTGTTTAGATTGCTTAGGCTAATAAGCAACTTATCTAAATTTCACTATTTACGACGCAATTTGTCGTATCGGGTTGAACGCATAATTTCAAATGATCATAACTTCTCCATACGAAGTCAGATTTAAGCGCTCCATATATCCCCGAAATCCTCATCACGACTACTTCAATTATCATCAAGGCTATTTATCTTCTTTAATATTTGATTTAGCCCTATTTATTAAGTTATTACCTAATATTATATACATATAATATAAGCACATAGATTCAAACAATTTCCTTTTTCAGGTATGCATTTAAATTCAAGCCAAACTTCATATTTTACCCTTGGATTTGGCGTGTTGGAGGCCCAACTCGTCGAATAGGATCAACTCTGCGTCGGGGGACTAAGTGACCTACTTGACGAGTCGGGCGACCGACTTGGCGAGTAGGAGCTATCTGAGTGAAACCCTGATATTTAGGGTTTACACCCTATTTAAGCAACATTATGGGACTCCATTCCAGCCTCCATCACCTCCAAAGCATTAATCCTGAAACCATAATCCTCCATAAGTGAATTTGAGCTTTCTTGGTTATTTTGAGTGTTTTTGGTGTATATTGAAGCTAGTGAAAGAAGTGGAAGATAGAAGAATCAAGGGGGAAGGAGTAGATCCAAGAACTACACCCTATTCGCCATCTTTTTTGGTAATCAAGCTTCCAACTTGATCTTCTTTCTCTTAGATATATTTGCCCCCATATTAAGAAGGTTTTGGCTCAAAAACCTTGGTCCTTGGTGTTGGGACGTCCTAAGTGGTTCATATCTCAGATCTAGGTCCTAAGAATGGTTACATGGCATAAAGGTGCAACATTATGACCATGAGACCCCCCATGCATCTTGTAGACCTCATTTTTGGGTCTTTTGAGCTTAAGAACCCATGCATGGATGTAAATTTCTCAACTTTATGTGTTATATCAACCCCAAGAGGCCAGATCTACCGCTTGGATGAGATGAGCTCAACAGAAATTGAGTTTATGGTTATGGACTTTAGGGGAATCAGCGAGTCGTTCTTGGGACTCGGCGAGTCTGGGATTGGTTCCCTAACCCTTGCCGTTTTTGAGGAATCTGGTTGAGTCTAGAAGGGGGACTCAACAAAATGGACGTGATTAAGGACCTGGAAATCATCAGACTCGGCGAGTGTATGAGCAACTCAGCGAGTCCAAGGCAATCTCCCAACCCATAAAGACGGACTCGGCGAGTTGTTCATACAACTCGACGAGTTACAGACTAGTCACTCATACGATGAAGATGAGCTTGACGAGTTCAAGGATAAACTCAGTGATCCAGATAAAGATAGTCCCGATGTTATGTTTGAAGGAGAACTCATCAAGTTCTTGCTAGACTCGACGAGTAGAGTAGGGGTTGGGAACAGATGAAAGAACAGGACTCGACGAGTTAGTGAACCAACTAGGCGAGTCAGGTCAACTGGTTGTTGACTTTGACCAGAATGTTGACTTTAACAAGAGGGTAAAATGGTCATTTTACCCTAAGAAGGATTATCATATTTTGATTAAGTGTTGTATGAAATTGATAGACAGAGAGTCTCCGGAGTAGTAGACAGGGATTCCTCACTCGATTTTTCTGTAGTCAGCCGTACGAGGTGAGTTTCCCTTTTAGTAGGAACGAGTCTAAGGCACCAAGGTTGGCCCGTAGATTGATATGTTAGTAGCTGAGTGTAGGCGGGGCCAGTATCTCATAATAGTCGAGTGTGGGCGGGGCCCGTATCTCACAGCTTAGTTTGATTAAGGATATATGCCTGACATATAGAATTGGTCATACTTGCTCTCTATGTGATACTTGTATGCTTGTTAGTAGCTAAGTGTGGGCGGGGACCGTATCTCATAGTAGTTGAGTGTGGGCGGGGACCATATCTCATATTAGTTGAGTGTGGGCGGGGCACGTATCTCATAGTAGTTGAGTGTGGGTAGGGCCCGTATCTCAGAGTTAGTGGACTGTGGGCGGGGCCCGTATCTTTTAGTTGCATGTTATATGTGTATGTTGTGTGGTTGCTTGGGGGAGCTCACTAAGCTTTGTGCTTATGTTTTATAGTTTTGGTTTCAGGTATTCCCTCCAGCAAAGGGAAGGGCTCGGGATGATCGCATGACACACACCACTGTCTTCAGCCTGGGAGTTTTACTCTGATATTTTGATATGATATTTGATATGTGATAGACATTATGACATTTTGAAACACATGGGTTATGATTTTTATACTTTGGCAATGATATTATGGTTCTAATAAAGTTTTAAAAATGAAATTTTTGGGTTGTATTCATGGGATGTTTCAAGTTAGTATCAGAGCCTTGGTTTGAGGGATTCGAGCACACTTTCGGGTGTGTCTGAACTCAAACTAAGGAAGTGGTATAAAATTTTCAAAAGAACATTATTTTTACAAAAAAAAGTATATTGAAAATAGAAAATAACTTTGAAAAAGGGTGTAGTGCATGCAATCAACCGAGCTCAAGTAAGTACTCCCAAACTACCCATATAAGTTTATGCTATATTATGATTATCAAATTTATTAGAAAAGCATTCTAGATTAGGACTAAGGATCTAGGAAGGATGCCTTATGTGTCTGTTATATGTATTCCATCTCTATGAGAACTGCATGCTAGTACAGATTTGCCAGTATGATAGCCAGAGTAGTATATGCTTGACTCTGTGTACTCAATGCTCGAATGTTGCTTGCTTTGTGCCTTTAGGAGTCTTAATGGTCTTTTACTAACTAGTGAATGAATATGCTACGTTACATATTGCAAGGGTTAAATAGTTTCAGAAGGTTAGGTCTAGCTCTATCGCGTAACTCTTGTTTGAGTCCAACCGTTGTAGGGTAGGACCTCTCATTCGAAGAATTATCTAGCCTTAGTGATATGTAATGGTATTCACAAACTAGTTAGGGGAAGGTAACAGGGACTTCTTATGTAGCTAATGGCAGAGAGTAGGATGGTGATTACCTTAGGTCAAGCCTAGGATGAGAGTAGCGCGTGAAGCAGTAGTAGTAGAAGGGACTTGGTGGAGTCAAGGTAGTTCCTGAGGAAAGTACGGATAGATGTGGAAGGTAGTATGGGCCCATACTACTGAAAGCATAGGATCCGTACTCAAACCAAGGAAGGCTGAGATGAATCCAAGAAACTTGTGGGTTATGAGATCCCTCGAGTTATGTTCAGTATTCTGATGTTGTTATGTTGTGTTTTTCAGAATGGTGGTTTTACGCTCTAGACCTGCAGTCGGTAGTTCAGGTGTCAGTGAGGGATCAGGCTCAAGCTCTAAAGCTGAGTAGCTAGATGAGCAAACCAGGGAGTTGATCTCCTTAGAGATCACGTGCAGCATACTAGACCAGACTCCTGTGATATTTGCACGATCAAGGAGGGCATTCTTGAGCTTTTAGATGAGAGGTTGAGCGCGTTCCGCACTGAGATGGCGGCCATGATGGAGTCGCGCACACTGAACATTAGGGAGTTCAGGGCTTGTGGAGCTCCAGACTACCATGGGGATCGGGACCCCATTGTGAGTACCAGATGGTTGGAGGATGTCGCCAACGCATTCGACACCAGCAGATGTCCCGAGGGGGACAAGGTTAAGCTTGTGTTCTGTCTTTTGAAGGACAGGGCACATGACTGGTGGGAGGAGGTTGGGAGAGCCATTGGTAATGACACTGTGTTGGATGCGATGAACTAGAGTGATTTCTCGACCAGGTTCAGGTCCGAGTTCGCACCTATTATTGAGGTGCAACAGCTTGCTAGAGAGTTTCAGGACCTCCAGCAAACGACTGAGACTGTGGCGGAGATCACCACCAAGTTTAGGGAGAGGGACCCTCTTGTTCTGCAGTATGTGGCAGACGAGGAGATGAAAGATGTTGCGGAATGATATCCGCCAGTTTGTGAGCCGTTCCAGCTGCAAGACGTTGGAGGATATGATAGTGAGGGCTCATGAGAGAGAGAGAGAGAGATTTAGAGATGGAGATGAAGAGGAAGCCAGTGGCAGTTTCTGGTATGGAGGGCTCGAGTAAGAAGCCTAAGACAGATTCACGAGGGAAGGGCCAGCAGGGCCGAGGCCGCTGAGACAAGTGTGGCAGGTTGCATGAGGGGATGTGCAGGGCAGGGAGTTCGGGCTACTTCAAGTGCGGCTGAACAGGGCATGTGAGCAGGGATTATACTGCTACTTCTACCGCTACTACCAAATCACTTTATGATCTGATTTCCTTTCAGTGCAATCAGAGGGGCCACAAAAGGTCCCAGTGTCCGAGTTTAGCAGCAGCAAGGAAGGTGGTGGCACTTGACCCTACTACATTGAGGATTACAGATGGACGTCAGGGTCGGGGCGCCAGTGGCGAAGAGTAGGGTCTTCTAGTTGACAGCATAGGAGGCACGAGTAGCTCCTAATCTGATTACAGGTATGTATCTTCTCCATTATCTCTTATTTATTTCTGATTATTACTTATGATTGTGTGTTTTTATAGGGTCATTCTTAATGAATGACATATCAGCCATGGTACTATTTTATTTGGTTGCTACCTAATCTTTCGTGTTGCTCGTACTTAGCAAGCAATTTAGTAGAGCTCCGGGGGAGCTGGATTGCCCACTCGAAGTTGAGATAGCCGATGATAGGATCATTAGAGTCGCGAGAGTTCATAGAGGATGTACACTGCAATTATTTGATGAGCAGTTCTCAGTGGATTTGGTTCCTATTCCCTTGCGAGGGAATAAGGTTATAGTATGTATGGGTTTGTTGAGTCCCAACGAGGCAGTGATTGATTGTGAGATGCAGTTAGTGAGGGTTCACACTCCTGGTGGGGGAGAGTTAGGGATTCAGGGAGAGAGGCCACAACGAGGACTGATTCTTTGTTCAGCAACGAGAGCGAGGCGTTACTTCCAGTAGGGATGCGCAGGATTCGTTGCTTATGTCATGGATACCCGAGATAAGGGTAAGACGGTAGTTGATGATGTACCAGTAGTGCGAGAGTAACCAAACGTATTCCCCAAGGATTTTCTTTGGATACCTCCGGAGAGACAAGTTGAGTTCCAGATTGACCTAGTCCCTGGTACGGCTCCGATATCCAAGGCACCATATCCTTTGGCTCCTCCCGAGATGCAGGAGTTATCAATGCAGTTGCAGGAGCTGCTAGACAAGGGTTTTATTAGGCCGAGCAGTTCGCCTTGGGGAACCCCGATACTGTTTGCGAAGAAGGAGGACGGGTCACACCGTATGTGCATAGATTACTGGGAGCTGAATAAGGTAACGGTGAAGAACCGTTACCCACTCCTGAGGATAGATGATTTGTTCTATCAGCTTCAGGTAGCATCTTGTTTTTCCAAGATTGATCTACGGTCAGGATATAACCAGATGCGGGTCAGAGATGATGATGTGCAGAAGACCACTGTTAGGACCCGCTATGGTCATTATGAGTTTGTGGTGATGCCGTTTGGGCTCACCAATGCTCCAACCGCGTTCATGGACCTCATGAATTCCGTATGCAGACCGATGCTGGATCTCTGTAATAGTATTTATTGATGACATCTTGGTTTACTCCAAGACTCAGGAGCAACATGAGGATCACCTGAGGGAGGTGCTAGAGACTCTAAGTAGGGAGAGACCTTTCACAAAGTTATCCAAGTGCGAGTTCTGGTTGCGCGAGGTGCAGTTTCTGGGGCACCTCGTCAACCAGAAGGGTATATTAGTTGATTCGGCCAAGATAGAGACTGTTATGCAGTGAGAGGTCCCGAGGTCTCCATCCGAGATTCGGAGCTTCCTGGGTTTAGCAGGGTATTATAGGAGATTTATCCAGGACTTCTCTAAGATAGCAGTTCCGCTGACCCAACTAACCAAGAAGTCAGTGGTGTTTCGCTGGGGTCCTTAGCAACAAGCAGCCTTTGAGACGCTTAGGCAACGACTGTACGAGGCACCGATTCTTACCCTACCAGAGGGAGTGGATGACTTTGTAGTCTACTGTGATGCTTCGATCACAAGTATAGGAGCAGTGTTGATGCAGCGGGGGCATGTGGTAACTTATACCTCGATACAGTTGAAGCCTCATAAGGCTAACTACCTGACGCATGATTTGGAGTTGGGGCGGTGGTGTTCACCCTCAATATTTGGCAGCATTACCTCTACGGGGTCCGATGTACTATCTACACGGACCATAAGAGTTTGAAGTACCTAATGGATCAGCCGAATCTAAACATGAGGCAATATCGGTGGTTAGATGTAGTAAAGGATTACGATTGTGAGATCCTTTACCACCCGGGTAAGGCCAACATAGTGGCCGACGCCCTGAGTCTCCAGGTGGTAGCGGCTTCGATCTGAGATATCTGTCTGAGGATGACAGTGATTACTCCACCACTGGAGCGGATTGGGGAGGTGCAGGTTGAGGGCCTGAAGGAGGAGCACCATAACTGCGAGAGGATAGTAGGCCGAATAGCTTCGTTTGAATTCGATAGTTGAGGATTGTTGACCCTACATGGGAGGATCTGGGTACCGTACTAGGGAGGTGTACGGAAGGTGTTGATGGATGAGGCCCACAAGTCTCGGTTCTCCATCCATCCAGTGGCGACGAAGATGTACAGAGATCTTCGAACCGATTATTGGTGGCCTTGCATGAAGCGGGACGTAGCATGGTATGTGGAGAGATGCCTGACCTGCAGGAAGGTCAAGGTAGAGCACCAGAGGCCCCATGGCAAGATGTAGCTGTTAGACATTCTCGTGTGGAAATGGGAGGATATCACTATGGACTTCATTACTAAGCTTCCTAGGACCGCACGTGGGGTTGATTCGATATGGGTCATCGTGGATCGGTTGACAAAGAGCGCCCATTTTATACCGATCCATGAGAGCATCTCGGCTGAGAAGTTGGCCAAGATATGTGTGCGAGAGGTAGTGGCACGTCATGGAGTGCTTGTATAGGTGGTGTTAGACCGAGATGTCCGTTTTACTTCCAGTTTTTGGAAGCGGTTTCACGGCGAGATGGGTACTCGTCTCAATTTTAGCACCGCTTTCCAACCTCAAACAGACAGGCAGAGCAAGAGGACGATTTAGACTCTCGAGGACATGCTTCGGGCATGTGTGTTAGATTTCGGTGGTAGTTGGGTTACGTATCTTCCGTTAGTAGAATTTTCGTATAACAACAGCTATCACTCCAGTATAAACCGGCCTCCTTTCAAGATGCTCTATGGGAGGAAGTGTAGGACCCTAATCTGTTGGGATGAGGTCGGTCAAATAGTCATGGGGAGTACGAAGGTAGTACTCAATACTACGAAGAGGATTCAGCAAGTCTGGAGTAGGCTCCAGATTGCTCAGAGTCGGCAGAAGAGTTATTCCGACAAGCGACATTCGGACTTGGAGTTTCAGGTGGGCGATATGGTCCTCCTGAAAGTGTCACCCTGGAAAGGTGTTATTAGGTTTCGGAAGCGGGGCAAGTTGGGCCCCGGGTTCATTGGTTCATTTAGGGTTTTGGCCCGGTTGGGTCGGGTTGCTTATCGATTAGATCTTCCAGCTTTTAAACCTAGTTCTAAGAGGACCGCATACAAAAGATAGAGACTTGTGGACTTACAACAGTCCAGAACGTATGCAAGAAGGTGATGAAGAGGTTTGTTGGCTGGATCTATGCACAAAGAGCACATTCTTCTTCTGGAACTGGTGTTTCAGTTAAGCTCGTAAACACCACCACCAACATAATTGAAAATAATGCTCTTGATAAAATCAAATAATCTAACCACAACCACCACCTCTATAACTATAACCAGATGATATCAAAAATCAAGAAACCAAATCCATAAACAAATTAGTAAAGATTTTAGAAGCTATTCAATTCAATTCAAAATAGAGAAAAAATAAATCCAAGGAAAAATAAAATTATCAATAACCCTAAGCGTGATAGATTAGGGTGAATAAGTTTGTGGTGACTAAAAGAATTCTAGCCTAGCGGTATCAAATGTTGTCTTTCTTTTTTAAGATTGAGGGTTCAAGTTCCGTTTGGGACATAGGTAGAATTAGAAGTAGTTTAAGATCTATAGATTAGATTTGTCATTTAAAAAATGTATGTGGTGAATGGAGGAGATAAGGTCATTTGGTGTGGAGAGGAAAGAATTCGGAAATAGAATGGATCGAGGATAAGTGGTTGTTGCTTCGATGTGAATTGGAGTGAATGCATGGTGGAGGTACAAATAAGAGAATTGGTTTCGAGGGTTACATGATGGAACTGTAGTTGTAGGAACATGCAACACAAGGGATAACAAAAGGGTTGTAAGGTTGGATGGGAATGCAGTATGAATTCAGAGGGTATGTACCTAGGTCCGAAGGATGCTTAGCGATCGTCAGCTTGTTTGAGGATGTTGATGAAGTAGTTGCCAATAACATATACCTATAAAATGATTCTAGTCTAGCGGTATCAAATGTTGTCTTTCTTTTTTAAGATTAAGGGTTCAAGTTCCGTTTGGGACATAGGTAGAATTAGAAGTGATTTAAGATCTATAGATTAGATTTGTCGTTTAAAAAATGTATGTGGTGAATGGAGGAGATAAGGTAATTTGGTGTGGTGAGGAAAGAATTCGGAGATAGAATGGGCGAGGATAGGTGATTGTTGCTTCGATGTCGATAGGGGTGAATGCACGGTGGAGGTACAAATAAGAGAATTGGTTTCGAGGGGTACATGATGGAATTGTGGTTGTAGGAACATGCAACACAAGAGATAACAAAAGGGTTGTAAGGTTGGATGGGAAGATGATATGAATTCAGAGGGTACGTACCTAGGGCCGAATGATGTTTAGCGATTGTCAGCTTGTTTGAGGATGTTGATGAAGTAGTTGCCAATAACATATACCTATAAAATGATTCTAGTCTAGCGGTATCAAATGTTGTCTTTCTTTTTTAAGATTGAGGGTTTATGTTCCGTTTGGGACATAGGTAGAATTAGAAGTAGTTTAAGATCTATAGATTAGATTTGTCGTTTAAAATATGTATGTGGTGAATGGAGGAGATAAGGTAATTTGGTGTGGAGAGGAAAGAATTCGGAGATAGAATGGGCGAGGATAGGTGATTGTTGCTTCGATGTCGATAGGAGTGAATGCATGGTGGAGGTACAAATAAGAGAATTGGTTTCGAGGGGTACATGATGGAATTGTAGTTGTAGGAACATGCAACACAAGAGATAACAAAAGGGTTGTAAGGTTGGATGGGAAGATGATATGAATTCAGAGGGTACGTACCTAGGGCCGAAGGATGTTTAGCGATTGTCAGCTTGTTTGAGGATGTTGATGAAGTAGTTGCCAATAACATATACCTATAAAAAAAGCTACAAAAACCGCACATGAGCACAAGAGAGAGAAGTGGGGTGAGAAAAACCCACACCTCCATTCTTTAGTTTTTTTTCTCACCGAATTAAAGCGGCATTCATTTATTAACAAGTGGGTTATCAAAGAGAGGGTGGGTGTCGGCCTATTAACTTTAAATTAATAAAATTTTAATTTAAATACAAAAATAAAAAAAAAATCAAAAAACACATTAATCATTTCAATTTGAACACAAACCAAAACCAAAATAAAATATGCTAATGATAATGAACAAATTTACACTTCTAGAACCATAGTCAGCAAAACCCCAAAAATTATCGGACCATACGAACCAAACATATTGATTTTTCTAGTACTTTTTATCAAAATATCTACAAAGCGTTTATTCTTTATGAAAACGTGGCAACTGCTCTTTCGTCATTTCGTCCACGTCACCATAGTCTAATCGACCACAAATTCCCAAAGTACCCTTCAATGGCTAAACGGATTCATCAGTTCTTCCGATAAGACGAAGAAAACTCTCGGAATACGGAGAGATTTATCATCGCAGATCGATTTGAAGCCCTAATTTCATCACTTTCTCAATCGATCTTTCAGAGAAGCTCTTGATTATTCGGAAAATTTGTATACGGATTGGTGAACAATGAGTGATGTCGCTGATAAATTGTCTTACTTTCAAGCAATCACAGGTCTTCAAGACATCGATTTGTGCAATGAGATCCTCTCCGCTCATGGTTGGGACCTGGAACAAGCAATCTCAAGTTTCACAACGTCAAATTCCGACGATAATAATCCGTCCACCACTTCCTCCGTCGCCAACGTTGTCGGCACAAGTGACGATGCGATCGATAGATATGAACGATTGGCAATGGTCAACAACGGAGGGGCAGGTCCACCAGGTTTAGCATGGAAAATCATTACGCTTCCGATTTCTATAATCTCAGGTAGCCTAGGGCTAGTTTCCGGTGCAATTGGACTTGGTTTATGGGTGGCTGGTGGTGTTCTGTCTTATTCATTAGGCGTGATCGGGCTGAATAGTTCTGGACGTAATGTAGAATCCTCATCGGCTCCTTTAGTATCAGCCATGGCTGCCGCATCGGAGGCTATGCGTTTCCTATCGATGTTTGAGCGTGCGTATGGGGATAGACATCCGAATTTCGTCCCCGATAGCTTTATGGACGCCTTACAACTGTCGAGACGCGAGTTTAAACTGATGTTTGTGTACTTGCACTCGCCTGATCATCCTGATACGACCTCTTTCTGTGAAGAGACTTTATGCTCCGAGGTTTTATCTGCGTTTATAAATGAGAATTTTGTTGCTTGGGGTGGGAGTATTAGGGCGAGTGAAGGGTTTAAGATGAGCAACAGCTTGAAGGCTTCAAGGTTTCCTTTCTGTGCTGTAGTTATGGCAGCTACGAACCAGAGGATTGCTTTGCTCCAGCAGGTGTGTAGTCTTACTTATGGCATCTCCTTTGTTCTTATTCATTGTTGTCATAAGGATTTCATCCTCTATTCTTATTTTAGGTAGTCTTCTGAACACAATACCCTAATAATCCTCTTCAGAACAAAACCAATAACTAATTTTTTTTACTATATAAACAATTACCCTTATCTAAACCCCAAATATCTCTTTCCTATTCTAGGTTGAGGGGCCTAAATCGCCTGAAGAAATGCTTACAATGTTACAAAGAGTTCTTGAAGAAAGTTCCCCTGTTCTCACTGCTGCTAGACTTGATGCTGAAGAACGAAGAAACACCATTCGTTTGAGGGAGGAACAAGATGCTGCATATCGAGCTGCACTTGAAGCTGATCAAGTACATTTTTTTTACTATTCTTTGATAGGAAATATTCAATTCTAATTACTTTTTTTCAGGCTAGGGAGAGACAGAAAAAGGAAGAAGAAGAAAGAGTAGCAAGGGAAGTTGCTGAAGCTGAGAGGAGAGAGAAGGAAGAAGAAAAAGCACGTAAAAGAGCAGCATGTGAAGCTGCTGAGAGAGAAGCAGAATTGGTTAAATTGAGGGAGGCCAAAGGTTTGGCTTTGGGGGCAGAACCGGAAAAAGGGCCAGATGTCACACAGGTACCATTCCTTTCTTCTTTTATTTGGTATCGTGGAATGGAATGGTTCATTCCATTCCTAGTGACCAACCAAACATGATCATGGAATGTAAATATGTAATGATGCATTCCATCACTTCGCTTATTCCATTCCTTTGACATTCCATCCAACCAAACAACTTTGTTTGTTTGTTTGTTCGTATGAAACGGAATCTGACAATAAAAGGAATGGAATGAGTCATTCCATTCCATTAGCCAAAAGAAAAACTACCTTATGTTTACCATTTCTAAACGGTTGTGTGAATTAGGTGTTGGTGAGATTACCAAATGGAGAGAGGAAAGGAAGGAGGTTCAATTGTAGTGCTAAAGTTCAATGCCTATATGACTTTATTGATTCATGTTCGGATTCCTTACAAATTGGAAATTACAGTCTTGCCACCAACTTTCCTCGTGTTCTTTATGGCCCTGAAAAACTATCTTTAACACTTAAAGAAGCCGGATTACATCCTCAAGTCAGCCTTTTTGTTGAACTCAATTCATAAAACTTTAAAAGTATTTGTTTTTTTTTGTTAAACAAGTTTGTGGCCAAAACTTGATGTGTTAGAATATTTTTTGCTTGTAGTGAAGTCTTCCTTTTTCACCTTGATGAATGTGGACCATTTCTGTTTCCAAAACAAAGTATTTTTTTTTTATTTATTTATTATTATTATTATTATTATTATTGTATGTTTTTTACATGTTGATTGATAACTTTTACCAATGTAAAAACCATTTAGGCTATGTTTGATGGGTAGTTGTTAGCTGAAAAACCAGATGATAGCCAAAAAGCTCGTTGTAAGTTGATAAGCTAGTTGATGAAAATGACGTTTGGTAAAACTAGCTGAAATATGTAAAATGAAATAGAAACACATTAGAAGATCTTTTTTTATTGTTTTTATTTTTATAAATAATAAATGTGATATTTCGGGGGATTTTAAAAAAGCTCGTTAAAACGTTAAAAGCTAGCTGATAAACTATTTTTCCTGTTT
Organism: Lactuca saligna; assembly: GCF_052625555.1. Lineage (NCBI taxonomy): Eukaryota > Viridiplantae > Streptophyta > Magnoliopsida > Asterales > Asteraceae > Lactuca > Lactuca saligna. Next base: position 136,680,252 of record NC_136422.1, on the reverse strand, counting down.
GTTAAAATTGATAAATAAATTAGATTATAAGCTAGCTTTGAAATTCCAATGATAACATTAATAATATAAGATTAAGGGCCTTTTTGATTATATTAAAAAACAATAGATGAGTTAATAAAATGAGACATATATCATTATATTTTATGATACTGGTTGTTTTATTAGAATGAAATGATTTTTTTTTTTTTCATAAATTGTGTGTGGTATATGTAGATCAAACGTATAGGTTTAACATATATATATATATATATATATATATATATATATATATATATATATATATATATATATATATATATATATATATATATATATATATATATATATATATATATATATATATTGGGTAAATGGCACAAAAAACATTATTTTTACACAGAAATTCGATTTTAACACCGTGTTATTTTTTGTGTCAATTTTGACACTGTGTTTTCTAATTTGTTACACTTCTGACCACTTGACCGATTAACCAGGTTACATGCTGACGTGGTATGATGACGTATCAGTTTTGATAATGTGGCATGCTCACATTATATGATGACGTGTCAAAACTGAATTTTTTTCTCACAAAAAACACTAAGTTTTCATTTTTTTTCGATTTTGACACTAAGTTTAATTTTTTCTTTCAACTTTAACACTATGTGATGACGTATCAGTTTTGTTACACTTCTGACCACTTGATTCTCATGATATAACTAATGTTTTGAATGTAAGAAAAAAAACATTTTGTATTTAAATAAAAATGTGGTTTTTAAACGAAAAAAATATGTTTATACGGTTTAAAATGTAATAAAAAAATTATATTTATACGGTTTCAAATAGAAAATAGACAAAATTGAATAAAATTTGATAAATGATGTTCGATTGGAACAAAAAAAGATAGTGTTAAAATTGAAATAAAAAATTAAACTTAGTGTTAAAATAATTAAAAAAAAAAGTAAAAACTTAGTGTTTTTTTTGTGGAAAAAAAATCATTTTTAACACGTCAGCATGCCACGTCATCAAAACTACCACGTCAGCATGTAACCTGGTTAACCGGTCAAGTGGTCAGAATTGTAATAAATTGGAAAATACAGTATCAAAATTGACACAAAAAATAACACGGTGTCAAAATCGAATTTCTATGTAAAAAAAGTGTTTTTTGTGCCATATACCCATATATTTTCAATATAGTTATTAAAAACTTTATTTACAATACAATTAATTAAAATCTAAATAAGATTATTAATACAAAGTATATTTTCTAGTTGTTTTTAGAAAATTAAACATTGATTTTGCAAACAATAAGATTTGGTATTGGTAAAAGATGATGCGCTAGATTAATTTTTTTTTTCTAAAGTGGTGATTTTTTGATGGCTCATGTCTCATGATGCATGATAAACATAAAGACTTGAGAAAGTTGTTAATAGATTCATTAGCACTACCAAATTTTGTCTAGCTCAAGATGACGATTACATAGATGTATGATATGTGACAAATGATCTACAAACCTATAATTAAAAGCTATGGTATAACTTACATTTTTTTTTTTTTTTTTTGAAAAGGCGGGATTGTATTAATAAAACAGCGCAAAGTTGTACAGAGTACAACAATAGAATTTTCAAACAAACACAATTAACAAACAAAGAACATAAAGAAAAATGGAGTTTGGGCTACAGCTATCAACTTTTCTATACTTATGCGAGAATATTTTTTGAAGCTCAGCTTCACCCCTCATACACTAAAGCTATTACCAAATTTTGAAGGTAACCCAAAGCCATTATTCGCAGCGAATTCCGCCTCCTGTAATGCCGGGGTAAAATTGACTCGACATTTAATAAGCATGTAATGCAGGGGTAAAGTTGTCCAAGCCGATTTCATGGATCTGTCTCCAAAACTAAAGCAGTAATCACCCTTCAAAACAAGGCAGTTTACCTCACCACAAGTTCTGTGAAACTACTAGCATGGGTTGCAGGGGTAAATTGTCCGAGGCCGCTTTATTGAAATGACTTCAAATGAGATAACAAACCAACCTTCAAACTAAACATTTAACCAATGATGTTGTGCAGCTGCAAGTATTCCCAAAAACCTGCATATGAGTATTAGATAGGAGAAAAGGGAACATGAAGAAAAACACCAGACACAACACACACTCGACAAAGAACCGAAAGAAGTTTTACAGCTAGCATCCAATTCAACCTATTAAGTTTCTACCCACGTGAAAAAGAAACACCCACCAAACACACACTAGGCTGCAGCTGACACGCACCAAGACACCAAGGGACTTATATTTTATACCCAACCACCCCCCCTCTTCCCCAGGCTTAGACAAGATAGATTGTGTTAACAGGATCGCAACACCAATTTCTCCATCCAATCAACTTTTTTCTTAGTCTGGAATTAATCCAGAGGTGAGAGAGAGTTTATATGTTATTTAACAAACCTTTGTGCTTGGCTTGATCGTTTGAATGAGCTTTTAGATTTCTGTGGCTCCAAATTACCCAAATGTACACAAGTATGATGGCTGATTGGAATTGAATTTGGTTACTCGACCCCATTCCATTCTTCCAGAATAGTAGGTCAGATAATGATATCAGTTGGTCTGGGAGTAGATGCCATCAAATTTTGAGATTTTTCCAGACTTCAGTCGATACTTTACAACTCATGAAAAGATGCTCTTCTGTTTCTGGTTCCTGATTACACAAAACGCACAGTTGATTGTTACCAATCCCCCTTTTAACCAAATTCACTCTTGTTGGGGTTCTACCATAGGCCACCCTCCAAGCTAAGATGTTTACCTGTTTAGGGACGAGATTGTTCCAATCCAACTCGATAGCAGTTCTAGGTAAGATGGAGCTGTCAATGAGATTTCTTAGGGAGGAAACCGAGAACATCCCTGAAGACTCTAAATTCCAAGACCATTTGATATGCTGGGATGATCTAGACTCTGTAAATAGACTCTTGAAATCTATGTTTTCCTTTGAGAGGATTGTTGGAAGATTTGCAATGTTTCCCCAGCAGCAGCTTTTCCTTTTTTCCCTCGAAGGAGCATTTAATCCCCCGTCTCTTCCGTATATTGCAATAATTACGTTCCTCCATAGCTCCTCCCTGTTTTCTTTAAATCGCCACCACCACCTGCCAAGTAAGGCAAGGTTGTGCGCTTTAAGACTTGCGATGTTCAGTCCGCCATATGATTGTTTTGACAGCACTTTTTCCCAAGCTATCCATGAGATTTTTGATTTTTCTGCCGAGCTGCCCCAGAAGAACCTCCTCCTCAACTTCTCTAGTGTGTTAATTACTTTGTCTGGAGCCTTGTAGATTGAGAACAAAAAGGTCCCAAGACTCCCTAAGACCGATTTGCAGAGGGTTAGCCTTCCACCAAAAGAGAGTGTTGAAGCTTTCCATTTAGAAAGTTTGGATTGGAATTTAGATATAAGGTAGCTCCAGTAAGAGGCTCGAGAGATCATAGCTCCAACCGGTATTCCTAAGTAGACAAATGGTAGCTGGGCCATGGAACATTGTACGTTTCTGGCTAACATCTCAAACTCTAGATTGTTTACTCCTAGACCAAAGAGATTGCTCTTTGATATATTGACCTTAAGCCATGATGCAATCTCATAACATCTAAGGATTCTAATGAGATTTTTGGCATTTTGACTTGACCACTCACCAATAAAGACTACGTCGTCTGCATATTGGAGGTGGGTCAGGGTTGGACCACAATTTAGGAGAGAGATTCCTTTGAAAATATCCTTGCTCGTGGCTTCTTCTAATGCAACGTTCAGTCCTTCGGCCACCAGGATGAATAGAAAGGGTGAGAGCGGGTCCCCTTGACGAATGCCCCGTTCTAATGCAAATTCTTTTGTTGCGGATCTGTTTACTAATATTGACACTCTTGTTGAGGATAGACAACCCCAAATCCAATTCCGCCACTTTTCCCCAAAATTCATCTGAGACATTATAGCATCTAAGTATTCCAGTTCACACACCAAAAGCCTTTTCAAAGTCGACTTTGAAGAGGAAGGCTTTGACTTTAGCCTTTTTCGCCCAGGATATGAATTCGTTAAGGATCAGGGGTTCGTCTAGGATGTTTCTTTTTTTTATAAAGGCTGACTGAGTTGAGCTAATGACGGACCCGATAACCTGCTTGAGTCTTTCAGCCAACACCTTCGAAATTATTTTATAAAGGCATCCGATTAAACTTATAGGCCTGTAATCATTTAGATTGTTTGGATTAGAATTTTTTAGAACCATAACTATGAAAGAGGATTTGTAGCCTCTATCGATCTTTCCAGTTCTCTCAATGTGTTTTAAGGCCAAATAAATATCACTTCCAATCGTATCCCATTGTTTTTTGATAAATTCAAAAGTGAATCCATCAGGACCCGGGGCTTTGTCTGCGCTGCATTTCCAGACTGTTGACTTTACTTCTTCAAAGGAGATTTCCGCTTCAAGGGAAGATTGGTCTTGATTTGATAATTTTTTGAACTTGCTACTAATGATTTGCGGTCTGTTTGGGTTTCTTTCCTTGAGTTTAGACGAGAAATGATTGAAGACTTCAGTTTTAACCATAGTTGTCAAAATCGCGATCCTGATCGTAGGATCGTACGATCCTACGATCCTAGGTATGAAAAACGATCCGGATCGTAAAAGGATCGTATTTTGGGTAGGATCGCAGGTAAGATCGTAAGATCGTAGGTAGGATCGAGATCCGATCCGATCCTACCTTCCTTTGATTTTTTTTTTTTTTTTTTTTTTTTTTTTTTTTTTTTTTTTTTTACAAATGAATTTTTTTACCACTTTATGCTTTTTACCCTTTACCAATCTACCATTTATCATTTTTTATTGTGACTTATGACTAATATTTTGAAGTTTTTATAACTTTTGAATGAAAAACTAAATGTTTGAAATAGTTTTTATGATTAAATATTATAAATTAAAATTATATTCTATTTTGTGGGATCTTAGGATCTTGATCCCGATCTTGCAAACCCAAAATCGATCCTAGGTAGGATCCCGATCTTGAAAACCTTGGTTTTAACCTTATCGGGATCATCAGTCCAAATGCCATTTATGTTTATACCTGAGATTCTTTGCTTACGGAGGTTCCTGTTGATTATGCCATGAAAGTATCCCGAATTTTCATCACCTTCAAGTGCCCATTTGCATCTAGATTTTTGCTTCAAATCCAACAACCTTTTTGCTTCAACTTCTGTTAGTTCCTTTAATAGATATTTTCTTTCCATCATAATAGCTATAGGGGGTTTTCTTCCTCTGCTTTCAGGTCAATCTCATTTACTTTGGATATAATTTCTTCCTTTCTCCTTTTTTCATCTTCACTCTTAATTTTCCTCCATGTTTTAATTTTATCTTTTGTGTTTTTCAACTTCCCAGCAACCACAGATGAGGGAGACAATGAGGTGAAGAAACTACTGCACATATCAACGGCCCAACCCTCTTTTACGACTGATTCCAAGGTTTCATCGTTGAGCCATGAGTTAAAAAAATCGGAATGGGAATGGGCCATATTCGGCCATACAAGTTGTTAAAAGGATAGGGCAATGGTCGGAGTGAAGTCTAGGCAACGTGTTCGCTTTTAGGTGGGGACAATCCGTGATAGTATTGTGAGTTACCATGAATCGATCTAATTTGATGTGTTTTGATCCGTCCGAGCTCATGTATGTGAAACGCCGACCACATAATTGAATGTCAATTAATCCTGCTTTTGAGATGAAATTATTGAGGAATGTAGCTGTCGATTGGCAGGATTGTGAACCCATTCTCTCCGACGGGAATCTGACCTCATTGAAGTCCCCAAATACAATCCATCTCGTGTCATTATCTTCATTAATTATCCTTTCCAATTTTTTCCATAGTGCCTTCCTTCTCCCTGGATCGTTGGGGGCGTACACGTTAGCAAATCCATATGATGCTTTTGAGGCACTCCATTCTCCTTTAATTATGAGAAATCCATGGTCACTGATCGATTGCAAGAGCTTGAATTGGTCTGGGTTCCATATGGTTGCTATACCATCGGAGAGACCCGTTGGTTCTCTAGCTTCGCATTGAAACATGTTGCTTCCCCAAACGGTTTTATCCAGACAACCTTTGAAACCGACAACTTTTGTTTCCTGTAAACCTAGCAAAAATAATTGGTTTTTTATTTTAAGGCTTTTAATCCAATCCCTGTTCACCTCGCACCTAATCTCACGACAGTTTAATGACATGATATTCATTGATCTTGTATTTTAACACTCCTTTTCTTTATTACATTCCTGAGTTGGTCTTCGAAACCATTAATCCGGAACCCAATTTCCTCCCCAATAGCAATTGTCTGTGAGACTTCCTCGTCTGTGTTTGTGATGGAATCATCCTTGTTAAGTGACATGTTTGAAGAAATCTGTGAAGTTTGTGCATTTTGATCGTAATGGGAGGCTTTCCCTGAGGTATCCGGTATTGAGTTGAGATCGATGAGCTTTTGGGGCTTAGGGTGATTTGTATTGGCGATCTGGCATTGGGTTTTGGAGATCTTATTTCTAGCATAATGAGGATTGTTGGTTCTTGGGTTAGGGGAAGGGTGTTTCTCCGAATTAATTTGGGTTTTAGGGACTGGGCTTGAATTTTGGGCCACCTGGTTTGCTGATTCTTGGATTGGGCTGTCTGTATTTTAGGTTATATGGTCAGGGTTATGTGGGTTGGTCATTTTTGACCAACGGTTGGAATGTGCATCAGAGGTGGGCGACGCATCATCTAGAGATTTGTTTGGTGTTTCAGGTTTCGAGGCTTTGGAATGTGCATCTTCACTTCCCCAATCATTATGAGGCAGCGACTCTTCGATTCCAGCTTTGAAGTTTTCCGTCCACCGGGATTGGTCGGAGCTTGCTCCGGCGATCGATTGTTTCCATTGTGCTCCCATTCACGAATTTCTTCCTCATCATCTTCGTCTTCTTCTTCTTCACTGTAATCGCAGTTACATCCCCAATCTTTCCAAACAGGAGAAGTGATAAAATCATTACTTACTATTACTGGGCTGAGTCTATTCGATTCTAGTATATCTTCCATAAAGATTATGTTGAAAACATCATTGTCAACCTTAATAGTGATAGTTTGGCTGATGGATCCTGGGTGAGAGGTTATAATACCCACTCTGCCAAATTCCATATTCGTGTTATCCGTTGAGCATTCGTCTGGAAATATCACCCTTCCCTAAGTCTTCGCTATGGCCGAAAATGCTTCTTCACACCATGCATGTTGAGGCACTCCATAAAATAAAATAGACGCAATCCTCTCTGTTAAGTTTTCTTTTGGATCCCAGGGATACATTTCCTTGAACCATGGTTTCCAAATTTGCTCTCCTTCAACTAAGAATTTCTCCTTCTCCTGCTTACTTTCGAATTCCACAAGCATCTTTAGTCCCCCTAAGTACCTCATCGTTATTGTAGGGCATTCTTCTACTTCACAGAAGGCTTTTACATTCATTAGCGCTTGAAAATTCTCCGTTACCCCAAGGAGTGCTCTTTGCATGAACTCTAGAGTTTCAAAAGTGGAGGTCATTTTTATCTTGGGGGATGAAGGTGTTGGGGGAGGTTGTTGATCACGCGATTGGGGGTGTTCTTTTCTACCTGAGACTATCTCTACAAAGCTTTTGTTTACTTGATAAAAGTTTCTATTCATATGGGGATTACTTTCTTGATAGGTCGTTCTAGGTGGTGGGTATTGGAAGGAATTTTGGTGCGGTTGTTTGCGAGCTGATGGTCTTTTTTAGGAATTCTGGTTGAGATGTGGGTGGTTCAGAGGTATGGGAGTATGGAAGGGGTGGGGATTTCTTTGAAACCGTGCAATGCTTGCCCTTCTTTTGAAGCTACCAATCCAGATTTCGTTAAGCTTCCTGGAGAAAGCTAAAGGATCCCTGATTCTAATGAATCTCACGAAACTAAATCTATTATTCGATTTTCTTCTCTTCTTTGCTATGTATAAGTCAACGATTGTACCATATTGCTGGAAAGTATGCCATAGAGCTTTCTCGTCCCAATCTTCTGGGAAGTTCTGGAAAAAGTAGGTGATTGCATTCCTGCTAATGAGTTGATGGTCTTCCTCCCGTCGTCTTCTCCGGTTACGAACTTCCTGCCAGCCTTCTATGTTATCTCTCGCCACCGCTCTCTCCATCTCATATAAATCAATTCTTTTTACTTACACATGTATTGGCCAATGAAGTCACCACAATCCCTTGCTCATTGGTATTTGCAAGGGACATTAAATCCCATTCATAAATGTGTAAATAAAACATGATTTATTTGTATTATGTAGAAGACAAGTCACATAAATGATAACTAAAAGAATTTGTAGAAAGATAAAGAAGGGCTCTGTTGAGAAATATGGTTATTTCTTAATATTATTTAATCTTAACTTGAAAAGTAAAAACATGAAAGCTTGATCTAACTTGGTATGGTTAGTGCATGTTTGAAGTACAAAGTATTATTGAAACAGTGGCTTGTTGAATATTGAGTGAAAGTTGGAGTATGGTGCTACAATATACAAAAGATGGAGGTTGTTTGAGCAAACTTATGAACTTGTTGGACTAATTGAAAAAGTCTAATAATCAGAGGGGTTATATTGTAATATTGAGAGTTCAAACTAATGCGAACTTTTTCTGTCTTTTTCAATATTTCATTAGATCAATTTTGTCAGTGGTTCATACATATATAACTCTCGTCTTCTACTCTTCTTCATCAAGTCTTAATGTTTTTTAGAGTTAGTTTTTTGATAGTTCATTAACCTTGATTCTATGATATTTTTCTTGTTTAATTTCTTCTCAAGAGTAGTTATATGAGTAAGAGAGATTGTATAGTGAGTTTTGATTTGTAAGTTTGAAGAAAACTCATTGGATCTTAATATCAATAAAAGAGGTTGTTGATGTTGGAATTGTGCGAGTTTTTCTACAGGCTCCAATGAATCGCAGTAGCACATCATTTTTTTTTTGTGGTTTTAGAATTTGTCATCCATTACAGAGTGAGAATAGAATTTTGAGGAAAAAAATTGAGAGCATCCAACATTTTTTATGGGAGAAAGGTTTTGGTTTTAGTTTTAGACTTCCCTTTCAATTGTGTGTGAAAACATTTAAAAAAAATGTTGGAAAGATTACACAGAGGAAATTCACCATTGAACATGGTTCGTCCTCATTCAAATTTTACAGCTTATGGCTGTTTAAATGGATTATAGGTCATTGTTGTGAATGTTTGAAGTGGTTGCTCACTTGAAGGCCCAAAAGACTATTCAAGTTCGGATATTAAAGGGTCTTAAAGCTAGACTTTGCAAGTGGAGAGCATAATCAATGAACATGAAACAAAAAGAATGCCTTGATTTGCAAAACATGATCAATGATCTTGAGCTTTTGGTCGAGACAAGGCAGCTAGACTTGAAGCAAAAATCACGAATCAAATGGGAAATCGAGGGAGACAAAAATAGCAAGTTCTTTCATGTTATCATCAATGGAAATAAAGGGTGGAAAGAACTAATGGCTTAACAATTAATAGGCAGTGGATATCTGACCCTAGTGTTATTAAAGATGAAATTTGACAATTCTATTCCCATAAATTTAATGCACCGATGTCTTGTAGAAAAAATCTTGTTAGCCGTTTGTTTCAAACATTATAAGGCTATAAGGCGAGGGTCGACGTCTTCTTAAGAGGCCATTCTTTTTTCCTAAATTAAAGAAGCCGTCTGGACTTATGGGAATGACAAAGCACCCGAGTCCTAACAAATTCACATTCAATTTCTTCAAGGAGTATTGAGAGGTCTTAAAAATGAATTTTCTTGCTTTCATCAAATACTTTGAAGTGAAGGGATCTTTAAGCAGTGGTTGCAATGCTTCATTTATATGGTTCATTCCAAAGATGCACGATCCTTTAACACTAAACAACTACAAACCAACCAATCTCATTGGTTGTATGTCTAAACTAGCCTCGAAGTTATTTGCTACCCGCCTTAAGAAAGATATCTTCAACTCTCCACCTAAAAAATATCTCTCCAAGACCATAATTCATGGGCAATCGACTTATGTGAAAGGGAGAAACATCCTTGGTGGCCCAATCATTATAAATAAAATCTACTCATAGGCAAAGAAGATGGAAAAACCATGTTATTCAAAGTTGACTTTGATAAGGTGTTTGACTCCAGGAATGAAAGTTTCCTAGATTGGTCATGGATCAAATGTATTTTGGTGGAAATGGAGAAAATAGATCCCTGGTTTCTTATAAATGTTCACCTATGAAACGACCCAAAAATCATGACCAAAATTTTTCTTTAAAAGCATTACTAGAATCATATTTATAAAAACTGTATCATAAGTCATAACATAAATTCTTGAGTATTATTTCAAAACATAATATCATTATCAGAGTCAAACATTCCCAGGCTAACTGACTATGGTGTGTGCACTGCAATCTCCCCGAGCTCCTCTTTTGAAAACTGAGTACCTGAAACCAAAACTGAAAACCGTAAGCACGAAGCTTAGTGAGCTCCCCCAAACTACCACATACCATACAATAACATATAAACACATATTGGGCCTTGCCCACTGCATCGGGACGAAGCCCGGAAACTGCATCGGACCGAAGTCCGGAACTGACTGGGACCTTGTCCCCTGCATCGGACCAAAGTCCGGAACTAACTGCATCGGACCGAAGTCCGGAACTGACTGGGACCTTGTCCCCTGCATCGGACCGAGGTCCGGACTAACTGGGGCCTTGCCCCCTGCATCGGACCGAAGTCCGGAAACTGACTGGGACCTTGTCCCCTGCATCGGACCGAAGTCCGGACTAACTAGGGCCTTGCCCCCTGCATCGGACCGAAGTCCGGAAACTGACTGAATCATAGCATAGCATAACATATCAACTAGCATGAACACATAAACTGCATACTACATCGGGCCGTAGCCCGGAACACATAACACATAACCCATAGCACATAAATTCTGTCTGAGCCACGAAGGCATCAAACATACTAACTACTGCATCGGACCGAAGTCCGGAAACTACTGCTAACTGAACGGGCCGGCATTGTGGCCTTAGACCCGTCCCTACTGGAAGGAAACTCACCTGATGCTGCTGAACTGCTACTGCTAATCCTTTTGACTGCTACCTGACCTCTGACTTCGACTGCTGCTCCACTAGCTCCTCAAGCTCCAAGAAGAACACAAACTGAAGTAGATCTCAGATCTACACCTCTCTTTTGAAGCCACCTTCCTGATCTTCAAGTCCCTTCCAAGATTTCCTTCCCCCAAAGCTATTTCTCTCAAATGATGGAGGCTCCCATGAATCTAGGGTTTACAGTTTCTCTACGATGATATGGAGGCTGAGGGAGGGGCATAACTCCCTTTTATATAGGATACAACTCCCAGAATTAGGGTTTTCCTCGCACAGACCAGACTCACCGAGTCTCCTTGGTCGACTCGCCGAGTCGGTCACTTACTCCCCGACCCGGATCCCGCTCGGACTCGCCGAGTCCCTCCTTGGACTCGCCGAGTCGACCCCTAAAATTAGGGTTTTCTTTCCTTTCTTGGTCTTCGAAACTTTGGGTGTTACAACTCTCCCCCACTTAAACTAAACTTCGTCCTCGAAGTCTGCTATGGCGCACTGCCTGCGAGCTGCCTCTAAAACCCAACCAACTATTCCAACACCAGCTGCCTACCCTTGCTGGCTTTTGCTCGATCCTTCCAACTAACCTTAATCCCTGCAGATAACATCTCGGGTCAACCCTGTCCTGAACATCCTGGAGACCCAACTTTCTCAACCGACAATCCTTCTGGTACTCACCGAGTACTGAACTGAACCTATAGGGGTTCACCCCTTCCTGTCCTTGCGCAAATCCCTTGCCTTCCCAAGGCAAGGTTCTATAACCAACTATTTCTCTGTAACTGTGAAGGTCCTATACTTCACCAACTCCATCACCCCCGCCAATTCCAGTACGGGTCAATACCGCCAACAACCACCGACGCCCCTATCTAACATAACTTGGTGCCGAGCACCCCCCCCCCCCCCCCCCCCGATTTCGACTAACTGAAAACCACCATAGACTGTTTACCCGCACTACTACTGACCGAAAGTTTCTGTTGTTCCTCATCCGCCTTTCGGATGAACCGAGCCACCCGGTCCTTACTGAAGTCTCCATATTTGGGTTACCGAACCCTACCGGTTACTACACCCCCTCGCAATCTCCTAGTCGCTTCCAGCGACTCCTGAAAATACTTCGACTATTTATAACTGTTCTATCCATTCTTCCGCTCATACTAAAACGATGTTGCTGGAAATAGCTTGCTTATATCCCATCTGATTACTCAACTCCTACTAACTCGAGCCTTCCATCCTGAAAGAAAAGCTACCTGCCTAGCTATCTTTACATATCACTATACTCGGCCGAAGGCTCAGCTGATCCTACTGAGAGAGACTTGCCATTTCCAAATCAACCAACTATACCGTCAACACTTGCATTCCAACACAAATACAATACTGACCCAAAACCCTGAAACCTTCCAAACCCTGAATTGTCTGTAATACTGAACCTGCCTGAAACACTAAACTACCTGAAACGCTGATCTGGCTGAAACACTGAGCTGCCTGAAACACTGAACTGGCTGAAACACTGAGCTGCCTGAAACACTAAACTGGCTGAAACACTGAGCTGCCTGAAACACTAAACTCAAACCCAACTATGGAGTCAAGGGACCCGCACTTAGTCGCTTCCACGATTTCTGAATGAAATCTTCCTCTAGGACTAGTTTCCACTAGTTATCCTGTCACTGTGGCTCTAACAACCTTCCGATCCAACCGATCGGGTCCATACATCACATCCTGACATCATCCATTCCATATCTATCAACATGATGGTTCCCAGACTGACGGTAGCCCTTAACATACCGGAACCCTAATGGTCCACTGCTACTCTGATCTCAACTGATGTGACGATCTATAGCCCAAATTGCTAACTTAGCCATAACTGAACCATTTGGGAAATCCGAAATCTAACCCGTGGATTCCCATATTCCCACTACTGCACCCGAACGGGTGGGAATTACTACGTTCCCGCGTTCAACAACGCGCTCATGCTGCTACCAATCTGATAAAAGGCTGCGACTACGCTCGCGGACTTACAACTCTCTAGTACTATCTGGCTACTAGTGAATGCTACGGCTACCCCCGCAGACTTACAACACCACTTACTACTATCTGACTGCTAGTGAATGCTACGGCTACCCCCGCAGACTTATAACACCACTTACTACTATCTGACTGCTAGTGAATGCTACGGCTACCCCCGCAGACTTACAACACCACTTACTACTATCTGACTGCTAGTGAATGCTACGGCTACCCCCGCAGACTTACAACACTACTACTACTATCTGGATGCTTACCAATCACTAATCCGAGGACTTCCTGACTATCCCTAGTTCTGCTAGCAATTCCTCATCCTGACTTCTCAAAATCAGTCCTCAATCATCAGATGCTACATCAACCTTGACATCTTATATCCTTGATGAAATTAGCGTTCCGTCGAGGAATTCTTCGACTTGGTTCCCAAACCAATCGTCTACTAATCCAGAAACATGAAACTAACATTGGGAAGTTTCCAAACTTCCAACTCCTGAATTCACACAACCCTACATGTTGCCTCTACCACTGACTACTAACACAGAAACATCTCTTGCTAACCGTTCTCAAGATCCTCCTTTCCGACTTACACGAGTCTTACAGGCGGCCCTTCACCGGAATCCGAACCACATTCTCACCATTACCATCTACACGCACGGACTGATGGGGAGTTTCTCAAACTCCCAACCCTGAACTATTCAATCCATCAAACGCTGAACTACTTCTTTTCCTTCTCAGAAATCACGTACTCGTTCTAGATTTGCGTGCTCTTACCCTTGTACACTCGGAGGATTCTCCCCCACTTCGATCCTGCTTACACCTCGATGCTCAGTAGAGATAAATCCCAATCCTTACTACCATTCCAAAATCAATTCGCTGATGAATCCCAGGCTTACCATAGCTAGGGATCTAACCTATCCATTCTAAAACTTATACGGCTCCGAACTAGTGAAACATACGGAGTCCCTCCAAGGCATGCTACACTTACTGCACCCTAAGTAACCTTTTTCGATAAAACCCAACCCTTGACTACTAACCAAAACTCCAAGGTGTGCAGATGGCATATAACTCGATCACAATCAAACCGTTCAAAATGAAATACTCATACCGATAATGATGCAGAACCATAACAATATAATCATAACATAAGCTGATAGAAAGAGAAAGATTCATACCCACATCCTGCTCTAAAGAATCCCCAAATCCTCCTTCCTTCCGAGGCCTCCGATGATACTGAGGCTGCTCCTCCCGCTAAGCGGGCAATTTGCCCTGACATGACCAGGCTGATGACAATGATGGCATAACTCTACTCCTACTGTGCATTCCTGGCGTCTATGACCCTTCCATCCGCATCTGCCGCACTTAGACTTGCTGCGCACGCCAACCCATGCTCCCTTCTTCCTCGTGCAACCATCTCGACCCTGCGGGCCCCTGACACCAACTACGACAGTGTCCGACTGCCCATCCTGTCGAGCTAGACCGGAAGACCGCATCCTCTTCCTTAGCTGACTATCCGAGTTAATCTCCCGTTCACGGGTCATATTGACCATTTCACCCACTGCCTGGACAGTTGAGGTCCGCCTTTCAATCCCAACGACCACCCTATCGGTGATACGCCCAATGGTGTTTGGTAACTCTTCCTGAAGTGCCTGCGAAACCTCTGCAGCAATCCAATCTTGTAAATGACACTCCTGAAAACATGATGCACCATTCACTTTTGATCCCAGTCTACAAAAGCTAGTGGTAGGATCCTCCTTCCAGAAGGATCCCAGAGACCCACAAGCTTCGGGCTCCGGATGAGCCCCCACCTGCTCTGCTACAATCTCCGCCCAGAGGGCCCCGAGGCGGCTATCCAAAAGCTCCACAATAGCCTCCTTAACCGAATCATAAATCACAGGAGTCTGATCAATGATGTTGCGCATAATTTCTGCTGAAATTAACTTTCTCGTCCAATCATCAATCTGTCCAACTCCAGAGTCAGAGCCAGATCCCTTTCCGGCACTTGAACTGCCCACTGGTATCTCTCGCAACGTCACCATGCTGAAAATTTAACACAAACACTATCAAAATACTTATCACTGCTGCGAGACCAAACACACGCACTAACAAGTTCCCAGTCTTGTCTCGGCCTTTCCGAATCGAGTACGGATCCTCTGCTTTCAGTAGTACGGGCCCATACTACCTTCCACATCTATCCGTACTTTCCTCAAGAACCGCCTTAACTCCACCAGGTCCCTTTCTACTACTTCTGCTCCAGCACTACCTCATCCTAGGTTGACCCTCGTGAAACCTTTGACTCAACTCAAACCAGTCCTCAGTTGCTGAAGGCCTCCTTGTGATGCCAATTAGCCATCACCTGGATACCATCACATGTGACGAGGCTCAGATAATCCTTCGAGTAACAAACTCGTCCCTACAACGGTTAGACTCAAACGAGAGCTGCGCAATAGGGCCAAATCTAGCACTCTGAGATTATTCAACCCTGATCGCATGTGACGTAGCGTATCCACTTAATGGCTAACTCCCATCACTCAAAATCCCACAATGCACAAAGCAAGCAGCATTCGGATACAGGAAACTACTCAAGCAAATCTATTCTCATAACAAGACACTGTACTAGCATACAATGCTAAGCTCATACTATCAGGCATAACCCTAACAGGCTATCCTACTATTGTCTACTCAATACTAGCATGCAATTCTTATCAGCTGAAACACATAAAACAGGCACATAAGGCATCATCCTAGATCCTTAGTCTTATTCTAGCATGCTGTTCTACTAAAGCTGAAACTGAAACTGAAACTGATAATGATGATCATAACATAACTTGTATGGGTAAATTGGGAGTACTTACTTGAGCTCGGCTAATTGCATGCACCACACACCCTTTTCTCGTTTTCAAAACTCTTTTCTTTCTAAGTTCTTTTTCCAAAACACTTTTTCAAAAATGTTTTTCTTTTGAAAATCCTTTATCGTGTCCTTAGTTTGAGTCCAAATACACTCGAATGCATATCTGAATCCCTCAAACCAAGGCTCTGATACCAACTTGAAACGACCCAAAAATCATGACCAAAAATTTTCTTTAAAAGCATTACTAGAATCATATTTATAAAAACTGTATCATAAGTCATAACATAAATTCTCGAGTATTATTTCAAAACATAATATCATTATCAGAATCAAACATTCCCAGGCTAACTGACTATGGTGTGTGCACTGCAATCTCCCCGAGCTCCTCTTTTGAAAACTGAGTACCTGAAACCAAAACTGAAAACCGTAAGCACGAAACTTAGTGAGCTCCCCCAAACTACCACATACCATACAATAACATATAAACACATATTGGGCCTTGCCCACTGCCCGGAAACTGCATCGGACCGGAGTCCGGAACTGACTGGGACCTTGTCCCCTGCATCGGACCAAAGTCCGGAACTAACTGCATCGGACCGAAGTCCGGAACTGACTGGGACCTTTTCCCCTGCATCGGACCGAGGTCCGGACTAACTGGGGCCTTGCCCCCTGCATCGGACCGAAGTCCGGAAACTGACTGGGACCTTGTCCCCTGCATCGGACCGAAGTCTGGACTAACTAGGGCCTTGCCCCCTGCATCGGACCGAAGTCCGGAAACTGACTGAATCATAGCATAGCATAACATATCAACTAGCATGAACACATAAACTGCATACTACATCGGGCCGTAGCCCGGAACACATAACACATAACCCATAGCACATAAATTATGTCTGAGCCACGAAGGCATCAAACATACTAACTACTGCATCGGACCGAAGTCCGGAAACTACTGCTAACTGAACGGGCCGGCATTGTGGCCTTAGACTCGTCCCTACTGGAAGGAAACTCACCTGATGCTGCTGAACTGCTGCTGCTAATCCTTTTGACTGCTACCTGACCTCTGACTTCGACTGCTGCTCAACTAGCTCCTCAAGCTCCAAAAAGAACACAAATTGAATTAGATCTCGGATCTACACCTCTCTTTTGAAGCCACCTTCCTGATCTTCAAGTCCCTTCCAAGATTTCCTTCCCCCAAAGCTATTTCTCTCAAATGATGGAGGCTCCCACGAATCTAGGGTTTACAGTTTCTCTAGGATGATATGGAGGCTGAGGGAGGGGCATAACTCCCTTTTATATAGGATACAACTCCCAGAATTAGGGTTTTCCTCGCACAGACCAGACTCGCCGAGTCTCCTTGGTCGACTCGCCGAGTCGGTCACTTACTCCCCGACCCGGATCCCGCTCGGACTCGCCGAGTCCCTCCTTGGACTCGCGAGTCGACCCCTAAACTTAGGGTTTTCTTTCCTTTCTTGGTCTTTGAAACTTTGGGTGTTACAACCTACCAAAGAATATGAACTAAAAAAATAAGTTAGACAAGGTAACACTTTATCACCCTTTTTTTTTATTCTAGCTATGTAGGGCCTTAAGGTTGTTATGCAGGTTGCTTGCAAAAAAACATATGTTCTTAGGTATCTCGCTTCCCGATGATGGTCCTGTTTTGTCCCACTTAATGTATGTTGATGATGTGATGTTCATTGTGTTGAGACATAGTTATTATCGACCGTATCCTCATCTTACATTATCCATACTTTATTTTTATTTCTTAGTATCATTCGGGATCATGTTATAGACCTTTCTTTATAATAAGTTTTATGTTAGCTCATTTCTCTATTTAAACCATTGGAATACATATTTGATTGAACAAGAAAACAAAAATTCACATATCAAAATTGTCATGATGTTGGAGCATCTAGTCTTGGATAATAGAGACTTGGCATAAATCTCATCAAGAATGGCCAATGTGGTAGTGGTGAAATCCGAAAGCTTTGATACAAAAGTACACAGTAAATGAAAGAACAAGATGATGAATGCATTATTCACCAAAAATAAAATTGGTTTTGTTGATGGTTCTATCCCTATGCCAAAAGTAGGATCGAAAGTTTTGATGAGTTGGAAATGATGCAACGTGATTGTTCATTAAGAGCTTATGAATGCAATGTAGAAAAAGATAAATAGTAGTGTGAAATATGTTGCTAAGGTTCAAGATATCTAATTAGACCTTGAATAAAGGTTTGGTAAAGAAAACACACCTCGAGCATACGAGTTAAGAAGAAGTCTTATCATGATAGAACAAGATAACATGATCATCTAAATATATTAAACCAAACTTAAAGAAGTTTAAGATGAGATATAATATGTAAGTCTTATACCTACATGCATATGCAATAGGTGCACTTGTGGAGTACCAAAAGAATTCAGAAAAATGTGAGACAATGAGAAAATATACTACATTCTAATGTGGATGAATGAAGAGTGTTGTAAAGATGTAGATTCTAAGCAACATCCTCTTGGCAACATCAAGACTCATTTACCCTCCAGTAAGACAAGACGAACAATAGAGACAAATATGGATATTGTGAAGAACTATCATAGATTAAAAAAAAAAAAAAAAAAAAAAAAAAAAAAAAAAAAAAAAAAAAAAAAAAACTTTCAAACATACAGAAAACCCTATCAAGGAACTATGACAAGCCAAACTCATGAAACACTGAAAGACAGATGATAAGTAATAAGTGGAAAAGTTGATGAACGAATATGCACACATTGCCACAAATTAGGGTTTACGTTTAAAGGCTATTTTGAACTCATTGTATATTTATCTAGGTAGATGAAGAAGATAAGCAACCCTAAATCTCAATTAGGTAAAGTTATGTAATAACCCCGTACGAAAATAATAAATGAAGAAAACTACACACCTAGACTTAAAAAAGAAAAATATGATAAACTTTTTCAAGTGCTTCAGGAAGTGAATTAAAATGAAAGAAGTAACACATATGTCCAATATGGCAGGTAAGACTGAATTGCAAAAACCTTAGGTTATTGAATTGGGTGCTAGTGAACATATCACACACCATGAGGGATGATTTAAACTGATTAAAATACATGAAGATCGTTCCTTAGTGACAATTCTTAATGGAGAATGGGTTCATGTAAAAGGCATTGTCAACATTCATTTAATAGATAGTTTCATATTGGAACATGTGTTAAACGTCCCAATATTTAAATGCAGTTTATTATCCATAACTACGCTTACTCAAGATTAAAATTTCTCACTAACCTTTTACCCAGACACATGTTTTATACATGACTTATGTTTGAAGAACCTGATTGGGAAGAGTAGGGAGCAACATGTATTGTATTATTTGGAGTCGTACAAGTGAAAAAAAGTCGCAATGCCAGTTTGGTTCAATAAGAAGTTTGGCATAAAAGATTGGACATGCTCCTAAGCATGTCTTTATAAATTCATGTGGATATTTGGGTCGTTATTAACATGTGTCTCTTGATGGCGCTCATTACTTTTTATATATTATTTCTGACCACAGTCAGGGAGATAAATATGTGGCATGTCGTTTTCTAATATGCATGGTAGAAACCCGGTTTAACAAAAGAGTTAAATGATTACGGATGAACAATAGCTTGGAATTCAAATCTTGTTACATGCTTGAATTTTATAAAGAGCTAGAAATCTTATTTGAAACTTCATGCCCTTGCACACCATAAAAAGAACAATGTGGTTGAGTAAAAACATAGGCACTTGCTAGAAATGGCTAAAGAACTTCGATTTCAAGCATTATTGTCGATAAAATTTTGGGGTGTCTATGCCCTTATAGTGAAATATATAATAAATAAATTTCCAACAAAGGTCCTTAAGAAAAAAGACACCCTACAAAATGTTAGTGGGAAAAGAACCGATATATGACTGTTCCGCAATGGCAGAGTCAGGACCAAAGTAAGAGGTATCACAATTTTATATTTCCGGTAATCCAATTTTTTTTTCCGGGGAACTTGACTTTCCCCGGTTCCATTTCGATTTTAAACCCAAACCTTAAGCGAATCCAGAGGCGGATGCTTTAAGGGGCCGGGAGGGGCCATGGCCCCCCTGCTTTTTGGCTTCGTAATACTTGTTTAACAATTTCATACATATTTTATCTTTTAGTAGCTATCTTGACCCCTCACGTTAATTATATATAATCCAAAATAACATTCAAATAACTACTCAACTCCCAAAAAATCAGAAACATCAATCAAATATGATCAAAATCAGGAAAATACATATGAACAAATCAAAACAATCCTAAAAATTAAGATATCAATTGATTAGGAAACTAAATATCTTATATGAAAGCAAAAGAGTATTCTATAATCCAAGTTGTTAACCCAATCTATGAAAAAAATACAAAAACCCACTCTAAAAATTCACCACTTCTGGAAAAAGCGTAAGTACCGGAAAGAAAACGTCGGCCGCCGGAATGCTCAGCTACGAACGGATTTCTCACCAAAAACAGAAAATATTCCCCCCATTAGGTGTTCACCATCCATCTCCTTTAGTTCTCTTCACTAGTATTCCGTCTCTCCACTCTAAAGCTCGCTGAAGTGCAGTCTTCATTTCTTATCAACAAGGTAGCAACCTCCGTCATCGGATCTCTGGATGTGTAAGTTTTCTTTTTCTCTTTCTTTTAGTAGAATACTTAATGTAAATGATTTTGGAGGATATAAAAGATCACGCCCACCTACTCATCTACAACAATAGTGAAACTATTAAAAAGCTGCAAGCCTACTTTAATATTAATCTTATTTTATTTTATGAAATATCAAATTTTCTTTAAAAATGAATTGGAATTTAGACTAATCATTTACCGTGGTTTATCCTATATTATTCCAACATGTCGATTTTATAACACATGAAGGGAAAAATACATTCTCAAAATTTCTATAAAATAGTAATTTGGGGATTATGTGGGTTCTGTTACTTTCCATTTACATTCCATATTATAGTTAGATGATCATATTTTCAAATGGCAATGTGTATATGTGGTTTGTTTTTTTTACCAACGATATTAGAAAACTTTAGTGTTATTATTTTTAGATTTTTTTTATTTTTTTTTATTTTTTTATTTTTTTTTTTGTATTATAGCTCTTAACCAAAAATTAACTACTTCATATTATTATCGTATTGTAACATCCGGATTTTACCAGGTATCTTGTAAATTTAATTTTGTTGAATTGTGAGGGGGACTCGGCGAGTTGGAGCTCAGACTCGCCGAGTAGGGACGCGGATTTGGGCAATGAAGCGCGCCTGGACTCGGGGAGTCCAGGATATGGACTCGGCGAGTCTGCGCTGTGTAATGAAACCCTAAATTTCCGGGTTTGAGGCCTATTTAAGGGGCCTTATGGCCGTCATTTGTGCTCACCCAACCCTCAGTGAGAGACCCTTGTGCTCTTGAGCGATTTGTGAAGAGAAAGGAGCATTTCTTGACCTTGTGTGTGTTATTTAGCAAGAAGAAGGAGACTCTAGGCAAGAGGAAGCAAAGGAGGTTGCTATTTCGTGGATTTGGGGCTTAGATCATCACTCTAGAGGTATGATCTCGGACTATTTTCTGTTTGGTGAAGCATTATGCAATTTAGGGCTTATGATGGTCATTTATGGGATGATTTGGTGCCCATTGGTTCCCTCCTTGAGTTGAGGTTATGGATCTGGACCCATAGAGGTCCAGAGAGTCTCACTCATTAAGCTTTATGTATGACAATGGAGTCCATGACCTTGTGTTGTAGTAAACGAGTCAAAAACATCATATATGGTCATATAGAGGTTGTATGTGCATCAAGATTGTAACTTTACGTGCTAAATGAGCTTGGAGGGACTGGATCTATGGATTAATGGACTGGATCTGACCTTTAGAGCAAGATTGAGTCAGTGCATGGCACGGACTCGCCGAGTCCGAAGAATAGACTCGGCGAGTAGCATGAATGTTGCCCGACCACACAGTGAGTGGCCTCGCCGAGTTGGGGAGGGTGGACTCAGTGAGTCAAGGGGGAGTCAGAATGGATCGGTGGATTGAGTCAAACTGGACTCGCCGAGTTGTTTTGAGACTCGGCGAGTTGAGTCGTGGTGGCCCCACAACTCATGCCAGGTGGAACTCGTCGAGTTGAGTGAATGCTCGATGTGTCAAGGGAGGATTCCAGGGAAATTGGTGTATACGCCCAGACTCGCC
The DNA here is from genome assembly GCF_052625555.1 of Lactuca saligna. Taxonomy (NCBI): domain Eukaryota; kingdom Viridiplantae; phylum Streptophyta; class Magnoliopsida; order Asterales; family Asteraceae; genus Lactuca; species Lactuca saligna. The sequence goes on along the minus strand of NC_136422.1, from coordinate 136,658,062 downwards.
GAGTCGCCTTGGTACTCGCCGAGTCCGGTCAGAGTTGACCGTTGACCGTTGACCAGTGTTGACTCCTTTTTGATAGTCAACCTTAGAGATATAAAGTGTTAATTAGAAGCATATAATGTTATAGGAGGATTAGAGCTCGGAGGATCGAGCACGAGGGATTTCCAGGATTCGTGAGATACCGAGATACGCGAGGTGAGTCTTCTCACTATACTTTACCTTGAGTAGGTAACCAGAGTTATGTGATAGAGTATTTGTATGCTATGTATGTTGTGTGTTGTGCTGCATGATTTCTATGTGATTTATGTGGTGCATGTTTATCAGAGCTAGAACCTGAGGGTTCACAGAGTTTGGGTGCACGGACCCACAGAGTTATAGCCTAGAGTGGCTAATATGTGTTATATGTGGTATTTTGGGGAACTCACTAAGCCTTGTGCTTACAATGTTGATGCTATTTGTTTTAGGTACTAGTGATGACCACGGGAAGGCGCCGGCTTGATCCGTATACACACACGTTCGGAGCTTGATATTATGATCTTGGGATTTTGTACTGTTTTGTTGGATAATTAAAATGGTTGTTTTTATGAATATCGATGGAATTATGTTTTATAAAAATTGAAAATTTTGTTTGAAATTTTCGGTGTTACAAATTGGTATCAGAGCCTTGGTTTGAGGGATTTGGGTACACCTTCGGGGGTATTTGAACTCAAACTGAGGAATTGAAGAGATATTTCAAAATAAAACCAAGATTTTCTAAGAGTAAAAGATTTTCCAGGAAGAAACGTGTGTACGATCAGCCAGCGCCCGAACGGTGAATTCCCAAAATACCTTTATATTATGTGATAATTATTATTAATGTGATGTGTTTGCATGCTAGAGTAGGTTAGGTATTGCTAATAGGACTAGAGTGGCCTGTTTTGTGATGCCTTAGCCTAGGGAGGGGTGAGCTGCTATGAGATGCTGAGAGTAATTAGGTAGCAGCTAAGGCTTTGTGTGAGATCTATTTCAAAGTGATTTAAGTATAATAGAGTACTTGGGGATTGGGATCCGAAGAGGAAGATTTGGGGTGTGTACTGAGACGGTGCGGACAGTAGTTTGGGCCCGTACTACTGAAAGCACCGGTGCGGTACACAATCCAAATAAGAATCTTGGGATGCCAAGGATCAAGGAGGGGTGGATTGTCGAATGTAAGAGTGTTCGAGTGAAGTCTAATTATCGCATGTTGTATTTCAGAGGTTGATCATGGTGAGGACACGTCATATGCCAGAGGATGCCGGAGCTAGTGATGAGGAGATTCGACAGATCATTCATGAGGAGGTGGCTGCGGTCATCAGAGCTGAGATACCAGAGATGTTCGGGTCTATTAAGACCGCGTTGATTGAGACATTTGACGAGCGCTATGCCGCTCTTTCTGAGGCTGTGGTTGCAGCGGCTACCGCAGCGATTGCTACGGCAAGACCCCAGGGAGGTGATGCGACATTGTTTAGGGAGTTCAGCAACACCAAGCCACCAGAGTTTGATGGTACGCAGGATCCGGTGGCAGCTATGAGGTGGATATCTGATATGGAGGGATGCTTCTTCACTTGCTCGTCCCCTGAGCATTTGAAGGTTCGGTTCGCGCTGAACCAGCTTCGCTTGGGAGCGAAGGACTGGTGGAAGTTTGTGACGGCACACTTCACACCGACTGAGCTTTCGGCAGTGACCTGGGAGAGGTTCACTACCATGTTCCGAGATGAGTACGTTCCTCAGGTGGAGAGGGAGCGTCTGACACAGGAGTTTCTGACCCTCAAGCAGGGTACCGAGTCAGTTACAGCGATTACGAGGATGTTTCATGAGAGGGCGATGTTCTGCCCTGAGCACGTGTCCACCGAGCAGGCACGTATGAGCCGTTACCTGAGCATTCTGAGACGGGATATTCGGGAGTTCGCTGTGAACTCCTCGTATCGGACATTTGCCGAGCTCCAGGCAAATGCTCGGAAGAGGGAGATTGAGCTTGATACTCAGGCCAAGGAGGAGGCGGAGTCTCTAGGGAGGGATCGGCGGCCGGCACAGTCCCAGTCGGCAGCCAAGCGGGCCAAGCCCGCTGATCCCAGACCCGGGAGCCAGAAGGGCCGCACTTGTGGAAAGTGCGGCAAGGGTCACGATGGAGTCTGTCGAGTAGGATCTTGCTACAAATGTGGCAAGGAGGGGCATATGGCCAAGGACTGCCCCAAGGGATTTGCAGTGTGCTTCCACTGCAACCAGACCGGACACCGGAAGGCAGAGTGTCCGCTGCTGCGCGGAGCATCTCAGGGGTCTGCTCCCGCCGCCATCAGAGCTACTGCTATAGAGAGTCGGCCCGTGAAGGCCGAGGCACCGAGGGCTCGGGGGAGAGCCTTTCAGCTGACTGCGGAAGAGGTCCGCGCTGCACCCGACGTTGTGGCTGGTACGCTTCCTTTTCATTATTTATTTATGGTGTTGAGATATTATGCTTATATTATGCTATGCATAGGTACCTTCCTTGTGAATTCTGTACCTGCTTTAGTGTTATTTGACTCAGGTGCGAGTCGATCTTTTGTATCTTTGACATTTAGTCAACATATCAGTGTTAGTCGTGGGGCACTGAGTCGGCCCCTGCGGGTTTCCATAGCCACCGACAGAGTGATTTGTGCCACGGAGGTCCTCTGGGGATGTGTATTGGAGATTTTTGGGGTTGAGTTCCCGATCGACCTGATTCCTATTGCGATGGGTGATGTCTGTGGTATAGTGGGCATGGACTGGTTGAGCCGATTCGGCGCGGTTATCGATTGCGAGCGTCAGCTGGTGACTATACGAGATCCTAGTGGGGGAGTTCTTTCGGTTTACGGCGAGGGTACACGTTCTGGATCAGCCTTTTGTTCGGCTGCTAGGGCGAGGCAGTGTTTACAGCAGGGCTGTAAGGGTTTTGTGGCGTATGTGATGGATACGCGAGTGATCTCCGAGAGACCGAGTTCAGTGGATGAAGTTCCGGTGGTGCGTGAGTTTCCAGATGTCTTTCCTGAAGAGTTACCAGGTGTGCCTCCCGTGAGGCAAGTGGAGTTTGGTATGGATTTGGTTCCGGGAGCCGCGCCTATCGCTAAGGTGCCGTATCGCCTTGCGCCTCCAGAGATGCAAGAGTTATCCTCGCAGCTTCAGGAGCTGCTGGGGAAGGGGTTTATTCGGCCGAGTAGCTCGCCGTGGGGAGCACCCATCCTGTTTGTGAAAAAGAAAGATGGCTCGCATCGCATGTGTATTGATTACCGGGAATTGAATAAGCTGACGGTCAAGGACCGTTACCCGTTGCCGAGGATCGACGATTTATTCGATCAGTTACAGGGAGCATCTTGGTTCTCCAAGATTGATTTGAGGTCGGGCTATCATCAGGTGAGAGTGCGGGACGAGGACGTCCAGAAGACAGCATTCAGGACGCGTTATGGGCATTATGAGTTTGTGGTGATGCCTTTTGGGCTCACCAATGCCCCGGCTGTGTTCATGGACCTCATGAACAGGGTATGTCGGCCGATGTTGGATCGGTCGGTGATTGTGTTCATTGATGATATTCTGGTATATTCGAGATCTAGAGAGCAGCACGAGGAGCATTTGAGGGAGGTTCTTGGAGTTTTGAGATCGGAGAAACTTTATGCAAAGTTTTCCAAGTGCGACTTCTGGTTGCGAGAGGTCCAGTTTCTGGGACATCTCGTTAACCAGAAGGGGATATTGGTCGATCCGGCCAAGGTTGACGCAGTGATGAGGTGGGAGGTGCCAAGGTCACCTTCTGAGATCCGGAGTTTCCTTGGGTTGGCAGGGTATTATCGGAGGTTTATTAAGGATTTCTCCAAGATTGCGGTTCCACTCACCAGATTGACCCGGAAGGGTGCTACATTTTTATGGGGTCCCGAGCAGCAGGCCTCCTTTGAGACGCTTCGCCAGAGGTTGTGTGAAGCTCCGGTATTAGCTCTTCCGGAAGGGATGGAAGGTTTTGTGGTATTCTGTGATGCATCGATTTTAGGACTGGGAGCGGTGCTGATGCAGAAGGGACATGTGATAGCATATGCATCAAGGCAGTTGAAGCCTCACGAGACGAGGTACCCCCCACATGATTTGGAGTTGGGGGCAGTGGTGTTCGCCCTCAAGATTTGGCGGCACTACTTGTATGGGGTTCGTTGTACGATTTACACGGACCATAAGAGCTTGAAGTACTTGATGGATCAGCCTAACCTTAATATGCGGCAAAGGAGGTGGTTAGATGTGGTCAAGGATTATGATTGCGAGATCTTGTACCACCCGGGCAAGGCTAATGTGGTAGCCGACGCGTTGAGTCGCAGGGCGGAGAGTACTCCACTGCGAAATGTATGTTTGATATTGACCGTGATAGCTCCAGTTCTGGACGCCATTCGTGGGGCACAGGCCGAGGCTGTGCATCCGGAGATGCAGAAGAGAGAGCGGGTCGTTGGGTTGGTTTCTGAGTTTGTATCGGATAGTCGAGGGCTTATGACGTATCAGGGCCGGATCTGGGTACCGTTTGTGGGCGGTACGCGTACTACATTGATGGAGGAGGCTCATAGATCGAAATTCTCGATCCATCCCGGGGCTACGAAGATGTATTTGGACTTAAGAAAGGAGTATTGGTGGCCTTGTATGAAGAGGGATGTCGCATGGTTTGTCGAGAGGTGTTTGACCTGTCGAAGGGTAAAGGCCGAACACCAGAGACCACATGGCAAGTTGCAGCCATTGGAGGTTCCCGAGTGGAAATAGGAACAGATCACTATGGATTTCATCACCAAATTGCCGAGGACTGCCAGAGGAGTCGATGCAATTTGGGTGATTGTGGATAGGTTGACAAAGAGCGTTCACTTTCTTGCCATCAGTGAGAGTTCTTCGGCGGAGAAGTTGGCGGAGATTTATGTGAGAGAGGTTGTATCTCGACATGGAGTGCCGATCTCGATTGTTTCAGATCGCGATGTGCGTTTCACTTCCCGTTTCTGGAAGAAATTTCATGAGGAGTTGGGTACTAAGCTGCATTTTAGTACCGCATACCACCCCCAGACCGACGGCCAGAGTGAGCGGACGATTCAGACACTTGAGGACATGCTTCGAGCATGTGTATTGGACTTTGGGGGTAGTTGGTACACGTATTTGCCCTTGGCAGAGTTTTCCTACAATAACAGCCATCATTCGAGCATCGGTATGCCGCCCTTTGAGCTGTTGTATGGTAGGAGGTGTCGGACTCCCATATGTTGGGGAGAGGTTGGGAAAAGGGTAATGGGTAGTACAGAGATTGTGAATCAGACGACAGAGCAGATACAGCTGGTCAGACAGAGGTTATTGACCGCTCAGAGCCGACAAAAGAGTTATGCGGATAGGCGCCGGTCCGAGCTGGAATTTCAGGTCGGCGACTTCGTTCTCCTGAAGGTTTCTCCTTGGAAAGGAGTGATCCGGTTCAGGAAGAGGGGTAAATTAGGACCCCGGTTTATAGGTCTGTTTCGTGTGATTGCAAGGGTAGGCCGGGTAGCCTATCGGCTGGAGTTACCAGCAGAGTTGGGGCAGATTCACAACAATTTTCATGTATCGCAGTTGAGGAAATGTATAGCCGATGAGTCGGCAGTGGTTCCATTAGAGGATATTCAGGTGGATGCAAGCCTGAATTATGCTGAGAGACCAGTGGCTATTAGGGATCGGAAGATCAAGATTTTGAGGAACAAGGAGGTACCTCTGGTATTGGTTCAGTGGCAACATCGGAGGGGATCAGAAATGACCTGGGAGCCGGAGGGTATGATGCGGGAGCAGCATCCGGAGCTGTTTTAGAGCGAGACTTCGAGGGCGAAGTCTAGTTCTAGTGGGGGAGAGTTGTAACATCCGGATTTTACCAGGTATCTTGTAAATTTAATTTTTGTTGAATTGTGAGGGGGACTCGGCGAGTTGGAGCTCAGACTCGCCGAGTAGGGACGCGGATTTGGGCAATGAAGCGCGCCTAGACTCGGCGAGTCCAGGATATGGACTCGGCGAGTCTGCGCTGTGTAATGAAACCCTAAATTTCCAGGTTTGAGGCCTATTTAATGGGCCTTATGGCCGTCATTTGTGCTCACCCAACCCTCAGTGAGAGACCCTTGTGCTCTTGAGCGATTTTTGAAGAGAAAGGAGCATTTCTTGACCTTGTGTGTGTTATTTAGCAAGAAGAAGGAGACTCTAGGCAAGAGGAAGCAAAGGAGGTTGCTATTTCGTGGATTTGGGGCTTAGATCATCACTCTAGAGGTATGATCTCGGACTATTTTCTGTTTGGTGAAGCATTATGCAATTTAGGGCTTATGATGGTCATTTATGGGATGATTTGGTGCCCATTGGTTCCCTCCTTGAGTTGAGGTTATGGATATGGACCCATAGAGGTCCAGAGAGTCTCACTCATCAAGCTTTATGTATGACAATGGAGTCCATGACCTTGTGTTGTAGTAAATGAGTCAAAAACATCATATATGGTCATATAGAGGTTGTATGTGCATCAAGATTGTAACTTTACGTGCTAAATGAGCTTGGAGGGACTGGATCTATGGATTAATGGACTGGATCTGACCTTTAGAGCAAGATTGAGTCAGTGCATGGCACGGACTTGCCGAGTCCGAAGAACAGACTCGGCGAGTAGTATGAATGTTGCCCGACCACACAGTGAGTGGCCGCGCCGAGTTGGGGAGGGTGGACTCAGTGAGTCAAGGGGGAGTCAGAATGGATCGGTGGATTGAGTCAAATTGGACTCGCCGAGTTGTTTTGAGACTCGGCGAGTTGAGTCGTGGTGGCCCCACAACTCATGTCAGGTGGAACTCGTCGAGTTGAGTGAATGCTCGACGTGTCAAGGGAGGATTCCAGGGAAATTGGTGTATACGCCCAGACTCGCCGAGTCGCCTTGGTACTCGCCGAGTCCGGTCAGAGTTGACCGTTGACCGTTGACCAGAGTTGACCAGTGTTGACTCCTTTTTGATAGTCAACCTTAGAGATATAAAGTGTTAATTAGAAGCATATAATGTTATAGGAGGATTAGAGCTCGCAAGATCGAGCACGAGGGATTTCCAGGATTCGTGAGATACCGAGATACGCGAGGTGAGTCTTCTCACTATACTTTACCTTGAGTAGGTAACCAGAGTTATGTGATAGAGTATTTGTATGCTATGTATGTTGTGTGTTGTACTGCATGATTTCTATGTGATTTATGTGGTGCATGTTTATCAAAGCTAGAACCTGAGGGTTCACAGAGTTTGGGTGCACGGACCCACAGAGTTATAGCCTAGAGTGGCTAATATGTGTTATATGTGGTACTTTGGGGAACTCACTAAGCCTTGTGCTTACAGTGTTGATGCTATTTGTTTCAGGTACTAGTGATGACCGCGCGAAGGCGCCGGCTTGATCCGTATACACACACGTTCGGAGCTTGATATTATGATCTTGGGATTTTGTACTGTTTTGTTGGATAATTAAAATGGTTGTTTTTATGAATATCGATGGAATTATGTTTTATAAAAATTGAAAATTTTGTTTGAAATTTTCGGTGTTACACGTATGAAGTTTTCATTTTGGCCCCTCCGGTTCTAAGGTTCGTGTTCCGCCCCTGAGCGAATCCTTAGCTAACCTCAAGTCTTGTTATATAAACATGAAGTTGAAGTATATTTTGATACTTGAATCGATGTGGGATTCAAAGTAGACATCAAATAAAGTATGATAATAGCAGACTTATATAATAGACAAAAATGGTTGGGTTTACATATGTTTGCAGACAACACCTATCCAGACGACACATGTCGTCGGCAAAAGTCGGTCTATAGAGACGACATGTCGTCTGGACAGAGTTTTCAAACATTGACCATGTGTCGTTGACCAGAAAAGTTATACAGACGACAAGTCGTCTGCATAGGCTCGGCGCGAAGGAGCAAAATATTAGCGGTATATCAAATTTCTATACCGACGATATGTCGTCTCTATAGGATGCTTAAAAATTAATTTTGATTTATTTTTTATCCATCTTGCAGAAACGAAAAACAATGTTGTTTTGGTCAAGCTATCCAGACGCCATGTTGTCTGGAAAAGGTGGGACCGATCCGTGTGAAAACCCTTTTTTATTATTTTTATTTTTTTTAATGAAATTAAGCGGAACGATGCCGTTTTCGTTTACCTATAGAGACGACATGCCGTCTCTATAGGGTTTCGCTGTAACAAAAACCCTTTCAATCTTCATTTTCCAATCGGCTGCCCAGATATTTTCCTCTCAATTGCTCCAGCGATCCCAGGCATTTTCCAGCATTCCACTTCATCATCCAGCTAAAAGGTAAGGTTTTGGTCCTTGATTTCTTCTTAATTAGGAGCTTGAGTTTTTATTCCAATTTTGGGCTATTTGTTTCCAGTGACCTTCACCACCATCGGCATCTACATATCCTTCCAGTGACCTTATTTCGTGTACATCGTCGGTCCTTCACCACCACTCATATCATCGGTGATTTTGAGGTAAAGTTCCGATTTCATTTTCTTTCTTTTTTGTTTTGGGAAATTTTTAGGATATGTTATATAATTGACTTATGTTTATGCTCACTGTGATGCATAAAATCTTAATTGCTCAACCGGAATGTGTGTTTAGATGAAACCAAAATGATTTATGCAGTTTTTGGGGGTATACTTGTAAATGGAGAACTGAACGTAACCATGAAAGAAGGTATGATAGTGTTTTCTTTTAACCTTTTTGATTCATAAAAGTATTTCATCTGTTTCATAGCAATGTATGTTTAAGGACTTGTTTATGCTCTCAATGCATTTTACATTCTACATATTAATATAATAATAATAATGATGGTTTATATTTCTTGTATTATAGTCTGATGAGGATTGGAAAACATGGAATAGCAACTTTGAGGTTGTTTATATACCTGAAAATAGTGGGGTATATGAGAGTTGTATATATCAATTGCAACAACATCTGTTTGGTTAGGACTAGGTGAAGAGTTTAGTTATATCTAGATAATGATAAAGCAATATACTATGTTCCTTGATTTGATGCAACAAAGGTGAAGGGTCTAGTAGATGTGCAACTGATGGACTCTTTTTCTAATCCATTATTGTTAAAAGAATCAAAATTATCCAAATTGACACCAGAGCCCGATTCAGTTAACAAACCATTTTTCATGGTTGTAATGATTGTAATGGTTGTAATTTTTTTTTCCTTTTTCTCTTTGAATGAAAGATGTGAAACTTCTTTCATTTTTCATGGTTGTAATGATTGTAATGGTTGTAAATGACCATTTTACCCTTTTGTATACATGAAATTAAGAATAAAGAGTAATGAATAAACAAAAATAGGCGTATGAGAGATGGTGGGGCAGCATCTGTTAGAACTATAACTTATTAATTAATGAATTCTTCTTCATGTGTATGTCTATAGCAAAGTGATGATAGTTGATGATCATATCACCTTAATTGAATCATCCAACATAAATGACAGGAGTTTGCTTGGTCAAAGGGACTCCTAAGGTAAAAATCTGCATTCTTTTCTTTATTCCTCAAACTAAAAAGAAGAAATGCAATAATATTTAACTTGTCTCATAAATTGGTAAAACTGTTTGCATGATTTGTTAGATAGTATTACAACTTAGCTAACATAGCAGTTAATCGTTTCTAACTACCAAGGGTAGTTTGGTCATTCTTTATTTTCTAGTTGTTACAAGTTAGTTAGAAGTTTTGATGTGTAATGTTACTCTTTGTATATATATGTAATAGTCCTGTAATTGTTCGATAAGTGAATGAGAAGAAGATCTCTTTTTTTTTTCTTTTAGATTAGTCACATTAGAGACCTGATAGTTGATGTGACATACAAAGATTTATGGTTGGCAACTGCAATGGTATAAATAAAATACATGCCAACATAAAAGCACAACCATTTATTTATATATATTCTTCGAACTTTATTAAGTAATATATATTGTTACTTACTGTGTTTGACAGGCAAATGCCCAGATTTATAGGATGTGTTTTCTTGCATCCAAATTGACAATGGCTTCTACATACCAATGATTCTTGCAACTTACAAGATATATGCTTCATTTGATGGAAGGAGTATCTCACCATGTCCCTTTGAGGTAACTACTTACAACATAATTTTAATTAGGACATTTGGATATTTAAGTAGAAATTGAATTTGTGTCCCTTTTTTGTCCCTATGATGTATTATATTTTTTTTTGCTCTTCAGGGGAGTACTCATTTGCGTCCATAATTTCTAACTTCCAACCACAATCAATGCCACAATTTACCCAAAAGCCCCCCCCCCCCCCCCCCCCGAACCAACCAACGAGCCTGGGGAAATGAGAACAATGAAGATTTTGATTAATCTTTTTGTTATTTTGAACATGAAGACTTGTTTTTTTTGTTATTTTTCCATGTAGTAGATTTTCAAGTGTAATGGTTATAAAATGTTTGATATTATTCTGCACATACACTGCATATGTATTGGGTTTGTTTTAAAAAACAGGTTTAGTAAATATAACAAATCTGTCAAAAATATATTTAAAAAAAAAAAATCTTATACCGACAACATGTCGTCGGTATAGCCCTCCATGTCCAGATGACATGTCGTCCGTATAGATTTATAATAAAGCTTTTTTTACCTCGAAAATCTTTCCCGACGATCCTTTATAGACGACAAGTCGTCTGCATAGGTGGATCTGTACCGACGACATTTTTGACTTTTACCGACGACTTTATACAGTCGACAAGTCGTCGGTATAGGGTATACCGACGACATGTTGTCTGGATAGGTGTTGTAAAAGTCGTCGGTATAGGCCTCTTTCCTTGTAGTGAAAATAGACAAAGGATATGTATGGAAAAAGAATTGAACCTAAGAGCTTTACTTCGCTAAACCAACACCTTAACCAACAACTCTGCTATTTGTTTTGTGTTATAACTGAAGGGATGCATATATATACATTATATCGAAAAAAATTACAAGATTCTTAAACAAAAATTACACTACCGAAATTTTTTTGAGGGGTATCCCGGGATCCCCTTGGATCCGCCTATATTGTTCCGGTTCTTTGGTTGTATTGCATATATAACTATAGTTTGTGCAAACATTAACAAGATAATTTTGGAGAAAAGGGGAAGACCATATTATAAGTTTAAACTATGCATCAAAAATGGGTAAAAAAAATATATGATGTAAAAATCCAAAGAACACATACAAGTTATAATGATCTATTTTGTGTTAGCATAAATTCCATTTTTGTTATCGTATAAATGGAAATGGATAATTGAGATAGAACACATAGTTGAAACCTTGCCCATAGTTGAAAAAATTTATGACAACTTCGAAGATCAATCCCAAACAAACCTCAAGATTAGTTCGTAATGTGAAAACAACCTACAAAGGCCCAATATGGATGGGCCTAATGACCTTGAACTCGTTGTCTAACAAGATAATGCATCCCTTTCACAATAGGAAACTAGTATCTATCGATAAAACACTCAAGAAAAAATCAAGCCTAAAAATGTTTGCATCTTATTATAAAGTTTCAAAAATTCAGCATGCTTTTCTAACAGCCATTGTGTCAACAGATGAGCCTAAAACATTTCTCAAGTAGTAGCAAACTTGATATAGGTGTTGTGTTTTTATTTAAAATTAGTTTAAAAAACATAAGATTTAGCAATGGAAAACTTGATCATTTTTTAATAACATAAACAAGTTAAACACACCAAGGATCATCTTGCAAAGTCTGGAAAGATAAACAACACCAACCAAAGAAGAAGATGGAGAAATCACAACATTTGTAATTCTTTGGATCCTCTTGGGAAACTTGAAAGTTGATGAAGAATGATGAAGACACCAACAAGAAACCAACTTGATGTAGATGCTAGTCTAAAACACTTAATTTTTAAGATTTATGTTCTTATCAAAATAAGAACATAAAGAGAGCATCAAAAGTGAATAATATTCAACAAGATGAACGAAAATGAGAGAGAATCTCATGCATGTATTTCTCTACGGTTTTGAAGCTTTGAATGGGGTAAATGAGAGTGAAAGCCTTTCTTTAAAGACAAAACATTACACAAAGGTCCTAATGCTTCAAGCACACCATGCCCTTACACCTAAGTGTCCCCCATGCTTCTTAAGACTTGTCTTTCTTTCCAATTAAATAATCAAAAGCCCATGTTTTGATTACTAGAAGCAACCTACGATTTTCATAAAGAAGAGAAAGACTCGTTTTATAAATTTTACAAACTTCCTTTATAATATAAAACTTAAACTTTTGGTAAAAGACAAAACGTCTTTATGGTCCAAAATGTTGTATATGACTTAATAATTCATACCATATGAATCGTATAGTTTTGCTTGCTTATGAAACTTATTATTTCCTAGAAATAAATAATTTTCATTTAGTTATAAGAGTTTATTGAATATTTATTAAAACCAATTTCTAATAAATAATCAATTATATCAAGTTGTTGTAAGTGTGACCCTTTAGTATCATATGTTAATTAGCAATATCACTTTAATATGATTCTTAAGCATACTAGATCTTTCAATGGGGTGATGTCATAGAAAATGTTGGTGATTTTATATCACCAAATATATTTTAGTGTAATGGATTTAACAAGTGTTTCAAGAATAATGTTTTAGTTATAATATAAGTTAGGATGTGTGGGAGTGCACACTTGTATTTACTAAACATTGTTAGTACCCAACCCTAATCTACTTGTATTTAGTAAACAATAACTAATCTGTCATTCTTGAAAAATGCAAATTCAGGGACTAATCTATTTTTTTTCTGAAAGATGCAAACTGTTCTCATTTATCCGTTGAGTGGATAAAATCCGGGAAAATAACGACTCCTTTGGAACACAGAAAACCGGGAAACGCTTCCTTCTTCATCTTCTTCTAAAATTGATTTTGATTTTCTGGCTAAAATTAGAATTGTTGCATCAGGAATTATCCTAAGTTTGGATTTCGTGATACTCAAGGCATATAGGGTCGAAATATCAAACAAGGGAAGTGATTACACGATTCCTGTTTTGTTATCCAGATTTCCATAACCCTATTTTGATATTTCCAACCAATATTGTTTGATATTTTTGTTTTCTGGAAAAGATGGCTGGCAATTCATTGAAAGACATGAATACTTCGTTTGGAAAATTGGAGAAATTCCAGGGCCAAGATTTCAGACGTTGGAAAAAGAAGATGCACCTCTGGTTGACCACTTTGAAAGTTGTCTATGTTCTTTCTACTCCAAAACCAGAAGAGGTTGAAGATGCAAGTTTGGAACAAATCAGAAGGAGAAGAAAATGGAGAATGACAACTACATCTGCCTTGGTCACATTCTGAATGGTATGTGTGATTCCCTCTTTGACATTCATCAAAAATATTGAAACCGCAAGTGAATTGTGGAACACACTTGAAACAAAATATATTGCAGAAGATGCTTCAAGTAAAAAGTTCATTGTTTCTGATTTCAATAATTATAAAATGGTTGATTCTCGATCTGTAATGGAACAATATAATGAAATCCTATGAATTTTTAGTCAATTTAAACAACACAACATGTCCATGGATGAATCCTTTGCTGTTTCAAGTGTGGTTGATAAACTTCCACCCTCATGGAAAGATTTCAAACACCATCTGAAACATAGAAACGAAGAGATAAGTTTAATTCAACTTGGGAGTCATTTGAAAATCGAAGAAGGACTTCGTGATCAAGAGAATGACAAAGGAACTGGAAAGGGAAAATCTGAATTTGGACAGCCCCAAGTTCATATGGTTGAATGTGATAAAGAAGACAATTCTAATCATAAGGGCAAGGGTAAAAAAACGTAAGTATGCGGGTAACAACAAAAATTCCAACAAAAAACACAAGTATTCCAAGGAACTTGTGTGTTGGAGATGCCATCTGAAAGGGCATATGAAACGTGACTGTCGGGTGAAACTTGGAAACAAAGGTGCAAGTGGTAGTGGAAAAGATGCTGGTGGTGGCAGTGGGTCTCATGATCAATCTGCAACCAAAGGTCAAATTACTATTGATCTTGTAAGTTCAGTATTCAATGTTATGCTACTAACTCCAGAAGTTTCTTTTGTACAGGGGGTTGATATAGATTCATGGTGGCTTGATACCTGTTCTACACATCACGTGTGTAATGATGAACGGTGGTTCACGAAGTTGAACCTAGTAAATAAAGGTTATGTCTTACACATGGTGGATGAAGGATCAAAGCCAATTTTAGGAACTGGTGTTGTTAGTATTACGTTTACTTCTGGAAAAACAGTTAGTTTGTTTGATGTATTGTATGTACCAAAGGTTCGAAAGAACCTTGTGTCTAGTGGTTTGTTGAATTGTATGGGTTATAAACAAGTTATTGAGTCAAACAAGTATGTGTTGTCTAAATGTGGAATATTTGTGGGATTTGGTTATTATTATGATCGTATTTTTAAGATAAATATTATAAGCTCTACATCACATGTCAAATCTACTTCCATGTCTTCTGCATTTAATCTTGATAATACTATGTTATGGCTTAATAGATTAGGACATGTTCATGTTAAAAGAATGATTGAAATGTCAACATCCGGATTGATTATAGCTTTCGGCATTAATTCTGAGAAATACACAACTTGTATGTTAACTAAAATCATGAAACAAATATTTCCAAATGTTAATAGAAAAACAGAAGTGATGGAATTGATTCATAGTGATCTATGTGATTTCCATGCTACACCTTCCTTGGGAAAAGAAGAGTACATTGTTACTTTTATTGATGATTCAAGTCAGTTTTGTTATGTGTACTTGTTACATTCCAAAAATGAGGCTTTGGAAAAGTTTAAAGTATATAAAAACGAAGTCGAATTACAGTTGGGTATTTCGATAAAATGTTTTAGGAAGGATAGGGGAGGAGAGTACATGGATTCTGAATACTTTCAATCGGTTGGAATCATTCATGAAACTACAACTCCTTACAATCCACAACAAAGTGGTATTGCTGAACGGAAAAACCAAGTTTTAAAAGAAATGGTAAATTCGATGCTTTCTTTTTCGGGTTTAAGTGAAGGCTTTTGGGGTGAAGTTATGCTCACAGCTAATTATGTGCTTAATCGGGTTCCTAATAAATGGAACAATGTTACTCCTTATGAACTTTGGCACAAGAAAGCACCAAATTTGAGTTATTTTCGAATTTGGGGATGTCGAGCAGTTGTGAAATTACCCGAAACTAAAAAGAAAATTTTTGGTGAAAGAGGAATTGACTGCATATTTATTGGATATGCAGAACATTCCAAAGCTTATAGGTTTTATGTTATAGAACCTAATGAAGCATATTCCGTTCATACCATTATAGAATCACGAGATGCTATTTTTGATGAGTTGCGGTATTCTTCAATTCAAAGACCAAAGGATCTGATTCCAAGCACAAGTGAGGTGCCTAAATCAGATGTTAAGGAAGTTGTTTCAATACCAGAAACACAACTTCGTAAAAGTAAACGAGGTCGAGTCATGAAAATTTTTGGCAATGACATTCAACTATTTTTAGTTGAAGGTTCGAGGGATAAAGTGGAGAAACAATAATCATATTTCTCTCATCTTGAGATTGATCCAAAGACTTAGTGTAACATCCAAAATATGACCCAAAAATTTCTTTTAAAACAATACTAAAACCATATTTATAAAAACCGCATCATAAGTCATAACATAATTTCCAAGTATTAATCCAAAACATAATCTTATTATCAGAGTAAACATTCCCAGGCTAATTGACTATGGTGTGTGCACTGCAATCTCTCCGAGTTCCTCCCTTGAAAACCGAGTACCTGAAACCAAAAAATGAAACCGTAAGCACGAAGCTTAGTGAGATCCCCCAAACTAAGACATACCATACAATAACATATAAAGCACATACTAGGCCTTGCCCACTGCATCGGACCGAGGTCCGGAAACTAACTGGGACCTTGTCCCCTGCATCAGACCGAAGTCCGAACTAACTGGGGCCTTGCCCCCTGCATCGAACCGAAGTCCGGAAACTGGCTGGGACCTTGTCCCCTGCATCGGACCGAACTCTGGACTAACTGGGGCTTTGCCCCCTACATCGAACCGGAGTCCGGAAACTGAATGGGACCTTGTCCCCTGCATCGGACCGAAGTCCAAAACTAACTGATCGTAGCATAATATAAACACATATCAACTAGCATAACACATACCATCTAGCATAAACACATATACTGGCTGACTGGGACCTTGTCCCTTGTATCGGACCGAAGTCCGGACTAACTGCATCGGACCGAAGTCCAGAACTAACTGAACATAGCATAACAGAAACATATCAACTAGTATGAACACACATATACTGCATACTGCATCGGGCCGTAGCCCGGAACACATAACACATAAATCCTGTCTGAGCCACGAAGGCATCAAACATACTAACTATTGCATCGGACCGAATTCCGGAAACTACTGCTAGCTAAACGGACCGGCATTGTGGCCTTAGACCCGTTTCTACTGGAAGGAAACTCACCTGAACTGTCGAGCTCTGTTGATAACCCTCTAGCTGCAAACCGACCACCTTCTGAGCCGCTGCTCCTCTAGCTCTCTGAACTACCAATAACAAAATGATACTTAGTCTGACAGTCCTCCAAAAGTCAACTAAGTCAACTCTGGTCAAAGTCAAAGTTCTGGTCACAGTCAACCTTCCAGGTTGACCCTACTCACCGAGTCAGCCTACTGACTCGCCGAGTTCATAAGCTCTGAAATCCCTTTCATTCGCGACTCAACTCGCCGAGTCAGACCATGACTCGCCAAGTCTACTGATTTCCGAGTCCTAACCTATCCACTCACTGGGTCCCCACTCAACTCACTGATTCGAGTCTTAACTCGAAGGGTTTAGGGTTTTGCAACTTGACTCGCCGAGTCCAAGGCAATCTTCAACAGACTCGTCGAGTTGCTGCCTAACTTCATCCAACTCGCCGAGTACACCCATGTGACTCGCTAACTCTCTTTATTTCTTAATCCATACTGTGGCTTTTCGAGCCATGCAGGGGATCAAATCCATAGATCCATTCCTCTAGATCCTAAACCCCACATAAAGTGGCAAACTTTACGTGTAACCAAGGAGTTATAGGCTTAGAACACTCTAGAGCTAGGGTTTGTAACAAAGGGGCTTCACCAACAACTTATTAGCCTAAACTTTATGACTTTCTAGGTTATTACCAACCTAGATCTGAGGTAGCAACCTCAGATCTACTCCAAACTCGAAATAGATCTCATCCATACTTAAAATGACCAAAACTCAAACATAAGATAGATCTAAATGCACATAAGCCCAAACAACAGAATATTACCTCAAATGAAAGCTCCAACTGAAGTAAATCCCGGATCTACACCACTCTTTTGTAGCAAAGCCCTTGATCTTCAAGCCTCTCTCCAAGATTCTCTCCTCCAAGGCTCTATTCTCTCAAATAATGAAGGCTCACTCAATTCTAGGGTTTGTGGAACTCAAAAGGGGAGCAAAGAGGCTGAGGGTGGGTTATAATGTGCTTTATATAAGGCACAACCTCTGGGATTAGGGTTTTTCTCGCCCAGATCAGACTCGCCGAGTTCACTCGCTGACTCGCCGAGTCGGTCACTTACTCAATGAACCGGATCCCGCTCCAACTCGTCAAGTTCCTCCCTGGACTCGACGACTTGACTCTTGATTTAGAGATTAACCTTTCTTTTCTTGGTCTTCCTGATTCTGGGTGTTACAACTCTCCCCCACTTAAACTAGACTTCATCCTCAAAGTCCACCACAGCCAACTATTAGACAACCCACTTACTGCTTACCACTAGCTATGCACTGGACACTTTTCGCTACTTAGTATTGAGTACCCATCAATTACCTAGTCAAATTCTACCATAGTCTTCTTTCCATTACTGCCACTGACTGAAAATTTCTGTTGTCCCTTATCCACCTTCCGGATGAACCGAGACCACCCTGGTCCCTACTGATGTCTCCATATCTAGGTTACCAGACTCCTACCGGTCACTACACCCCATCTCAATCTCCTAGTCGCTTTCAACGACTTCTGAAGATACCTCGACTATCTATTACTGTTCTACCCACTCTGCCACACATACTGAATCGATGCTGCTGGAACCAGCCTGCTTATCTCTCACCTGACTACTCAACTTCCAATAACTCGAGCCTTCCATCCAGAAAGAAAGGCTACCTGCCTAATTATCCTTGCAGATCCCTTATACTTGGCAGAAGACTCAAATGATCCTGCTGAGTGGGACTTGCCATTTCAAATTGACCAACTATACCTGTGACAACCCAAAGTTTATTCCGTTATATTACCCCGTTTCCGTTAACGGAATATTGCATTTTATAAAAGTTCTGTTAATTTAAGTTCGTCAAATAAATAAATGTCTTATTTATTTATATATTTTATGTCATTATCGTCGTCATAAATAAATAAACACACGTAAATTACAATTCCATTTAGTTGGAAAAAGTTAATTCTTATTACGACCATTTAACCGGGTAAAAATCATAAACCTCGGTAAACTCTAGTATCGGGTAGTCGTATACTGGGCGCAACACCCAAGGTATATATATAGGGAGTTGGGTACTCCATTTTGAAGCTTTTACCACCCTAAACCCATTTCATCCCTCTACGCTCTCTCATCAAGCTCGATTTCGCCTCAAATCCTCGAGTTTCCGCCTCCAAAATGCAAGATCTTCTACCCTAACTTGTTCTAAACATCATTGGTTGAGGCTTTAACCCAAAAATCGAACATATAGGCTGTTAAAGAGGAGTTTACGACCTAAGAACCTCCTTAGGCCGTAAACCCCTAAAATAAGGCCAAAATGTCCCAAATTTGTCCCTCTGAGCTTAGAATCTAATTGGGGATTTAACCTAGGAGTGTTTAATCCATAAAACAACAATTTTTGGGGCATAAAAGAAGGTTTACGGCCCAAGAACATGCTTAGGCCGTAAACACCCTCTAAACTTGTAAAATCAAGTCCAAAACACTCCCAAACCACCCTTAGACTTAGGATATGAATTAGGGACTTGCTATTTCGGGTTTGGAGCAATTAAACACAAAGATTTGAGGGATAAAATGGAGTTTATGGACCAAGCATATGCTTAGATAGTAAACTCCCCCAAACCATGTCAAATGAGAGTTTGAGTCCCCTAAATGGCCTTATACCTTCACTAGAATTTACTAGAAATGAGCCAAGGACTTTAAAATCAAAGATTTGAGGGTGTATGAGAGTTCACGACCTAAGCCATGGTGCTTACGGCTGTAAACTCCCAAGGAGTGGTCATTTGGACCGTAAACTCCAAGGGAGTGCCCTCTTGGAACCCTAATCACCCCTAAAGCCTTGTATACTACCTTAAAACCATTTCTATAAACCACAATAAGGCTTGAAACCATTCAAAAACACTCCTCCCATGAGTTTACGGCCGTAAACTCACGGGGGATGTGGCCTCCCAACCGTTAACTCACATAAAGTAAGTTTTAGGAGAGTAAATTCCTTATCCGAGCCATACACACCCTTAAATGTTACCCCGGACACCCCTAGCACTTAATTAAAGTATTTTCCGCACTTTAGGATGCATATACTTGTTAAATTAGTATTATATGTACTAATTGTATGTAAGCATATGTTATCATATGTTAATAGGTCACTAAGTGTGTTCAAGTCTTTACTTGACACCGAGCACCCAACCGACACCTTCGTTCGATCCACTTACAACAGGTGAGTTCATACCCCTGAATTAACCTTTTTAAATGTTTTTACATGTTTTATGGAGGGGATACAAGTTAAACATGCCAGTTATCATATCAATCACATTTGATTGATAACCCTCATGCACAAGGATTCATTACACTGTTAACTGTTTTACCAAGTATGATACTGTAAATGGTTTCCTAAAAACGTCTTTATGTGTCCAACGCTTTTCTCAAATTACCACTCGTGTTGTACGTTTTATTTCAAACTCTGCTACAGCAGCATTTTAATCAACTGTTTTCTCTACTTTAACAAGGTTACAATCAAAACTTGTTTATGAATGATTTTCTTAAAATATAAAGGTTTTCCAAAGATTTCATCCAAGTTTTCTTCCATGTTTTATACTCCTACTTTGTTAGATACTACTACTTCGATTATACTTCTTGATAGTTAATGCTACTACTTTGTTAACACTTTTACTTCGTGATACACTTTTACTTCACGATACGGTTTTGCTACTACTTTGTTAGATACTACTGCTTCGATTATACTTCTTCGTAGTTAATGCTATTGCTTCGCTTTTACTTCTACTTTGTTAAACACTTAAACTTAGTTAAATGCATGCCTATGCTTGTATAAGTTATATAAATAATGTTTAACGGACTTAGGAAAGCTAGTTCGCCCTATTTCCTTTTATTTGTTGAGATGTGGTCTGGTGGGATTGGATATCCGTCCGAAGGTCGTTTGATCATTAGTTATGTATTATACAAGCATAGACATATAGGTTTACATTAGTCAATTCAGTTGTGAGTCTCTATCTTTAGTCCAGTATTTCACATCAGATCTCACTACACGAGATACAGCTTCAGTACACGGTCTTCTCCGTTTTCAGGATAGTAACCAGAGTCTCTTGTAGGGAGAGCGAACATTGTGTGTATAGCTATATGGGATTGACACCCCCGCACCCAGACTACTAGCTACAGTCCATGTCCTACCAAGCCAAAGGGTGACAAATGTCATATTCATAACAACGCTTGCAGGGCGTCAAGCTCTCTAGTGTTTATCAGTATGGTTACAAGTATCTCGGGGTTACCTTATAATTCACGGCCTTCAGGTAATGAGTTTTAACACTGTATTCACTATATTTAGACCTTGCTAGACGTATCATTCGTTTGATACTGTTTGGGGTCTGTGTTCACTATTTTTAGACCTTGCTAGACGTATCTTTCATTTGATACTGTATGGGGTCTGTGTCTCCCCTTTTGTTAGACTGAATCAGGAGTACCGTTCATTCGATACTCCCCTGGAGTTTATGATTTCTTTTGTTAGACTGAATCAGGAGTACCGTTCATTCGATACTCCCCTGGAGTTTATGATTTCATTTGATATGTTATTTTCCCTGATATTCTCCTACTTTCTTTCAAAATCAATACCACATTTGATAATGACAGTGTTAAGGGGAAATTTCTTTTTACCACATAACTCTGTACAGTCTTGGTAGAAGACTTCTTTTAATTAGAAAATATATGATTTTCTGGAAAGGACTCTAATTCACTATACACTTTAAAACTACTACTTATATAAAGTTATTTGGATAAAATGATACTAAATACTTATGAACTCACCAGAATTTGTAAAAATGTTGATACTCGCTTTTCAAATAACTTGTATTCTCAGGTCAGATTTAGACAGGTACATTCCAGGAGCTTTTAGATGAGGACAGTTTAGTACCAAGCTGCATCTATATTATTACTTGTATTACTTTGATGAAGTTTCTATGTAATGCAAACCATGTAAAACTATTACAATTAAAGCAATGGTTGTTGCACTTTGATTACTATACTGCATATGTTGTGATACTTGACATGATGTCATCCACCCCAAAACGTTTCCGCCGTTCCGGTTTTGGGGTGTGACAAATTGGTATCAGAGCACTGTTTATAGTGAGCTAAGTATATCAATTCATAAAAGATATACAGCCTATAAATACATAGGGATAAAGCACTCTGACCAAGAATTATACTTTAAAATCTAACCATATTTTACCAAAGTATAAGAACATCCGGAATCTAAACACTCAAAAACAAGTATCACAAGAAGAACAAGAATAAAAGTCTTCGGATGTTGAGCACTACAACAAACCTGGGTAGTTATGTAATCGTAAGCTGGAATAAATGTAACATGATCAACGACATTTATTCGAGATGCGATGAACGTGTGCCTGGGAGTGATAGTGGTGTTGCAACAGGTCTGAAACTTACCAACTAGGAATGCTAGAGCAAAACATAAAGTTTAAAATACTATAGGAGTATTTTGGAATACTAGAAGACTCACACTAATCCCATAATCATATTCAGAAGATAGGAAACAAACAAGAAAATTTAAAATACCATAGGGGTATTTTAGGATCTATAGATAACCTTGTGTGTAGAACTAAAAAGATCCTTATTGATATACCTACAATTACAGAGGGTATGCTCCCAAGATTATATATAATAAGGATCCCGTAGGCTAAGAATGTGTGGTTTCGCTCTACTTCCTTTTCCTTGTTTGGATGTGGATATAAAGTAGTATCACATATTCGAAGGCCTATCGGATCTAAGCTATATATGATTTGTATACCTTGTGTAATCGTAGCAGGACTCGATATGGATCTCCCACTGAAATGTTAATAATCTCTTAGAATTCTTTAGACATTTCCATTCTCGTACAAACCCTGTAGAAAACCCCATCCACTTCAGAACTCGACAGAAGAGGTGATGCAGACCCAGAAGAGGTTCATTGAGAGGATTTCCAGTTAGGAAATAAATGAACCAAGACGAGACTATTGGAATCACCAAGTGCCTATATCTTTTTAGGGCCATGGTGGGAAATTCGTCTAAACTTCCAAGATTTCCAGTCATCCATCCTGAAGCGATGACACTCAGAGTCGGAATCAGAAGGAAGGCGGGGTATAGATTCAATATGCGCATACGAGGAGAGAACCCTAGGTAACTACCCGAAGGAAACCAACGCCGGACCTAGTCAAAGATACGAGGTAGACAGAGGGAGCCAGTACATGGAATACGAGGTAGACAGAGGGAGCCAGTACATGGAACCTGGGAAGTGTCTTTTCCTCGTGTTCGTCATGCTAATACTCCCATAAAATAATACAATTTAGTGAGTTAGTGGTTACACTACTCACGCTATGTGTTAGGTAAATCGACTTTTCCCGTTGCAAGTAACATGCTTAGAGCGGATCCCCGCAACTCTATTGAGGACATTTAGCCATAAGTCTTCATGAGCTTTTTTCCCGCAGACTTCGTTCCGAACTGTTCTCAAATTTTTCCAGGCCAGAGAGTGAAACCTTTCCCAGTATAAAGGTAACCTATTAGGAACGACTCCCATCTTATGGCTTTTTCCGATACTCACACTCCTACCTTGTACACCATGACTACATCATAGGGATGTAGGTCGACACTCAGACAACCAATATCCGAGGCATGGGAAAATTTTATGCCTAATACAGTAAGGATAGATACGTCCAGGGTTAACCTTCGTATCTCATCAACTTATATTCCTTTTTCCGTGTAGGAAAACCATGCCTCCGAAGAAGCGTAACCCATCCTCCAGCAAGAAACCGACTCTCCTACTCGATGAAGCTACGTTCCAGGCTGCAGTCTCGGCAGCCGTTGCAGCTATCAGGGCTCAGTTGAATGCTAACACCGCCAATGTTAGCAAGAGCCCTATCGAGAATTCCGATCCCAGCCACAGATAGCAGCAACCCCCAACCGCATACCCAACCACCCAAGGACCTCAGCCAACTTTACTAAAGAGAAGCTTCCAGAACGGGGAGGGAAGTACCTCGGCTCAAGGTCCTTCCGAAGGACAACGAGTTGACACAGTCAATACCCCTGCCAACCCTTCCATCCCAACACCTACGAGACCATACTTAGGAAGCCTTCCCCACTGCAGCAAGTGTAGCTACCATCATCATGGTATATGCCAGGAGCTCTATTTTGCTAGGTGCCACATGAAGGGGCATACTACTCGCATCTGCAGAACCCCGGTTGAGTTTATTACATCAACCACCTATGTGGCGACCAATACAGTTTGCCACCTGTGTGGTGAGATTGGAACCTTCAACAAGGATTGCCCAACTGAAGGAAAAGACAAGGACACGGGAGGAGTCTGACTCTAATGCTTGGGAAGAAGCATCAAGGAACCTGGTAGAATTTGGTACGTCTCTCAATCTTAGATAGTTAACCGAAAACACTGAAAGGCTAACTCTAAATATAATTACTTCCCCATTAAGGTGAAAGTCGCAGCACTATGATAAGATTTAAAATTCATCAGGTAAAATTATAATGGCTAAACATGTGCGTTACGGCCATGTATAATTGAGATGGATAGACCTAGAGTGAGTGAAGGCCGCCTCATTTCCTGTTCCTCGTTTGGTTGTGGATTTAAGGCGGAGTCACTCAGTCAACAGTCCTCCCCACCTTAATTATACATGACTAGTATATGTGAGGTGATTATAGAAATGCCTCGTGAGAATCCATTCATGAAGAGGTACTCTATTCAGAAACATTCAGGACTCTCTATAGTTCCGCATCAACTCTATCGGTCCAAGTATCCGCGACCGTGATACACGGGATGAAACCCGAGACGCCAAGAATTGGTGTGCCCGTTCGGCACATGACTCTATTGACCCTCATTCTATATCATGTCGATGTATGCAAACTTCGACGCCTCTATCGATCATGGTTTGACTTAATGTAACCAGGTGCAACTCCCTAGTGCTGTGTAAAAAGAACTTTCACCGTAGCCATTTCGGCAAATAAAGGTTCTTCCTAACCTAAACAAAAAAATAAATAAATAAAGACTAATGCGATCCGTTAGTCGTCACTCTTATTTCAAAACTCCCGAAGTACCCAGGAGAAGAGTATCACGTGCTGTTAACCAACCCTTCTTAGACAGATAGAAACCAAAGCGAAAGACACTGCAGGCATTCCAAAAGACGATAACCACCCGAAACATACCTCGTAGAATTCCCAGAAAGACCCTTCGCACCTCACAATCAAGTTCGTGGTTTGAGAGGATAGAACTCATGAGACTGACCACTATAACCGAGTATGAGCCCTACCACAAACCTCATAGTAAGACCCTTCATCTTGTTCCATAGAATAGGAACTAGAGTCAAGAGAAGCCCTGCGGGTTGAGCTACTATAATGACCACAAATCCGAAATTTGTTGTCATCCCTGTTAAGCCAACATAGTAGCTAACACCCTCAGTTGATAAATAAATCTTAGTCGTAAGAGCCAAGGACATTGACTACGACCATCCATTCACGCTTAATCCCACAAATTAAGCATCTCAGCGGATATCATGGAAATCCAGAAACTGAAATAGGTTAAACCCTGAGAAGGGTGGATGAAGAGATTAAAGTTTCGAATGATGGGAATCTATACTCACTAGATTTGACCTAGACTGAGAAAACTCAGAACCTTCGGAAGAGTAGTTGCAGAAGGTGTTCGCACTACTCAGGAACTTCACCCACCCCGTTACAGACGAGTAGTGCCTAGGATCCTCCGCCCTCTCGCATGGAGGAATTCACCGCCGCCTTGTAGGCGATAGACTGCATTCTCCGAAGCGAACACTAGAATACCGAGAACCACAGTATAACCATCGCAACCAAGAATACTTTATCAAAGTGCGAAAGTAGTTGCATTAAGCCGTATAACCCAGACCCCGAAGAGATTATAGACTTGACACAAATCTAGGTGTTAGTTGATGGGTTATGCAAGAGCAACAGCTTTCCGCACTGAAATAAACCAACATCTTAGAGATTCATTTGACTACTAGCTATTCCACGAATACTATCTCACGCAGAAATAGTAGAACCACCTCCCGAAATAGTCCAACACTCGTCTAGTGAAACCCTATCTCCCCGACCCTGAGGGTTTCCATTGGAAATATCTCAAGAATCAGAAGTGCAGGTTCATTTTGCACAAGATTGTGATAAACACTCTGCAACAAACAAGTACCCGTAGACACGCAATCCATCCGATGATCTAGAAACAACCTGAAGGACTACAGTTCCAGTATGAGAGAGAACGTTAGGAACTTCGAAATGGCGATCACACCAGTGATGATCTTGCCATAGAAGTACACTATGTTCTAAAGTACTGAAAAGCTCTACCTTTCCGAGAGCTTTGGACCATCCGAGATCCTTTACAGAGATTGGTCTAACCCTCAGCAGACCACTACTACTTTCGGATATTCCACAAACTTCATCCTAGATCGATCCACTTCTTAGACTTGATAAGTGCTTGCCCGATGTCACTCTTCGTATCCCACACATCTTGATAGAAACCACTGAGACTCCTAAATTGGTAGACATACCTATAGGAAATCGCTAACTACACGAGACGGAATCCGCATCCCATAGGTGAAGGTCTGTTGGAATGATAGA
Organism: Lactuca saligna; assembly: GCF_052625555.1. Lineage (NCBI taxonomy): Eukaryota > Viridiplantae > Streptophyta > Magnoliopsida > Asterales > Asteraceae > Lactuca > Lactuca saligna. The sequence continues at coordinate 136,631,896 of NC_136422.1, read as the reverse complement.
CACAAGCCAGAGATCACTTGGGAGTGCAAGGCAAACCGAATAGGAAGTACCCTCCTGCTTTACTCGGTCATTCATACCTACTTCCTTGCCTAAACCTGAATTTCAGGACGAAATTCCCTCTAACGGAGGGATGATGTGACAACCCAAAGTTTATTCCGTTATATTACCCCATTTCCGTTAACGGAATATTCCATTTTATAAAAGTTCCATTAATTTAAGGTCGTCAAATAAATAAATGTCTTATTTATTTATATATTTTATGTCGTTATCGTCGTCATAAATAAATAAACACCCGTAAATTACAATTCCATTTAGTTGGAAAAAGTTAATTCTTATTACGACCATTTAACCGGGTAAAAAGCTTAAACCTCGGTAAACTCTAGTATCAGGTAGTCGTATACCGGGTGCAACACCCAAGGTATATATATAGGGAGTTGGGTACTCCATTTGAAGCTTTTACCACCCTAAACCCATTTCCTCCCTCTACTCTCTCTCATCAAGCTCGATTTCGCCTCAAATCCGCGAGTTTCCGCCTCCAAAACGTAAGATCTTCTACAGTAACTTGTTCTAAACATCATTGGTTGAGGCTTTAACACAAAAATCGAACATATAGGCTGTTAAAGAGGAGTTTACGACCTAAGAACCTCCTTAGGCCGTAAACCCCTAAAATAAGGCCAAAATGTCCCAAATTTGTCCCTTTGAGCTTAGAATCTAATTGGGGATTTAACCTAGGAGTGTTTAATCCATAAAACAATAATTTTTGGGGCATAAAAGAGGTTTTACGGCCCAAGCACATGCTTCGGCCGTAAACACCCTCTAAACTTGTAAAATCATGTCCAAAACACTCCCAAACCACCCTTAGACTTAGGATATGAATTAGGGACTTGCTATTTAGAGTTTAGAGCAATTAAACACAAAGATTTGAGGGATAAAATGGAGTTTATGGACCAAGCATATGCTTAGACAGTAAACTCCCCCAAACCATGTCCAATGAGAGTTTGAGTCCCCTAACACTACTAGAAAAACAGCCTTTTACGACGCTCATTGCGCGTCGTAAAAGGCTCAGACAACGCGCAAATGCGCGTCAAGGAAGGCCCTGTCATAAAGAGAGACGGCGCGCATTTACGACGCTCATTTACGACGCGCAATTACGACGCACGTTTACGACACGCAATGCGTATCAAGGAAGGCCCTGTCATAAAGGAAGTCGACACGCATTCGTGTGTCGTAACCTTACGACACGCGTGTTAATGACATGCAATGCGTATCAAGAAAGCCCCTGTCAAGAAAGGCCATGTCATAAATGAAGATGACACACATTTTTGCGTATCATGATTTTAAATGTTTAAAAAAAATATTATTTATAGATTTATATATTTTCAAATTAAATTTCTATTTAATGTTTCATAATAGAAAATAAAATATCATATACAAAAACTAGAATCCATTGCATAAATTTAATGTCATACAAATAATCGTTCCATGAAAAGATAAAACAAATCAATAGTAGTAACAAAAAATTTACAAACGAATTAGATACAAAAAAATACAATCCATTGCCCCTTTGCTTATTCAAGATCAACCTGCAAGTAGCTAAATAATATGTACAAATTCACCCTTGTTTCTAATCATTTTCTTAAATACTTTACAAACATCCATAGTACCTGAACTATAGTTATTGCAGCCTTGTTTCTTCTTCTTCTGAACTCATCCCTTGCAACCATTACTCTAAGCCTAGTCTGAATAGATACAACAGCTCCTTGTACACCTCGTTTCCATCTTTATATGACACAACCAAATGCTCACCAGTAGCATCGCATGCTATCTTCTCGAAATTTTTGCCAAATACTTAGACCAGGGAATCTACTTCTTCCATGAATGGTCATAATTTTATCCTGCAAACACAGTACCCTCTTTCCCATGGCTTTCAAGGTTACTCCGTGTTGGAGCAAGAAGATGCAGACCTTGCAATCCAGAAACATATAATTCAAACATCAACAAACTTGGGTAGCTCTTGGATTGTTAGATAACATGCCACATAAAATCAAAACCAGAGTATTAAAAGTACGAAACAAAGTTTGGTTAGGATAAGTGAAAATTAATGAATATTCTAATGTTTGATGAATATTCTAATGTTCTAATATATTAATAACTCTAGGAAGAACAACCACTGTGCTTTTTGACCTCCCTGATACGAATGTTCTAATGTTTTAACATATGAATATCTCTAGGCAGAACAACCACTGTGCTTTTTGACCTCACTAAACTCAGCATGATAAGAACTATAAAGTAACATTAATATATAGAACAAAAAGATATACTTAATTGTTGATGATGAGCTTCTGGATATGTAAATGTGGTTGTATTTTGTTATTAGAACCTACCAACAAAATCTATATGCATGTGGAATAGCAGGTCCAAAAAAATCTATATATATTCAATAAGCAAATTAGGTTATAAAAGTGATAAAAATACCTAGGTAGTGTATGCATAGTTCATCAGTAGTTTCAGGGATCAACTGTTCACAGAATCAATTTGAATTGCTTGATATATGGTCAATGGCTGGAAATAAAACCAAAATAGTCAAATTTTATGGCTTAAATGAGAAAAACACAAAAATATAAGTATGTAACCATATATACTAAATCTAATACAAACATTCTATGAAGTATATGAAACTACATTACCCAATGAAGTCGGATAAAAAAGGAACCTGCTGCTGACGGCTATGGCTTGTCACCGATTGAGTCCCCTAAACTGAGTTTGGATAAACCTACAAGCTGATCCACATTGATGGGGTCTTGGAGTGGACTGTTGTGGGTTTAAGAACCTGATGAGACTCTGTTTTAGCTGCTGGTGCGGGCCCACCCCAAAAGGGCACCACCAGCAGCAGCGTAACACTTGTATTGTGCCTCTTGCACCAAGTTCATACCTGGCTCCACAATGTTTGAGCTAGAAGAATCCGTTGATTCACATTCATCCTCATCTTCTTCTTCTTCTTCTTCTTCTTCTTCTCCTCCTTCTTCTTCTTCTTATTCTTCTTCTTCTTCCACTTCTTCTTTTTCCTCACTGTAGGAACACACATTTTAGATTGGGTCTCTCCATCATGGGATTGGGAACCCATCATATTCATACCAGCATCAAGAGGTTGCGCAAATTCAATAAACCATATTACATCAATGCATTATACATGTAAATAATCTAAATGTATATTGTATAAGATACATACATCATCCGACACCAGAGAATGGAAGAGTAAACATGACTTTTTTTCAAATCCCATGATAACTTTAATTAAGTCTATGACAATAAAAGATCCAAAAGGCTTATATTTATATTTATATAACATTACCTATGCTAAAAACTCTTTGAACTGCACAAGGAAATCCCATATGTGGTTCTTAAATGTATAAAGGTCTGATCTTGACTCAAATAGTCCATTCACAAATTTCGCAACCTAGGAGAATTACATTACATCCCTCCATCAGATATCTAAATATAACATAAATAAACAAACATCACTTGCAATTGTAGTTTTTATCATACTCCTATACTAAATTACCAAAATAAATTACCAAGCATTTCACTCATAGATTGAACCAACTGCATTCCATCTCACCTGTATTCCCCCCAAAAATGAAAAAGATCCACGTGCATGCCTACGCTTGCTGTTTGAAGGAGGACTCTTTTTCCCACTTCTAGAAGTCAACATAGATTGAACAGCTCCAGAAATGATGGAACCAAACCTAAGTGTCATCAACATCAGTATTCATTCATTCAACTGATGATAGATAGATAGATAGATAGTCTTGGAAGAAAAAAAAAATAAATAAAAAGTTAAAAACCACTGTCTATTACCACAAAGATGAGAGAAGTAACCATGTAGGTTCTTTTTCAACCTTAGCAAACACAGTGTTTCGGCTAGCTTCTGATAGCATTTTTCTAGCTACATCAAGCATTGTTCTGGGAAATCTTTACCAAAATAAATAAAAAGTTAAAAACCATTGTCTATTACCACTTCAGCATCATAATTATGAGAAAGTTCAAACTGTTACCTGGCTGGATAACCAAGAGGCAGCTTTGGGGAGACAGATGCAAGTGCAGCCAAAATTGTAGCTTGTCCACTTAAGGACTAAAGCTCAACCTTGAGATTGTTTCCCTGTATTACATTTTCAGAAAACAATATATATAAACAAGTGAAGTAACTAAATTTCAAATTCCTTTTAAAAGAAAACTAGGTCTTTGAAAAGAATCAAGAGTTTGCTGCTTCTATTAATAAGTCTAACAGTTTGGGCATGCAGGGGCATAATGGGAAAAGTAGTCTGATTCCGAGTGGAAAAGAGGAAAGAGAGGAAAAGGGCATGGGTAGCATGGATATACAAAAGCAAATTATTGCTGGTAATTATTGCTGGTAATTGCTGGTGATGAATTTCTACATTAAAAATTATAAGTTTCTATCAAAAGTATCCAAACTTTCACATAATGATAGCTTTAAATATTCACCAAATGTCTTAAATACCCTTTGATAATGATGCAAAAAAAAAAGGCTTATAATTCTCAGACTTGGAATTTATAGGAAATGTACCTCATAAACAGTCATTTCTTTGCAAAAAGAGGCTACTGATCTTTTGGAATTGTCATCAGCTAACAACTCTTCGTTACAAATGATGATTTTACCCCTATCAGAAATGCTAGTGTATATAAGTGGTCGTTAGGGTCATTGCTGGAAGATTCTGAAATTTTCCCTACACCAGTAAAAAGAGGGTTAAGTGATTAGAAATAAATCTTTATACTATTAAAAAATAACATGTGAACAAACCTACACATATCAATTATCTGTTCCAGGATTAATAACTGAAATTACCTGTCTTGACCCTCTCCAGCTGCTGCTGCAAAAGACTCAACCCTGTCATTGTACAAGCTTTTATTCCCACATGCTAATATCATATCAAAAAACAAATATATTTATTTACTACGCTACGCATAAAAAATAAATACCATCATAAACAGGATATAAATTTACTAAAATTATTTGGCATTTCCCCATGGTCTATAGCAGCAACACCACCTTGTTGATTTTCTGCGGCTACACGCATCATCATGTTGAAAAGCAAACCACCTGCATGAAAATTGTACACTTGACTCTCTTTCAGGCGTCCCATTGTTGAAAGCAAACCACATGCATGAAAATCAAGAAATGAGACTTTCTTTCCCTAACTTTTTACGAATTTGCCCTTACCTGACAAATTGTGCAGAAACTAAGTTCTTGATCAGCAGATGAAACAACTTCCAACTTTGAAGACATAAATACCCTTGTTTACAAATAACCTGAAATAAAATCCTCTGATAACCTTGATCCAGCATTCCCAATCTGCTCACCTAATGCAAGAAGCTCCTGCATATACACAAAAGGTCAATTTCGTAATTTGACTAAAAAAGAAGCCAATCTTTGTATACTCATAAGACATATGATCAATATCCATACGCATATCTCTATGATGATCAACTCTTCATCCATAATTAGAAATATCAAGCATTGCAACACCCTGTTATTAGAAAAAAAAAATTAATAAAAGGAATTTCATTTTCTTGCATGATTTGATTATGAAGAGAGTAATATTTAATAATAATAATTAACATCTTCAGGAAGAACTCTTAAATGTGGAAAGTCATGTGGTCTTTCCAAGCTCGGTTAAAAGAGGGGTTTATGTAGAAGCTAGTGTTTATAAAAATCCACAGTTCCATTGAAGGAAAAAAGTTAGAGCATCAATAGAGATGAAGATTGAAACCTGCTTGAGATCTGGTCGAGATAAATTGGACACGACAAAGAAATTCAACGCACTGTTCTTCAATGTCAAATAAAATGAGAAGATGGTCTGATTCACCTGTCGTTCAATGAAATGATTCAAACAGAAGCCCTAATTTTAAAAGACGATAGCTATACTAAAACAAGAGAGTCAACATGAGAAGTATCAAGAGGTTCACATTACCTTGGAGACGACTTGAGAAGTATTAATCAAAAGTTTCAAGATCTCTCTGCTACAATGGTTCAATCCCGCATTTTGATTTCGCCACAACCACCACAATGGTTTTGACTAGCGATTCAGTATAGGGAATAAACCATACAAAAGCTATCAAATAACCCTTGGAGTGAAATTAAAGAAACCGTGAAGATTTTAGTGGATAGATGAAGAGAGATTTTAGTGAAGAGATGAAGAGCTGGGGAGGGGACGAAATCGATTTCTAACTGAAAAGAAAAATCTAATTGAATAGATAAACCTATTAAGGTGGCGGTCAGGGAGGTGAGACAGGACGCAATCACAGGTGTAGTGGAAGAGTCACATTCGTAGTCATCAGTGCGATGGAGGAGTCGCACACCCAACTGAGAGTGAAACCATTAAGTTATAAGTATTAGCTTATCGTTGGTCGATTTGTAATGAGGAAGGCCTGACGTCGCTGGAGGAGAAGTGGCGAAGCAAGGTGAATCATCCATTATTTCAGAGCTAAGAGAGATGCGAGATTGTTTTCATTCTTGAAAAAAACCCTAGCTAAAATGGTCACAACGATTTTGTGGAATTTAGTATTTGGTGATGTTTTGGGATTTTGTTGTGCGAGAAAAGACGAGTGGTTATGATATTAGGGTTTTTTGGGTATTGATCAGTGAGGAGAGGGAAGAACGATGGAAATAATGCAGAGGATGAACGAGATGTTTGATGATACTGAAGATGAAAGTGAGGGACCTAGGGCTTTTTCTTGCTAAGTAGAAGAGGCGGGGGGATTAATTTTTAGGGTTCAATAGGCGGGGGTAATTTTCATCGATTTCATTTCCCGCCTAAAACGCGTGTTTCACTTAAAAATTATAAAGCGACACCTTTAAATGACGCACATTTTATGAAAGGCGCCCTCCGCATTTCTTTTTTTTTCTTTTCTGACACTAATTTTAGGGCGCGCACAAATGCGTGCCCTCTATCTTTCAAATTTTGCAAAACTAACATTATCTTTTAGGGCACTTGCAAATGCGCGTTGTCTATCAGCGAGTGTCATTGTTTGCGCGTCATTAAAGGGCTATTTTCTTGTAGTGTAAATGGCCTTATACCTTCACTAGAATTTACTAGAAATGAGCCAAGGACTTTAAAATCAAAGATTGGAGGGTGTATGAGAGTTCACAGCCTAAGCCATGGTGCTTACGGCTGTAAACTCCCAAGGAGTGGTCATTTGGACCGTAAACTCCAAGGGAGTGCCCACTTGGAACCCTAATCACCCCTAAAGCCTTGTATACTACCTTAAAACCATTTCTAGAACCACAATAAGGCTTGAAACCATTCAAAAACACTCCTCCCATGAGTTTACGGCCCTAAACTCATGGGGGATGTGGCCTCCCAACCGTTAACTCACATAAAGTAAGTTTTAGGAGAGTAAACTCCTTATCCGAGCCATACACACCCTTAAATGTTACCCGGGACACCCCTACCACTTAATTAAAGTGTTTTTCGCACTTTAGGATGCGTATACTTGTTAAATTAGTATTATATGTACTAATTGTATGTAAACATATGTTATCATATGTTAATAGGTCACTAAGTGCGTTCAAGTCTTTACTTGACACCGAGCACCCAACCGAGACCTTCGTTCGATCCACTTACAACAGGTGAGTTCATACCCCTGAATTAACCTTTTTAAATGTTTTTACATGTTTTATGGGCGGATACAAGTTAAACATGCCAGTTATCATATCAATCACATGTGATTGATAACCCGCATGCACAAGGATTCGTTACACCGTTAACTGTTTTACCAAGTATGATACTGTAAATGGTTTCCTAAAAACATCTTTATGTGTCCAACGCTTTTCTCAAATTACCACTCGTGTTGTATGTTTTATTTCAAACTCTGCTACAACAGCATTTTAATCAAATGTTTTCTCTACTTTAACAAGGTTACAATCAACACTTGTTTATGAATGATTTTCTTAAAATATAAAGGTTTTCCAAAGATTTCATCAAAGTTTTCTTCCATGTTTTATACTCCTACTTTGTTAGATACTAGTGCTTCGATTATACTTCTTCGTAGTTAATGCTACTACTTTGTTAACACTTTTACTTCGTGATACGCTTTTACTTCACGATACGGTTTTGCTACTACTTTGTTAGATACTACTGCTTCGATTATACTTCTTCGTAGTTAATGCTACTGCTTCCCTTTTACTTCTACTTCGTTAAACACTTAAACTTAGTTAAATGCATGCCTATGCTTGTATAAGTTATATAAATAATATTTAAAGCACTTAGGACGGCTAGTTCGCCCTATTTCCTTTTCTTCGTTGAGATGTGGTCTGGTGGGATTGGATGTCCGTCCGAAGGTCATTTGATCATTAGTTATGTATTATACAAGCATAGACATATAGGTTTACATTAGTCAGTTCAGTTGTGAGTCTCTATCTTTATTCCAGTATTTCACATCAGATCTCACTACACGAGATACAACTTCAGTACACGGCCTTCTCCATTATCAGGATAGTAACCAGAGTCTCTTGTATGGAGAGCGGGCATTGTGTGTATAGCTATACGGGATTGACACCCCCGCACCCAGACTGCTAGCTACAGTCCATGTCCTACGAAGCCAAAGGGTGACAAATGTCATATTCATACCAACGCTTGCAGGGCGTCAAGTTCTCTAGTGTTTATCAGTATGATTACGAGTATCTCGGGGTTACCTTATAATTCATGGCCTTCAGGTAACGAGTTTTAACACTGTATTCACTATATTTAGACCTTGCTAGACGTATCATTCGTTTGATACTGTTTGGGGTCTGTGTTCACTACTTTTAGACCTTGCTAGACGTATCTTTCATTTGATACTGTCTGGGGTCCGTGTCTCCCCTTTTGTTAGACTGAATCAGGCGTACCGTTCATTCGATACTCCCCTGGAGTTTATGATTTCTTTTGCCTTAGTCAGCAGTCTTCACTGCTGAGGCATATGTTATTTTCCCTGATATTCTCCTACTTTCTTTCAAAATCAATACCACATTTGATAATGATAGTGTTAAGGGAAAATTTCTTTTTAGCTCATAACTATGTCCAGTCTTGGTAGAAGACTACTTTTAATTAGAAAATATATGATTTTCTGGAAAGGACTCTAATTCACTATACACTTTAAAACTACTACTTATATAAAGTTATTTGGATAAAATGACACTAAATACTTATGAACTCACCAGCATTGTAAAAATGTTGATACTCGCTTTTCAAATAACTTGTATTCTCAGGTCAGCTTTAGACATGTACATTCCAAGTGCTTTTGGATGAGGACAGTTTAGTACCAAGATGCATCTATATTATTACTTTTATTACTTTGATGAAGTTTCTATGTAATGTAAACCATGTAAAACTATTACTATTAATGCAATGGTTGTTGTACTTTGATTACTATACTGCATATGTTGTGATACTTGACATGACGTCATCCACCCCAGAACATTTCCGCCGTTCCAGTTTTGGGGTATGACAATACCATCAGCACTTGCATTCCAACACAAATACTAATACTGGCCATCACACTGAAACTATCCGAAACACTGACTGCCTGCAATACTGAACTGCCTGAAACACTGAACTACCTGAAACATTGAACTGACTGAAGCACTGAACTGGCTGAAACACTGAACTGGCTGAAACATTGAACTGACTATATGGCTGCTTCCCACAACATCTCAAGACCTTCCTGGTCTCCATTCATTCATCGGTTATCTGCTACACTGATTTCCAACTCAACTGTGGAGCCCAAGGACTCCTGACTTAGTCGCTCCCACAACTTCTGAACGAAATCTTTCTCTGTAGCTAGTTTCCACTAGTCATCTTGACACTGTGACTCTAACAACCTCCCGATCCAACCGACCGGGTCCATACGTCGAATCCTGACATCATCAAATCCAAGACTAAAAATAGTGGCTCCCAGACTAATGGTATCCCTTAACGTACACGAACCCAAGCGGTCCACTGCTTCCCTGATCTCATAACTGTGGTGACGATCCACTGACAAATCACCGACTTAACCAGAGCTGAACCATTTGGGAAATCCTAAATCTAACCTGTGGATTCCCATATTCTCACTGCTGCACCCGAACTGGTGGGTATTACTGTTTTCCCCGCGTCCAAACAACGCGCTCATGCTGCCTACCAACCTAGTAAATGCTATAGTTACACCCGCAGACTTACAACTCTCTAATACTATCTTGTTTCTAGTGAATACTACGGCTACCCCCGCAGACTTACAACACTCTACTACTATCTGACTGCTAGTGAATGCTACGGCTACCCCCGCAGACTTACAACACTCTACTACTATCTGACTGCTAGTGAATGCTACGATTACCCCCGCAGACTTACAACACTACTACTATCCCGAGGACATCCTGACTATCCCTAGTCCTGCTAGTGATTCCTCATCCTGATTTCTCAAAACCAGCCCTCAGTCATCGAATGTTGCATCAAACTCGACATCTTATATCCTTGATACACTTAGCGGTCCGTCGAGGAATTCTTCAGCTTGGTTCCCAAACCAATCGTCTACTAATCCGGATACATGAAACTATCATTGGGAAGTTTCCAAAACCCCCAACTCCTAAATCCACGCAACCCTGCATGCCGTCTCTGCCACTGACTACTAACACGAAAGCATCTCTTGCTAACCATTCTCAAGATCCTCATTCCGATTCACTAGAGTCCTACAGGCAGTCCTCCAACCCTAAATTCCCAACCAGCTACTAACCATCTCGATCACATGAAATCATTGTTGGGAAGTTCCTCAAACTCCCAACTTTGAACTCCTCAATCCATCAATCACTGCACTACTATCTTTTCTTCTCAGAGGTCGTGTACTCATTCTGGAACTATGTGCTCTTACCCTTGTATACTCGGAGGGTTCTCCCCCACTTGGATCCGGCTAACTCCTTACTGCTCACTGGTCGAAAGGATTCCCCAACCTTCCTTCCATTAAAAGGGTGATCTGCTGTCCGCCAACGTTTACCTCTGTCAGTGCTCCACTAACTTTTACCAGATCCGAACCATTCTTGCTATCCAACTGAGCACCCTTCAATCCTTAACTATATTTGCTTTAGGGAATGCATCCTGAGAACCTCCATTTGGGGTGCACATCCCCAACCTACTTCCATACTATCCACTGGCTACCTCACTAGAAGCTCTAAATTGTCACTACTAGGGATTTAACTGATCAATCCTGAATGATACCTTTTGAAAGTAGTGAGGCATTACTGATTCTTAAACATACATGCTACAGTCACCGCATCTGAAGTAACCTGATCTAGAGGGGATGACCTCCAATTTAACATTCTAATTCCAAGGTATGCAGATGGCATAAAACTCAGTCAAATTCAGGTAATATAATACCCCAACACTTATGCTTATTGATAACAATGCAGCAACATAACAATAATATCATGAATAATAATTGACAGGAAGGTAAAAGATACGTACCCCCATCATTTAGTGCTACTCGAATCCTTGATGAAATCAACTAGAATACTCGGCTCTGAGCCGTGGGCGCCCTTGCCCGACCCTGATGTCTGCTGGTGGTTCTCGAAGTCCCAGGGGCAGGAGCTGGCACCTACCCTGCTATATACAAACTCAGACAGTAGGCCTTCTTGTGGCCCCTCTGACTACAACGAGAACATATCAAATCAAGACCCTGACTGATGGTAACAATACAATCTCTGCTAAAATGGCCAATCCGGCCGCACTTGAAACATCCAGCATCACCACCACTTCTATGACTGCACGCACCCTCGTGTGTCCTACCACACTTCCCACATTGACTACGGCTCTGATAGTCCCTTGATATCGAATCCGACCCCTTAGGCCTCTTGCCCGAACCTACGGCTACCTGAGTCTCATCCGTTTTCCTCTTCCTTTCGGACTCCCTGACCGACTCTCACTCATGCGTTACCTCGTCGACCCCATCCATCGACTGAACAATTGTTGTCTGATCCTGGAGCTTTGCGGTCAACCTACCAGTGACCCGTCCAACGATGTTGGGAAGCTCCTCGCGAATCGCTCGTGCAACCTCCTTGACTATCCAATCATGCAGAGGTCTCTCCTGGAGACAGGGTACCCCGCTTACTCCCGTCCCCTAATAGCAAGAGCTAAAAATGGGATCTCCCTCCCTGATGGATCCCTGAACTCCATAAGAATCGGGCTCTAGACTAGCCCCAAACTGCCCTGAAACTATCTCGGCCCCAAAGGCCTGAAGATGACTGTCCATGAGCCCCACGATGGCCTCTCTAACCGAGTCGAAAATCATTGGAGTCTAATCAATGATGTTGCGCATAATCTCTGCAGAAATGAAATCCCTCATCTGATCATCAAGCTGCCCGACTCTAGAACCTGAGCCAGATTCCTCCCTGGTACCTGAACTGCTAACTGGTATCTAGCACAACATCACCATGCTAGAAACATAACTCATTACTGATCAATATACATACTACTACTGAGGGATCTTTCACACACTTTACTAGTTCCTTAGTTTTGCCTCGGCCCCTCTTGAATCGAGTACGAATCCTCTGCTTTCAGTAGTATGGGTCTATACTACCTTCCACATCTATCCGTACTTTCCTCACGAGTTACCGCAACTCCACAAAGTCCCTTTTCTCTACTGCTAATCTTTGCTACTCCCATCCTAGGCTTGCCCTAGGGAACCTATGACTCCACCCAAACAGTCCTTAACTACTGAAGGCCTCATTGTAATGCCAATTAGCCACCACCTGAATACCATCACATATGATGAGGCTCAGATAATCCTTCGAGTAAAAGACTCGTCCCCACAATGGTTAGACTCAGACGAGAGCTGCGCAATAGGGCCAAATCCAGCACTCTGAGATTATTCAACCCTGATCACATGTGATGTGACGTATTCACCTAATGGCTAACTCCCATTATTCAGAGTCCCACTAAGCACAGAGCAAGCAACATTCGGATAAAGGAAACATACTCATGCAAACTATTCTCATAATCAAGAAACTATACTAGCATACAATGTTGAACTCATACTATCAGGCATAACCTAAACAGGCTATGTAACGCCCGCAAATCCGGGCTAGTCAATTTAGAGGCAATAAGGTCGAAAACGACTTTTTGACAAAAGATTATTTAGAATAAATAGTCCTAACCAGGTTGTAGAGTATGTCTCAAGGTTTCCGTACATATAAAGACCGCCGAAATCCGAGTTATAACGAAGAAGTTATGACCCGTTGAAGTTTCGCGACGGAACCGGTACGATACCCGGAAGCGTAAATAGTGAATTTATGATAGAGCGAGATTTAGCCTTAGCAATCTAAATAAAAGTCGTAGAATATGTTAAACTAAGAACATCGATAAAAAGAACACCCAAATCTGACTTCGTATGAAGAAGTTATGATTTTTCGAAGTTTCGGACTAGCAGTGTACAGCTCGAAATTCGAATATTTGATCGAGCGGTTTTTAGCCGACATGACCTAAATGAGAATCGAAGATCTCGTTAAGGGTAGCATAACGAGAAAAAGATGGGCAAAAACGGATGTCGGATGAAGAAGTTATGAGGATTTAACGGACCAATCCTGTCCCAGCCCGTTAATAATATAAAATTTAAAATCGAGTCAAAATTAGCCGACGGAGTCTAAACAAAAGTTGTAGAGTACGTTCCCACCTTCGCGTGGATATAAAGAACGTTGAAAACGGAGCTTGTATGCGAAAGTTACGAATTTTTAAAGTTGAGTGTGCAAATTGCAAAATCTGATGCGAGATGGATGATGTGGCCGCATCTAGGCCGTCGCTTGTTGACCAAGGCCTCGCTTCGGATTGGTGACAGATGGCTCGCTATGCAGCGCGTAAAAGAAGAGAACGCCCCGCGTTCGGAATCGCTTGGTTTCGGAAGGACCACGTTGCACCAAGGAGGCTCGGACAAGTGGCTGTACGAATGCACAACGTAAGGCCGGAATCCCCTGCGTGCGAGATACGCCCCGCGTACCCTCGCAGGAACGCCCAGCGTAGACTGAGGCTGGTGCCTATAAAAGGGGTGCGAACCCTTCCGACTTTTTCACACATTTCTTCATTCTCTCTCTAAGAACTTTCTCTCTCTAGCCCCTTTTGAGTCCCCTAAAGTCTAGGTGAACCCCTAGCACCCTAAGGAAGCCCCGAGGCTCCCGGAGTCCCGAGAAAAAGAGCCTTTCGGTTTCGAAACGCTGCTACAATTAAGTTTCGGTTTTCGATAAAATTCACTGTAAGTGTGCTACGCTTACGCATTTTTTAATATAGCTTTCAAATAATTATAGGAATGTTATTAGGTGCTTAAAATAATTATTTGAGCTATTATTATGGGTTATATTGAGTGTTATTAACGCCTATATAATAATAATAATAATAGTCAGACTAATTACTTTGTCGCGGTTATCGTTAGACTAAACCCTAGTGGTATTGGTACTAGGTTTTATCGAAGGAAATTGTTTTGAGAGTATCGAAGCGCTGTCCGAGTGCTGAGTCACCATCTTTCAGGTGAGTGCATAGTTCCCTTTCATCTTACACATAGATATGAAGTATTTTAATATAAATTACGTGATGTGTGTGCATATTGTCTGAATACTTGTTGTCTATGCTGGGTGAAAGATTTTTATACATGTTTTAAATGATTTAAACTGTATATGTATTTTATATCTACAAAATGTGTTGGGTAAAACATGGGTAGATGAAATAGTTGTTTTGTGATAACACGATGGGAGACATCAATGTTGTCAGTGATCTAGTCATCTAATGGAGTATAGATGATGACCATGGGCGATACTAGACGGTCTGGTGGAACGCTAGTAAGCTCGTAACCTGTAGGTGTTTTGAACTAGGTGCTCATTAGGTATTTTGAACTGAGTGTGTTCACTACGTATCTTTGAACTGAGTGTGTTCACTAGGTATTTTGAACTAAGTGTGTTCACTAGTTACTTTTGAACTAAGTGTTTACCAGATGTTTCGGACTACGTGTTCACCAGATATATTCTATAAGCCTTGGTAATGATGGACTTCGTGTCGATTCCTTAGGATGATCCTTAGGAATAAATAAACGAGGAATAGCTGATTCTTAGGGTAGATCCTTAAGACTAAAGAAGATAATGGGGATGGGTAATTGGGTTGATTGTTTGATTGTTTAAACATAATAATTATATTATTGTGGGTTGAAAACCCTATGTACTCACCAGGTTTTCCAACCTGACCCACTCAGTTTATTTATATCACAGGTGTTGATATGAAGTGATATTACACTGAGAGATTTAAAGAGATGTAGATCACTAGTGTAAATAATTGTAAGTTCTGTTTATGCTTATGTTTCTGTATTAACGATGACATCCCAAACGTTTTAAAATGAAATGAATACGTTCCTTCGAAAATGTTTTAATAACGTATTTACCATGTTTTTCTGGGAACAAATTCCGCAACATTTTTATAAAATGAAGTACTCTGATTTTTATAAAGCATAAACAAAATCGGTCTTTTCTGGCCATTATTTTGGGGATGTCACAGGCTATCCCACTGCTATCTACTCAATACTAGCATGCAATTCTCATAAGGCTGAAACACATAAGCAGGCACATAAGGCATCCTCCTAGATCATTAGTCCTATACTAGCATGTTGTTCTACTAAAACTGAAACTGAAACTGGAACTAAAACTAAAACTGAAAATCATAAACTTGTATGGGTAATTTGGGAGTACTTACTTGAGCTCGGCTGATTGCATGCACCACACCCTTTTTCTCTTTTCAAGTTATTTTCTTTCTAAATATTCTTTTCGCTTTTTCTAAAACTCTTTTCTTTTCTCAAACTCCTTTTTACCAAAAATTCCTTTCGGAAATGACTTTCTTTTGAAAACCTTTTACCGATTCCTCAGTTTGAGTCCAGACACACTCTCAAGTATGTCCGAATCCCTCAAATCAACGCTCTGATACCAACTTGTAACATCCAAAAATACGACCCAAAAATTTCTTTTAAAACAATACTAAAACCATATTTATAAAAGCCGTATCATAAGTCATAACATAATTTTCGAGTATTAATCCAAAACATAATCTTATTATCAGAGTAAACATTCCCAGGCTAACTAACTATGGTGTGTGCACTGCAATCTCTCCGAGCTCCTCCCTTGAAAACCGAGTACTTGAAACCAAAAACTGAAACCGTAAGCACGAAGCTTAGTGAGCTCTCCCAAACTACCACATACCATACAATAACATATAAAGCACATAATGGGCCTTGCCCACCACATCGGACCGAGGTCCGGAAACTGACTGGGACCTTGTCCCCTGCATCAGACCGAAGTCCAGAATAACTAGGGCCTTGCCCCTGCATCGGACCGGAGTCCGGAAACTGGCTGGGACCTTGTCCCCTGCATCGGACCGAAGTCCGGACTAATTGGGGCTTTACCCGCTGCATCGGACCGAAGTCCGGAAACTGATTGGGACCTTGTCCCCTGCATCGGACCGAAGTCCGGACTAACTGCATTGGACCGAAGTCCAAAACTAACTGGTCATAGCATAACATAAACACATATCAATTAGCATAACACACATCATCTAGCATAAACACATATCAATTAGCATAACACACATCATCTAGCATAAACACATATACTGACTGACTGGGAACTTGTCCCCTGCATCGGACCGAAGTCTGGACTAACTGCATCGGACCGAAGTCCGAAACTAACTGAACATAGCATAATAGAAACATATCAACTAGCATGAACACACATATACTGCATACTGCATCGGGCCGTAGCCCGTAACACATAACGCATAAATCTTGTATGAGCCATGAAGGCATCAAACATACTAACTACTGCATTGGATCGAAGTCCGGAAACTACTGCTAGCTAAACAGGCCGGCATTGTGGCCTTAGACCCATTTCTACTGGAAGGAAACTCACCTGAACTGCTGAGCTCTGCTGATAACCCTCCGGCTGCTTACCGACCACCTTCGGAGCCGCTGATCCTCTAGCTCTCTGAACTACCAATAACAAAATGATACTTAGTCTGACAGTCCTCCAAAAGTCAACTAAATCAACTCTGGTCAAAGTCAAAGTTCTGGTCACAGTCAACCTTCCAGGTTGACCCTACTCGCCGAGTCAGCCTACTGACTCGTCGAGTTCATAAGCTCTAAAATCCCTTTCATTCGCGACTCGACTCGCCGAGTCTACTGATTTCCGAGTCCTGACCTGTCCACTCACTGGGTCCCCACTCAACTCACTGATCTGAGTCTTACCTCGAAGGTTTTGGGGTTTCGTGACTTGACTCGTCGAGTCCAAGAACAGACTCGCCGAGTCCAAGGCAATCTTCAACAGACTCGCTGAGTTGTTCTTCCAACTCGTCGAGTTGTTGCCTAACTTCATCCAGCTCGCCGAGTACACCCATGTGACTCGCCGAGTCTCTTCAGTTCTTAATCTATACAGTGGCTTTTCGAGCCATGCAGGGGCTCAAATCCATAGATCCATTCCTCTAGAGCATAACCCCCACGTAAAGTGGCAAACTTTACGTGTAACCAAGGAGTTATGTGTCACACCCTCAAACCAAGGATGGCGGAAACATCCGGGGGTGGAGGACTTCATGTATAGTATCACAACAACGTGTATAATAGTGCTCAAAGTAAATACAACCATCATAAATATAATTGAAAAAGTTACACAAAAGTATACGTTTACATGATTCAAATCAATTACATTATGATACAAAATGAAATGTTTAACGATTTATCGTCCCATCCTCAAAATGCTGTTGATTTCCTGTTACACTGAATTCCTGAGAATACAAGTGGTTTTTAAAAGTGTCAACACAAAGGTTGGTGAGTTCATAAGCTTTTGACAGTAGGAGTTTGAAAATCGATCTTTGTAAAGAGATGTATGTTACCAAGAAAAATCCAATATTTTCCTTATAAAAGTTATGTGGTCCTCAATACCAGGACCGAAATGAACAAGTATTTGTCATACTTAAAGATATAAATGTGGTTTTAAATTGGCGTAAAACCCTTTTTGATATGAGAAAAATCCCGTAATGAATGATGTGTAGTCTTATATACCTAAACCGAGAGTGTACAGTAATATCTGTACTTATTGATATAAAAGTGATTTTAAATCGACATAAAACCCCTTTTGTTTTATATATAAAAAAATCCTGTAAACTTTATGTATTGTTAGCTCCCTATGTGAGTCGCTATAACCATACTATGACTAGAGGTAACCTGCACAACGTCTTTTAGAAATGAGAGAAGTGAGTGAGTATGAGGAGAGAGAGAGAGAGAGAGAGAGAGAGAGAGAAAGAGAGTTGTTACAGCTCTAAAACATGGGAGAGGCTGAAAATTGAGTGGGAGAGGACTATGAAGTGACTAGGGATGGTGGGGAGGTGTGTGGGTTAGTCATGGAGTCGGTGTGGTGGTTGCTTGTGTCATAAATCAAAGATAAGTCAACACTCCACCTTAAATATTCACCCACTAGATTTTATGCTTAAATAAATATTTTCATAAAAAAATGATTAAATTATGAATATTTAGGGTCTTATATGTTAAAATATGATTTCTGGAGAAAATCTCGCATTAAAATAATTAAAAACGAGCTTAAAACGGAGAATTGATCGAAAACCGGGTGAAAAATGGTGAAATCCGAAGTCAGGAGGGGGCCTCGGTCTCAGCAGCTTTAGAACTGGAGGGAGGGCTTGGTCGCTGAAGTGAATCTGAAGGCAAGGGACTACGGTCCGAAGAAAAGCTCGCTAGGGGGGGTTCCGGATTCGGCGCTGCGGCTTGCTGCGGCTCGCTGACTGTTGTCTCCTTCGCTGCGACTTCGGATGGCTACTCATGGGGACTCCGATCCTCCCCCTTTGACCTCGGTTCTAGAAGGGTATGGCCCCTATAGAGAGGCTTCGGCCCTAAGAGGCTTATTTCCAATGAATCTTCCCTTTTCGAGTGGTTTTTCACCAAGTCGAGTGTCGGAATGCCCCAAAAGCGCATAAAAAGTTCGAGAGAGATTTGGAGAGAGATTTTGGAGAGATTTCTCATACAAAGAGAGATTTGGGAGAGATTTCACATATGTAGAGAGAGATTTGGGAGAGATTCCACATTCTTGGAGAGATTTCTCATACAAGGAGAGATTTCACATATGGAGAGAGATTTGGGAGAGATTCCACATACTTGGAGAGATTTCTCATACAAGGAGAGATTTGGGAGAGATTTCACATATGGAGAGAGATTTGGGAGAGATTCCACATTCTTGGAGAGATTTCTCATACAAGGAGAGATTTAGGAGAGATTTCACATATGGAGAGAGATTCGGGAGAGATTCCACATTCTTGGAGAGATTTCTCACACGAAGAGAGATTTGGGAGAGATTTCACATTCTTGGAGAGGTTTCTCATACAAAGAGATAAAGTGAAAAACGATTGAGAAAGGTTTCGTGTGTGTCATTTGTGAGTGTCCGGCTTCACAATGCAAGGTCCATAAGCCCCATTATGTCATGTTTAAGGATCTTACACACTCCCAATGAGTATGCAACAATGTTTTATCGGTTTAGTTCGTTACCTTCCACAGTTTTAGGTTAAGGAAATCTAGATGTACGATCTTTCGATTTATGATCTCTCATTAGAATAGCGAGTTGTTTAGTAATTACATAACGTAAGCCCTAGTTCATAAGGGTTAGTTGAGTCGATCGGTTTGACTTGTTGACTTTAGTTGACTTTTACTTGATCGGAAATTGACGGTTGTGACATTATAGGCTTAGAACACTCTAGGGCTAGGGGTTGTAACAAAGGGGCTTCACCAACAACTTATTGGCCTAAACTTTATGACTTTCTGGGTTATTACCAACCTAGATCTGAGGTAGCAACCTCAGATATACTCCAAACTCGAAATAGATCTCATCCATACTCAAAATGCCCAAAACTCAAACATAAGATAGATCTAAATGCACATAAGCCCAAACAACAGACTATTACCTCAAATGAAAGCTCCAACTGAAGTAAATCCCGGATCTACACCACTCTTTTGCAGCAAAGCCCTTGATCTTCAAGCCCCTCTCCAAGATTCTCTCCTCCAAGGCTCTATTCTCTCAAATAATGTAGGCTCACTCAATTCTATGGTTTCTGGAACTCAAAAGGGGAGCAAAGAGGCTGAGGGTGGGTTATAATGTGCTTTATATAAGGCATAACCTCTGGGATTAGGGTTTTTCTCACCCAGACCGGACTCGCCGAGTCCACTCGCTAACTCGCCGAGTCGGTCACTTACTCAATGACCCGGATCCCGCTCCGACTCGTCGAGTTCCTCCCTGGACTCGACGACTTGACTCTTGATTTAGAGCTTAAGCTTTCTTTTCTTGGTCTTCCTGATTCTGGGTGTTAGACTTAGTGCCTCAAGTGTTGCACCTCTGATGGAGTTACAAACACCACTAAGCAACTTGGATTAAGAGGGAGGAGAAAGGAAGCGCCAAAAACGGCTGGAAACCCTAAGGGAACACTTAGCCACGTTTTTGGGGCATAGGGGTCCTTTATATACATGTAGGCCATTAGGGTTTGCAACTAGGAAACCCTAATCTGATTGCTTAGGCCCTAAGCAGCCCATGGACTCCTTTAACATATCCCTTGGACGAATTCCTTATGGGCTTCCATAGAATTCGTCCAACATATATATTATTAGGTGATCCATAGCCCAATTGTAATTATCTTATAATTACAACTCTAGTCCCCTAAGTTTAATTAATCTCTTTTAGCCACAAAATTAATTATTAATTAATTCTTGACTAATATTACTTAAACATTATGATTTCTCCTTTAATATATTATTCTTATAATATATTAATAAATCGTAATTAAACCTTTCTCTCCTTAATTCATCCTACATATTGCTATGGTGAAGGCAACCCAAAAGGACCATGCTCATAATCGGGTCAAGTACATACCAAAAATAGTTATGGACTTAGACACTAATCCAACAGTCGCATCGTCACCAAGGCTTACTCAATAGGCACGAAGTTGCATCGTCACCAAAGTTTTACTCAATAGGCATGAAGTCGCATCGTCACCAAGGTTTTAATCAATGGGCACGAAGTCACATCGTCACCAAGGTTTTACTTAATAGGAACGAAGTCGCATCGTCACCAACTATTCCATCTACCTATGTTCTACCCAACATTTTTGTAGATATAAATACAAACACAATTTAAATCATTTAACACCCATATAAAAACATCAATTCCAATCCCATCTCAAATAGACTAATAATATATAACACATAGCACGTATTTCATAGTTATTTATATTTATGTGTTAGAAGAATGTAACTATACACTCACTTGATTAGAAGATGATCGGACAGCGCTACGGCTTGTAGAAGTAGTATTCTTCGGTGAAACCGGGTGATCTTCACAAAAAACCAGGCTTCTCGCGGGCAGAGCTTCGGCTCGAAAATGTCACTTCTCGAGATCTTCGGGGCTTCGGGACTTGCTTCGGGGCTCAGGAAAGATATCGGGGCTTCGGGGTATTTCTTGCACGCAAAACGATGATAAAATGAGAGAGAAAGGAAGAAATGAGCAAGGAAACTCGACTGCCATCGACTTCTAATTATAGGGGCTGAAACCCTGATTTACGTTGGGCATAGTTCGGATCAGGCCGGTGACTCCTCCTCCTTCGGATAATATCGGATTTTATATTTAAATTAAATATTCTAATTATTTAATAAACTTCAAAAATTCATATCTTTCTCATACGAACTCCGTTTTCGACATTCTTTATATCCATGCGTAGGTGAGACTGTGACAGAAAAACTCCGTTATAAATTCATAACTTCTTCATCCAGCTAATTTTAACTTTATTTTTATTATTTATTTTTAGTAGGTCAGGACAGGAAAACTCCGTTATAAATTCATAACTTCTTCATCCGACGTCCGTTTTCATCTGTCTTTCTATCATTACACTACTAATAACGAGATCTTCGATTATCATTTAGAATTCTTCGACCAAAAATCACTCGATCTTAAATTCGAGTTTTGGGCTGCATATTGTTAAGCTGAAACTTAGAAAAATCATAACTTCCTCATACGAAGTCAGATTTGGACGTTCTTTTTATGCACGCTCTCGGTTTAACGTATTCTACGAATTTCCTTTAGATCACTAAGGCCAAATCTCACTCTATCGTAAATTCACTATTTATGTCGCACTGTATCGTACCGGTTGTGTCGCGAAACGTCGACATGTCATAACTTCTTCGTTATAACTCGGATTTCAGCGTTCTTTATATGTACGAAATCAGTGTAACATATACTACAACTTAGTTAAGATTATTCCTTCAAAATAATCTTCCATAAAAAAGTCATTTTGATGCTTATTGTCCTTAAATTGACTAGCCCTAATCTATGTGCGTTACATCTAGCACATGCAGATGCATAAATTACATGCGGATCGTTTGTAGAGCATTTTGGGAGAAAATTCAAAATTTCCGTGTTTGACCAAGATGAGCCCCAGGACTTCAACATTAATCAAATTTGACTTCAAAAGGAAGAGAGCTTGTATTTTAAAAAATAAGAGCTTTTGAAAACACAAAAAACAGTTTTAGCAAAAACATTTATTCGGAACAGGAAAGAAAGCGAAAGCACAAGGCTTTCCAAAAATTCCATTCTATAATGTCTTTGGTGAGACACCTCCATACTTCACTTTAACACTTTGGGGCGTCCAAATGGACGACATATTGGACATATGAATCAAAACCTTCATAGAATGACTTCAATCGACATCCATTAACCTTGCAAATTTGTCCTGTGTTGACATTTTTTTAATTTCCACACCTCCATTTGGACTCTTTTCTTGTATTTGACTTTCTTTTTATGGGAGAACCATATTGGACTTAGACCTTTGATAAGAGCAATCATCTAACCACATTCTTTCTTATACTTGTTTAGTAAGGTGACCAAATCTTCCCTCTTTGACATGGTGGTTGAGTAGGTGACTGGTTGGACATCTTCTTTCTCGGAATACATAACCTTTGAAGTGTCCGACATACTTATCATTTTTGGTTCTTGTGGTTGTTCTACCTTGTTGTTAGTTTCTCAATGGTAGTGGATGGCACAAACTCTATTTTGTTAACCCCCAACACTTCCTCTATATTTTCATTGTCATCTTTCTCAATGTCTTCTTCCTCTTTGACAACCTCTTCCACTTTTACTTCTTCTTCCTCTTCTTCATATAACTCTCTTAGGCCATTAGAACTTTTCTCATCTTTCAAAGGAATGGTACATATGCTATGCCATGAGATCTCTTCATATGGTAGTTTGTCTTGAGCTTCCATTATACTCATTGATTGAGCAAGTTGTGTTATTCTTATCTCTAATCTTTTGTGGCTAGCTTGGGTTGTTTCTTAGAAATTTTAGGTAGAAGTGGAAATTATTTTCACAATGTACTCTAAGGGAATGATCAACGTTTCAGTTTGTTGAGGAGGGTAAGGATAGGGTTGTTGGAACTGTGAAGTTGGTTGGTATTGGTTATTTGCCCAAGTTTGGTATGGGCTTTGGTATTGTTTATTTCTCCAATCGTGGTTGCTATCCCACCATTAATCATGTTGAGGCTGATCATAACTCCATTGGTTTGACCAGTATTAATATCCCTTCTCTTGTACTTTATCCCATCTTCCTTGTAGATATGGACACATGTCAGAATGATGTCCATTTGGGTGCAAAAATCACAAATAAGAAGCATGGGTTGCACACTTTGGTCACTTTTAATCATCATAACTAACTGAGCTTGCTCAGAAAGTTTATCTTCAATGCAAGGAGTGTTCATTTCCAAACCATACTTTTTTTTTTTTTCAATTTTGGGGTTTTAAATTAGAGTACCTGCATGATGAGATCTAGGAATAGAGAAACAAATTGAATAAATATAAACCAATCCCTGGCAACGACGCTAAAATTTGGTGGTTGTCGAGGCCAACAAAATAAATACCCTAAATATTACACACTAAAATAGTGTATAATGCTAAAGGGATCGTATCGACGAAGATTAATTCAATTTTATAACTCTATGATAATCTTGTTGTACAAACACTTGTAAAACTATAATACAATAAAATTGGGGGATTTTAACCTTTTGAGATGTTTAAGAGAAAACTAGAATTACACTAAGATTTAAAACACAATTCAACAAAAGAAAAGTTTGATGTAAAATCATTAAGAGAAAGATGGTTGACTTTGGACTTTTATTACTTGAACATTTGGTTAAATAATCATGGGAATACCAAGGTGTAATATTTGTGTTTATAATATAACTTGGCTATAGCAATTTATAAGCATAACTTGACTTAACTCTTCTTTTGTATTAAAATGACTAATGAAGCTCATAGCACATTTCCTAAATCAAAGTTACAAAACTAATGAAGCATGTAATTTTGTGAAAATCAATTAGCATTAGGTTTTAAAAGTCACTAAATCCAAAGAGTAGTCTATTGCTTTCATTACCACTATGGAGAAAATGTTTTCTTAGTCTAAATGAAATGAAAACAAGCATTTAAACTAATTGTTGCTTGTTAAATTGAAGACTCATTACTTGGCCAAGAATTTAACCAACAAAAATAACATTCACATGTCAATATTCATGACTAGAAATATATAAACATGAAGGAAGTTTTTATAGAAAATATAATCATAGATATTCAACACAAGTTAATGGAGTTCTTCAAAATAAAACCAAATCATTCAAGAAATAACATCCAAGCCAACCAATAGAAGTTTAGCCTAGCATGGCTAAACTCAAGAAACTAAAACAAAAATAGATTTTACCAAACATGTAGCAAGATTTAAGAGTGAAAATATGATATTCTTCACATTGTTCTTAGTGTTCTTCAAGCTCCAATCCAGAGGGAAAAAAAATAAATAAAAAAAAATCAGATCTAAAGTTGTCTTAAAAGTGAACCACCAACCATCCCAAAATAGAGGCAAAAGCACAAAACCCGGTTTCTTCACTGCATGCTGCACGCGGACGACTGGCGAGTACACGCGGACCGCCTGTAAGTGTTGGTTGGGCTAATTTGGCCTCTGTTCAAATGGGTCTCTTTCTCCAATGCTTCAAATCTTGACCCAACCTAAATACAAGGTTCTTAATAGCCTAAATATGCCTTCTAAACTCTTCCAAGAAGGTCCATTGCTCCTTTGATCTTTTATAGCTTAAATTCTCTTCACATGATCATCATTCCTCAACCAAGATTAAGTCCAACTTACTCCATCATCATTTTGACAATAAGCCCAATTACACTACTTCAAGCCCACAAGTGAACCGCAAAATTCCAAAGGTCCTGCACTCCTTCCATTCCTCTATGTCGAATAGTCATCGGTAAATCCTATAATTAAGCTCAAAAGACTAGAAAGTACCCGATAAAGATGAAAAATAACAAAAAGAGAAAATATGCATGTAGATTAACTAAAATGAGATGGAATGAACTAAAATAAACTAGGAAAAGAAGTAATAAAATGAAGCTATCATGTGATGCCTTCACCACGATGTGGTCCCACCCAAAATCCAAAATACATTAAATTTAAATACCTCCAAGAATCCGGATGCTACAACCTAACACTCAATTGAAGTGCTCATGTATTAATTAAAGTTGTGGATTCTAGAATGATTTTCATCATATTTTTTACAGAATCCACCATTCTTCATTTTGAGCGGAAAGAACTTCCAAATTTTGTTATTCTTTTGAATTGCCAATATTACCCTCGCCCACATAACATTACCATTTACTTTTAGTTTCCACAACCATTTTGTGATCAAGGCGGCATTGAAAGCTCTTAGACTTCCCAAACCTAAGCTACAAAAGGATTTTGGAGCAATCATTTTTCCCAATTAATCCAACATATCTTATTATTTATTTTATTTCCACCCCAAAGAAATTTTCTTCGTATTTTCTCCAACTTATAAATAACTCCTGATGGAGCTTTGAAGATGGAAAAATAATAAATGGGTAGATTATTGAGTACCAACTAGATTAATATAATTTTACCACTAAAAGATAAGGTTTATGCTCTCCAAAGAGATATTCTTGCCTGTAATTTATCAATTATTGGTTGCCAATTCCGAGTGAGAGCTATGTTGACCCCTACAGGGAGGCCAAGGTATTTGAATGAAAGGGACTACGCTTGACAATGCAATATACTAGCCATGTTGGCCACACAATCTGAATCAACATTAATACCAAATACCTTGCTTTTTCCAAAGTTCACTTTGACTCTCGAAGCTAGGTGAAAGAATGTTAAGATCCTTGCTAAATTGTTAAGATTTGCTCCACTCCATTCGCCAAGAAAAATTGCATCGTTGGCATAAAATAATTGAAATAAATAAGGTCCATTATTTAGTGTCTATATACCATGGAAAATTCCAGATTCTGTTTCTTTTTTCATAATCGCGTTACATGCTTCCATGGCAACGATAAAGAGAAAATGGGATAACGGGTCGCCTTGCCTCACGCCTTAGCTTATGCTAAATTCTTTTGTCACAAAACCATTTACTAACACCCATGTTCGGGATGATGATTATTAAAACGATGCTAGGGGCGTCTTAAGCAAATAAAATATAAGTGCTCAAATTCACTAAAGGATACCACAAGGAAGCAGGGTTGAATCTAGAGGGATACAACCTAAAACTCAATGCATCATTGCGTAAGGCACATACTAGTCAAACACACACACACACACATACACGCACACACACACACATACACGCACACACACACACACACACATATATATATATATATATATATAAGGGAATTTTTTAATAATTGAAGGCTAAAAATAGCAGTGAAAATAACTAAAGAAAATTTATTAATAAAAAGTATTTCAGTTCTGTTGTAACTTTTCTAATTATGCAATCAACACAAACCTGGTTATTCAAAATGTGTTTTATCTAAGTTGGTACCGAGACCAACTAATAAGCTCTAGTACATTCTCTTTTACCTATTTAATTAACCAAAACAAGCTCTTCAGTTGATCCTAACTTTTTACTGATTTAATTAAACAAGCTCTTAATCAAATCAGAATGTAGCATTATGATTTTTGTGTAAAATTATCAGAAAATATTCAATACTTCTCACAAGCTTGGAAGATTAAAATCTAAAAATTCAGTTTATAACAGAGTCAAATTCCAACATGTTACATCCCAAAAATCAAGGTAAATTTTTCATTTTTAAACCATTACAAAAACCATAAATGTTTACGAAACATAGTTTCCAACGTCATAATCACAAATCAGAGTATCCCAAAATTATAATCTCATAAAAATCTGAAGGATGTGCACGATCAAGCCTTCTTCTTGCCTTGTCCTCTGAAGTACCTGAAACCATAGCAATCAAATTGTAAGCCAAATCTTAGTGAGTTCCCCCAAAGTACCACACACAACCATACAGATAACAGAATGTATACATGAGCCTTCAGCCTGACTAGACCACCTCACCGTGCTTACAACCTATATGGACCGCTCTCTGGGATTTCGGTCTGACTGGACCGCCTTGCAAGCCTTCAGTCTATCTGAACCGCCTTGGGTACCTTGTCCTTTAGCACAAAGCATGACTGCCTCAACCCAACAAGCATAACATATCGACATATATAATAACAATCAATAACCAGCAAGTACATGTAATCATACAGTTCTACCAGTCTAACACATAATCAGTGAACACAAGTAATCATACAGATCTACCAGTCTATCATATAGCCAACATAACATTAATCCAATATACCAGGATACATAATTCAGTGGGTCGACATCGGTTCCTTTGACCTACAAGTACAATGATAAAATTCACCTCACAATCTGAAATGTAGTTGAACAGATCATTGCTCCAATCGCTGACTTTACCAGTCACTTATACAACAAATAGGGACCTAATCTCAAATTACTGTTCAAAATACCCAAAATGCCCCTAAGTCAAACTTGGCCAAATTCCTGGTCAAATGTAAAGTCAAAAAGTCAAAGGGGTCAACACAGATCTAGTACGCCCAGCGCACTTAGTCACTATGCTTGGCGTAGTAGGTACTTAGCCAAAATATGAGCCTTTTCTCAGTATGTGTAGCGTACCACCAAGTACACCCAACGTACTCAACCTGATACCATTTTTCCTCATTAAGTGCTTATGCCATTAAGATTTCACTCCAAATCTCAGATCTAATCCTAAATATCATTTTAAGTCATAAGTTTCCAACTTTATGATTTTCCATGGCTATATGGAGTCCAAAAACTAAAATCCTAACTTAATACACAAACCAAAACATCATAACTCTTGCATGGAGGGAAGAAAGGGACCAAGATCTCATTTTTATGGTTCCTAGCACTCAAAAACATCTAAAAGGACAGCTTTTATGGTTTAGAGTAAGCCATAATCATGAATACCAAGATTATGAGACCAAAATACATAAAAACTTAAGAACTAGCAATATCCAAGGAAAACATTCATCAATTTCCAAGATTTATACCTTCAAGGGATGCTTGAGGGTGAGATACTTCTGGATCTAGGTTTCCTTGAGCTTCCAATATGATTTACCACCTTCTTCTTCCTTCATAAGCACAACAACACACTCTTCTCAAGCTCAAAATCACACACCAAAGAACTAGGGTTTGCAAAGGATGTTTTTGGGAGATGGAGGCTGATAGAGGAAATGGTTTTGAGGGAAAAAGATGCTTAAATATTGATCAAACCCTAAAAATTAGGGTTTGCTCACCTACCATGTACACCCAACGTACTCACATGCATACGCGACCATTTTTAATGAGCTATGCCAAGGGTACGCCCCAAGTATGCTTGGCGTAAGGACCAATTTTTCAACAAATTTTCATACTTAGATTCAAAAGGAAAATACCTGATGTATGGGTGTCATGTAACACATAACTGATCTGTTACTTATCACTAATTACCAGTTCATCAAAACAATTATGGATTTCAACAAGTGATTAACTCAATTTATTTAATCCTAAATTTTGTGATCAGGCTAAAAAGAACTAAAATCAAACATTCATTATGATCAAAACTTAAAAATCTAGATAGCATCACAAACTAACAACCAGATCTTATGATTAATTACATAAAAAGTATTAATCTTTGAAGAACTAAAATCTAGCGTTTAGCCTGGCATGGCTAAAATCTGATCAAAACTAATGAGAATAAAGATTAAACTATTAATTCTTACTAAACTAAATGATTGAGATGATCTATAGACTTCAGATCTTCAGAATCGATGTAAAAGTGCAAAAATTGCCCCCACAAATCGTCTATAAAGGGTTTTTCTTCGTCTGGGAATGTCTAGGGTTTAAATTGATCAGATAAGGAGTCTTTATATATGAGTCAGCAACAACAAAAATGTGATTTTTAAAGAAAAAAAACGTGATCATGCTTTTGGAGAGATTCCTAGCATATCGTATATCACATAATCAACAACAATCCAAATATCATAAAATAGGCCATGGGAACCCCCACATGGTCTTCGCATAAATACATAACATATGACAACACATTCATAATTATCCACTACAAGCAAGAGTCATGAAGACAACGGGCATACTACATATAACTAATTGTCATGGGAACCCCTACATGGTCTTCACATAAATACATAATGTATCGATATCATATCCGCAGTAATCATCACAAATAGGTAAATGGGTCGGCCTTGGTGCCTTCGACCCATTGATATGGTGAGGAGACTCACCTCACACTGTCAAAGTCCCGTGGATAAAACTCTAGCTGTTGGTTGACATATTCTTGAACTGTCAACGTCAAAACAACACCCAATTAATAGTTAGGTTCCAATACATAACCATAAGTCCATGTTTGGGGTAAAAAAAGACTATTTTACCCTTAGCCTAACTTGGTCCAAAACCAAGGTCCAACACACACTTTGAAGGCCCAAAAATCAATCAATGAACTAAGGCCCAACATATGGCCCAACTTTCCAAATTGGGCCTAAACCTCTACATGGAATTATCTTAAGGCCCAACCGTTTATTCTAGTCTAAACAGTTGGCATTCCAATGATCCAATGTCTCATAATCATCAAGGCCCACTTATGGCCCAATTTTCCAAATTAGGCCCAAACCTTTCCAATGGGCCTTATCCTAAAGCCCAATAATTTCCTTAGTCCACAAACTTGTTCCCATTTGGCCCACGGAGGCCCACAACAACCCAGTCCAAGAAATTTCCCAACAAGAACCCAAACCCAATTAGGATTTTTCACATAAAATGACGATTAGGGTTAAGTGTTCCTACTTAACCCATTAAGGACGTACTCCATTAAGGACGTAATCCATTAAGTCCACCACTCCACTAGTACAAACATACAATGTGGTCAGGCGTAATGCAAAATTCCAAATCCAATGGTCCAAACGTGGGTCCCGACAAATCCAAAACTAACATATCCAAAATTAGGGTTTTCTAAACCCTATTTAGGGTTTCCATCCCAATCATGTGCCAATTAGTCAAATGATTAGGTCAATTAGGTTGATTAATTGTTAATTGAGTTGGGCACCACCCACTACCACCTCGGGTAGTGGCGGTCAATGGCGGCTCACGGCTGTGGCCACCACCTCACGGTGGTGGTGACGGATTTCTATAATTATTCCTGCCACTAAATAAAATTTTACAACAATATCCAAATGCACACACACACATAAAACAATACACACACAACCACTCTTGTGGCGCATGCAGTGGTTGGAGGTGGCAACCACCACCTCACGGTGGTTGTGATGGCTTTTTTCGGTTTTCCAGCCACCGTTTGCATACTTTCACATACATGATATGCAACAGTAACACACGACACTAATAGGGAGTATAATCACAGAAAAAACACACCCTCCATAGCTGCCCTCAAGGTGGCAGCGGCGGTCGGAGCAGCGGCAGCAACTCTTCAGCCGCTCGGAGTGGCGGCATCAACGGTGCTCATGGCTAGAATGTATTATCGGCGAAAAAGAGAAGAATGGTGGAACCGTGAGTGATATAAATAGTGGCAGAAAGGTGCCCGCTCAATCTTCGTTGGCGGTAGAAAGGAGCAATCGACATCGCTGGGAACGGTAGCCGCGACGATCGGCGGTGGTTCCGTCTTTGCTGAAGTAGTACAGCAACCACACCACCCCCGTTGTTCACAACCCATGCATCCGTGTTCATAGCTCTGATTCTGGTCTCTAGCGGTTCTCTCTCTCTCTCTCTCTCTCTCTCTCTCTCTCTCTCTCTCTCTCTCTCTCTCTCTCTCTCTCTCTCTCTCTCTCTCTCTCTCTCTCTCTCGGCTGTTCACGAAGTCCGATGGTGGTGGTGGCGTTTCAATGGCAAAGCTGCAGGTGGCACGGTAGCGGCGAGTGGAGGTGAAGCGAGGCATAAGGGTGGCGGCTGAATAGTGTACTACGGTTAAGGTTGAGAAGGTGACGAGTTTAATACCTGCTTATATAAAACTTTTGTTCAATATACGCCTTTAGTCCCTCCTTCCTAATTTCTTTTCGATTCAGCTCCATAAGTTACCATATAGCACCTCCATGACAAATTATTTTCAACTTAGGTACATAATTTACCATTCGGCCCTCCACATTCCAAAATCTATTCAATATAAGTCCAAATGATACCAAACACCCCTTGACTTCTGAAAGTCTTTACAAAATAAATCCTAGAATTACACTTTAACCCCCGAAAATCCAAATTATATCATTTGGCTCCCCAAAACCAACACCCCGCTAAATATTATGGATTTAGAGCTACAATAAAATATATTATACATCTTGGGGTTTTAGAATTTTTTATTTATTTACTCATTTTATTTAATTTTAAATGGAGTGTTACATGATCACATTTTGTCTTCGAGGTCCCGAAACTTGATTTTTTGGCCTAGAAAAGTTGCGAAGGTAAAACACGATTATATAGGAAAAAAAACACGATCGTGTTTTTCCTAAAGCGCACATTTCAGATGCGAACTCTTCAACTGAAGTAAATACAACCCATGTTCTAACTTCCTAAGGTATTTTAGCTCCATTAAGCTCCAAATATGCATCAAAACTGCTTCCAAAGTACCACTTTATTCGACGTATCTGAAAACAGCATAAAAACATTAGCACTACGGGAATTCTAGCGATAAACATAAACTGAACATTATTTAAACTAATGCATATAAAAAGCATAAAATGTGATACAAAATGCTAATAAAACTACTATAAAATTGCATAAAATGACATCTCTCGGATGATACACAACTATCATTTGATATCACCATTTGGTAGGGAACTTCATTTGCTCCATGATTGAATCGAGAAACTTCCAACTTAATGAATCAAAAACTTTATCGAAATCAACCTTGAAAATTAATGTCGATAGATTTGATTTTTTCAACCATACACATACTTCATTTATCATAAGAGGACCATCAAGAATGTTTCTATGAGCGATAAATATTGATTGAACATCCTCAACAACATATCCAATCAACTTTTTCAGCCGATTAGCAAGTACTTTAGCAATTACTTTGTAAATGCAGCCAATTAGGTTAATAGGACGAAACTCAACATGAGAAAGAGGGCCCTTGATCTTCGGAACGAGAGCCATAAATGATGAGTTGCAGCCACGGATGATGGTATCTGTTTGGAAAAAATTGTTGAAAACTTTCACGAAATCGTGCTCCAAAATGCTCCAGAAGGACTTAACAAATTTGAATGAGAAGCCAACTGGTCCTCAATGTCTCCTTGATTTCCGCTAGGTGAAAAGGTTCATCAAGAAATGAAGTCTCTTCCAAAGGATAAAGTTTTTAGAGCATTACAACTTAGAGTGGGTCTTGCTGGATCTGTTTCTGTGAATTTTTTACTGAAAAAATAAAAAATTTCTTGTTTAATAAAACCGGGTCCAACAACCACACCCCATTAATCAAAAGATTTGTCTCTTTGTTGCCAGAATTCTTTCTATTATGCTCACATCGTAAAGTGGATCTACAGCATACAAATTACTGTAGGTGTTTCATAATTTGATTCAAAAGCATTAAAGCTGGAGCTTGTCGTTCTCGATAATCGAAAAAGATAAAAATCCATAACATAAAAAATTCAATATTATACAAATAATTTCACAAATAAATCTTTAAATTGTTGTAAAAAAATAATAATAAAAGGGAAATTTTGATCTCATCTACATCTTGCCACCAACTAAACCCCACATCAAAACTCCAATCCCCGCAGAAATCAAAACCGATACTTTCACCGTCGACGACGACGATGAAGACTTCGCCCCCGGTCCCGACGGTATTCCGCCAAAAACGGTGGGATAGGAAGGTGCAGAGTCGGCAAGTGCTCCGCCGGGAGCGGAAGAAGGCGGCAGTGGCAAAGACCCGTCGGCGGCAAACACCGAAATTTGAAGCTTCTGCGATTTTTCACAGTGGCCGGAAACACCACTGGTGAAGTAAAACACACCCGGTGAAGTAATGTTGAATAACGAATTGCCATTGTTCATATACAAGATTGGATCTTTCAGATTGCAGGTGTCGTAAGATTCTTTCGTCACTTGAATCACTGAATCTTCACTTGGTGGGTACAAGAACACTGTAACAAAACACAATGAACATAAAAAATCTGATCTTGTTTCAAGAATCTTGAAGTTTTTTAAGAAGAGATGAACTTACAGAGAGAGTCGCCGATCTTGAAGTTGAGTTTTTTGGGCCAATTTGCGTAAACTTTTGGATCTGTGGAAGTGGGTATGTTCCAAGCTTGAAGATTTCCAACTTGGAATTGATACGCGATAACATTTGATTGAATCAAAACGAAGAACAGAATCGAAATTGATAATCGATGGCACATTTGCCTTCCAAGAACAGCCATTTCTCGCTGTTTCTTGGTTTTCTATTTGGTGAGAGAGTATAGGAGAGAATTTAGGGAGACGAGGAGAAAGATTTCTCGTGAATAAAAGGAGGATGAATGAAGTAAAATTACGGAATTGACCCTTGATCTTGTGTTCTGTTTTAACCAATGGGGAATAAGGGTTTTGACTTTTGAGTAAGATCTGATTAGGGTAGATCTAGTAAAATGTGGAGTTTGGAGCCAATAATTGTTTAAAAGAAAAACAAAAGAACGTGGGCCAGTTGGTCTACAGAAGACATAAAACTGGATGCAGATCATCATGGATGATGGAGGTAATGCAAATTTATGGAAAAAACATGTGCATGTGTGTGCTTTCTTTCCTATTAAACCATATATGTGTGTGTGCTTTCTTTCCTATTAAACCATATTTTAAGATTCGTTTTACTTTGACTTCAAACTTACTAAATTTTGTGTAACTCTTTGCTGGTTCCGATCGAGTAATTTGTGTCGGTTTTAAGGTTGTGTTTACAAGTAAGACCAGTTGATGAACTAAAAACAAAATACTTTTTGAGTAATCTTTAATAACTAAAATAATTAGGAACAATTTATGGAGCGTAACGAAATATTTCGTTTTTTTTTATCTTTTTCGGAGTATAATGTTAGGATAATTTGAGAGGGAAATGAACTTTCAATTTTTTTTGACATTTAGTCACTAAATTTTTTTTTCATTATTTATTTGCCACTGAACTACTGAAACTGTTCACATTTTACCCTTATGACAGGTAACAGCCGGTCATAAGGGTAAAATGTGAACAGTTCCAATAGTTCAGTAACAAATAGATAATGAAAAAAAATTTGATGACTAAATAAACAAAGTCGAAAGTCCATTACCTTTTCAAGTACAATGCTATAAGTGGGTTTACATTGAAAATAAGATGATATAAAATAGAATTTTGACTTTTTTACACAAAAACAACATACACAAATACACATCACACATAACAATTAAGTTTCAAACAATAATAAACTTAAACATTGTTATTGTAAAGGTTTAAAATGACCTTTACACAGATTTGTTCCATGCTCAATGAGATGAAAGAGATACAAACATAAAAATAAAATGACCTTTTTAGTCGAGATCACCTATCATACAAAACTGTCTACATCACAGACAGTCAATGACTCCTTACTGGATAGAAATTCTTTTAACATCAGCTTCTTGAATTTCATGTTATATAAAAGTCTTCTTAGCCCCATGAAAGATCAATATCTAAATACCATAGAGGAGAAAAGCTAAAACTCATAGAAAACTAAATATTTATGAAAAATCAAGAAGACTCACCCGAAGTTGATCAATAATGTTCATTGTATAACATCGGAAGTTTGTTAACTTATATTTTCCTGGTCCATTCCATTCCATCATGCAAAATAAACACTTTTTTTGGATTTTTTTTTTAAAAAGAAACAATGTATTTTTCAAGTGAGCTTTAATTAATAGTTCTATAAGAAACCATCTTAGTAAGTGATTTTCACCAAATAAAAATTGAAAAAAAACATAGGCATGCTTCAATGGCTTCTTGAATTATGATTCAGCCCATTGAGCGATTACTCCATTTCTAAGATAAATGTATTCCCCGCAAATGTATTTTAGACAAATAAGGCTCCTTTTAAGCAACCAATGCATGACCTAACGGGAGAAAATCATAATAATTTAGAGAATCCATCACTTTTCTCTGTTTTATCATTATTATCTTTTTCACTGCACTAACACTTTTTGGGTCAAACTGCACACTCATAACCTGTTTTACTTTTACTGATTAATAAAAAAGACCAAGCTTTTGCAAAACATACAAAGAAAAATTACAAAAATATAAGGTATAAATGTCCTTAGAGCATCTATTTTAAAAATAGATAAAAATTACTTATACTTTTGCACCAAAATCTAGCATTTATGAATTGAGCTAAAAGGCGAAAACATACCCTAATTACAGTTCAATCTAAACAATCAATAAAATTCGTAAATTCATGAACCAAAAAAAAAAAAAAGGAATGCCTTGAGTTTTGGAGCAAGCTTCACCTTCAATCCCAATTTCGCCAAATAATCATTATGGATTGAGAAACAATCTCTTGGCCTTTTCTATTGGATCCTATATTAATCCATGGGTCGTTTTCATTTTTTCGTAAGTCCATACCATCCAATCCATGCCATTTGTAGTTTCTAATCAGATTTTCTTAATGGAATCTCCATACATACCAATGCCATCACTAAACATAAAGAATATCAAAATTAAACAGAAATTAGAAACGATAACGACATTTACATACACATACACACATAGATTTTGATAGAGAAACTTTAGTGATCGATAACAAAAAAATCCAAAATGATTTTAGGCTTTTAGCACTATTTAGGATGAAGATGCAATTACAGATGCTAACCTGATGTTCCTTTCCTTCTTTGTTCTTTCTTTATGTGGCTGCTGGAAGTTGTGCAAACCAAAAAAACCAATATTATTCAATTTTGGAGATGGTTACGATTGCTCATTTCTTGTATCTACATCGATTGGAAAGGGATTTTGAAAGGAAGTCCATAAATTTGTCCTGATTTTTTGGAATACATATCAGTTATTGCAGATTTAAATTAAAATGAGATTTATTAGATAAGAAATCAATTTCAAATTTAGATAGGATCCTGGATGAAATGCGATTGATTGGAATGTCGGAATGGACCAGAAATATGCACAGAATAAGGGTGGAGGGCAAATCCGTAAATCCACTTTGCAATGCACCAGCCGAATAGAACTGACACATGGACAAAATGGATTCGTGTATTAGAGTAAGGATTAGATCAATTTCATTATTAGTTTAATGCACAACTTTACATGGATATTTGTTTTTATATTGATAACTCTGAAGTGTTACAAATAAGCCATGCAAAAAATTTTAATGTCTTTTTAACCTTATTTGGAAGCATGCAAATTAGTACAATTTCTTGTAATGGGTTATATGCAGAAAATAGCATGGACTTTCATTTATTTGTTTTTATAGTATATTATTTTCAATTTTTTACTATCAAAACATTGTATTTTAAAAAATCTACATAATTATAAAGCAATTTTCACTGTTATAAGGATACAATTTTTTCAAATAATGTTTTTATATGAAAAAAAATTGGAAGTACAAATGTGATAATTTGATAGTTTTTTTTAAAGTACATTGTTGTCATAGAAAGAATAAAAGTAGAATGCTATAACAAAAAAAAATAGATAAAAGTATTTTGCTATTCTTCCAATTAGGAAAAAAAAATGCTAAACTTTTTTTTCAACAAAGAAAAACAACGATCATAACTACAAATTTCAAAAAAAGTAGAAAAAAGAAAACTACATTGCCTACATAATCTCCTACCTAAAAACTATATCAACCTCCTTTATTCTTTTCTAATTTTCCAATATTATTTCCAACCAAAAAATACATTTCACACAAGAATACCATAAGTTGACTTTTTGACCTTTTACTATAATCTCATTTTGTTTCTTTCATCTTGTTATCAAATGTTAAGTGGTTCGGACTCCAGTTCCCTCGCTTTGTCTAGTGGCCCTGCATGCAAAATGACCGATTTAGCCTTCCAAATAACTTTTTTTTAAATTTATAATTCAAAAAGGTATGATTGATGAGCAAAAGAAGAACATACATGATCTTTCTACAACTCCCAATAGGCGTCTTTGCAACATGGATGCAATGAAGAGGAAAACAGCACACATTCCAAACATTACGGATATTGGAAATGAATCAACCTTTAAAAAAATAAATAAATAAAAATTAGCATTTTAATATATATAACCTTAAATAAATGTTTCTGCTAGGAAAACAATTTTTATATATAACTAAATAAAAAGAGAAATCTCCGATAAAACCCCAATATTTTGGGTCAGTTTACGGTTTAATCCCAACTTTTATTTTTTAAATAAAAAAGTCCTAATTATTTTATATTTTTCCCAACATAACGAAACAAACCTTATTTTTTTCAACAGAAAAAGACATTATCGTATAAAATTAGATAATAACGACTTTTTTTGTTCAAAAAATAAATCTTGGGATTAACCCTTAAACTTACCCAAAATATTAGGACTAAACCGTAAACTTACTCAAAATATGGAGGCTTTATCTAACATTTCCTAATTCCCTTTAAAAAAAAAAAATCAAGTACATGTGGGCCCACTATTTTGTTGAGAGAGAGAGAGATCTTACATTGTAAAGTACAATGCATACAAAGATATTAAGTGGAATCCTGAAAAAATTCATAATAGTGCTTCGAGACTCTTCTGGAATATACTGTGACCTCATCTTCATAATCGAAGGCCAAAATAATCCAACACACCCTTCAAACACACAAAACCCAATCAACTCAATACACCCCGCAAATGAAATACTCCCGCCTTTTTCACTCGAAGGACCCACCAAAACCTTCATTTTTTTTAAAAAAAAAAAAAAAAAAAAAAAACACCCAATCAAATCCATGATCATATTATTCAAAATCACTACCATTATTACAATGTGTCTGTCACCTACACTTGTTATAACAGGAAGCATTAGAGATGCAGAAGACACCATAAAAACAACTTGCATGTAACTTTCAACTCTAATTGAGCCACGTGCCATTAACCTTGAAGCAAACGAGCTTCCTAACATGGAAGCCAACATAAAAGTTGCAAAAATGAATCCATGTGGAATTTCTTCATCATTAGGGCTCAAAGCAGGAGTCCATAAGAACACAAAAGTGTACATCGATCCTTCAAACAGCGATTGTATTGCTCCTAATAACGCAATCTTTTCATCTGATTTCAAAAGGAAACACAATTGTCAATTCACATGATGTAATGCATGATTCCATTCCATTTAGAGAGAGAAAGTTGACCAGATGAGATTGCAAGAGCAGCTCCTCTGAATTGAGTCAACAAGTCTTTGCTTTCTGAAGGATCTCCATAGTTTTCAGTCCAAGAAGAAAGAATGATTGCCATTCCAATGGCAAGAAAGCATGAAGCAGCATCAAAAGGAGCAACAGGTCCTAAAGCTAAAGATCCAACTAGAAGATTCCCGAATAAACCTGCTAAAATTGCAATTAAGCCATTTCCAAGAAATATTGCTTTGGAGAATGTTAGCGATAGCCATTGTTGCTCAAAACCCCTCTGCAACGTAAACAAGAAAAGATTGTTTATGATTTTTGATAATCGTTTCAATGAGTTGATTATCAAAAACACACACACCTTATTGTGTTCAGCAACTAGCCATGATTCGAAAGCTGAAAAGAGGAGTGACGTGGCAATCCCTCCCAAAATACGTCCGATCATTAGGATTCTATACTGAGGTGAATGTTTGGTGATGCAGCTCAAAATGTAAGTGATACAGTAAGTAAT
This sequence comes from Lactuca saligna, assembly GCF_052625555.1. Lineage (NCBI taxonomy): Eukaryota > Viridiplantae > Streptophyta > Magnoliopsida > Asterales > Asteraceae > Lactuca > Lactuca saligna. The sequence continues at coordinate 136,592,635 of NC_136422.1, read as the reverse complement.
CGAAGCCCGTTTTCTTCCACTAGATTGAATACAGAGGATTTGAGTTGTTAATCAGTATCATAGTAGCGTAAAAGTTGAAAAGTTCAAAGAAAATGAAATCGGAAGTGGGAAATTACTGTTTATCAGCTAAAGATCCAACGATTGTTCCAAACAACATGGAAGATCCGAAACCAGCGATAAAGAGATGGCCGATATCTCGTTTCCCGAATCCGTATGTGGTGTAAAGATAGTAGACGTATGGCCCCTGCAACCAATCACCAGCTACATCCACATTGCGATGTTAAACGAGAATTTTGAATATCGAGTTCAGGGACATACCCAATTTACTCAAATTGTTCCCTAATGTTATGGATCCAACGAAGAATTTTGATTATTTTACGTTAGATCTTATGATAATGTCATCGAATGGTTACCGAATTTTAACAAGGATTTACAGAAACCCTTATAAACCCAGATCGAATTGATCCTCATTGACGCGAAATCGCATGTGGGTAACTCAAATTAAGAACAATCGGTGACAAATGTAGATAGATTAAAGAGAGAATTTATGGAAATGAAGAGACGAATGTGAAATATAAGCGTACCCATCATTAGGGAATAGACGAGGAGGTAATTGTTCTTGAAGGAATTGAAAGCGGAAGAAGTGGTGGTTCGATCTTTGTTGTTTTTGCTGAGCTCCAATGTTGCAACGATAACACCAAGACCCCCGAAGACTAGCAAGTAAAAGAGCTCCATGATTCTTGATCTTGATCACTGTCTCTGCGCACAAAGACTGTGTGTGAAAGAGAGAACCACAAAGCACAGAGACACTGGAGCGTTGAGAGAGAAGAATCGAAGGTGAATCCGCTTCCTTGTAGCATGAACTATGAACCAATTATAAAAATTAAAATAGAAGTATAGACTATAGAGTATTGACCCGGGTTCATGGTTTTGGCCTTACGCTACCGAGATTGCATTAAATTATTTTGAGTAATTTATACAACACGAATCCAATAAAAAAAATATAAAATTTTAAAACTTTTAAGAAAAGTTTCAATAAATTTCTAAATTTTTTTTAGCAGACTATTTGTTTGAAAGAAATCATATAGTCTGTCATTTGTTGCTCAAATATAAAAAACATTTTATTAATTTTGGTAAAATGTTAAATAATCGAGATTTTTCTGTTCTAAAAAAAAACTTTTAGGGTTTTATTGAAAATTTTTTTCTAAAAATTTAGAACGTTTCTATATATTTTCCAAAAAAATAACTATTTTAGTTAGGGCTATTTTATATGTTTGTTAGGTTAAATGGTGTTATGCTCTTTTCACCGATACGACCTAAATCCAAAATAAATGATTTATTGTTTTACCATTAAAAATTTGGAATTAGTGTATGGGTTTTGAGTTTACCGGCAAAAAGCTCACAAAACCAACACATATTTGATTTTTATCATCGGTAAAGTTCCACCACCAGCACATTACCACTGGCAAAAAAGGAAACACGGTACGGTGTTTACCGGCAGTAATGGTGTCTACGTAGGTTTCCATCGGTAAAACTTGCACGACACTGTGTAATCTTACTGGTATGGTACGAGGTCAGTCTGACAGGTTCAACTTTACACTGTTTGATACCGTAATTAAAAACATCTGACTCAGTCTGTGTTTTTATTAGATCCGATAAAAAGTTGTCACAGATTTGACTCAAATCAACAACTATCAAACCTTTTAGTATAACTAATCAAATCCCAAACAAGAATATTCATTCCTAATATTCCAATCTACTATAATAAATCACTCTCATTCAATTTGCCAAATATCATTTTGTGGTTATTTTGAATTAATTTTTATGTCACATATCATTTTATGTTTTTTTTTATTAATTCCACATAATATTTATATGAAATAATAAATGCATATTAATTTTCTTAATAAACTTTCTTTTTAATTTCAAAATTACTATATTAAAGCTTTATCAATTTCTTTTATTTATTTATCTAAATTATTTGTTTAAACTTAGAATAAAAAACACTTTAATTTTTATAATTCAATATTTTTCTCATTTTTCTTATAAATTCAAATTTCTCATATGTTTAGAAATTTATATTTAATTTTTTCTTTTAAATAAACTCATATAATACATGGGTTACATACCTAGTAATATATGAAGTAAATTATAAATTTGTTGAAGGTGTCATACCATTTTTTCCGAATATCCAATATAGAATCAAAACCAATCAAAGATCTGTTAGAATCTTGGGTGTACAAATGCTTGGAACTTCTGAGAATCGTGTTAACACTTTTAGATTAAAGTGTTTGGGTAGTATTTGCAATCTTTAATTGGATAAAACTCAGAAATTTGAGAAAAAGAAGAGAGAATATTCAAGATGTTATGAAGAAGTGTACCAACCACAGATTTCGAATATGATCATATAACCAGAAAACTTTCCTGTCTTAAAACTGCCACATGACAGTTTTATGTCCTAAAACTATCAAAAACGTCATAAACCAACTTAAAACTGGGTCTAGAATATGGATCACAAAACCAAATACATTTACAAAAAATTTGGATTTTTAATACATTTCTAAAATATGCTACATGACAGTTTCAGCTTAACTCCAGCCAGGGCCTCTGCCCCTTGGACCCTGCTCCCAGGGGCGCTACCCCCGGATCCCCGTCGATTCAGGAGCTTCGCCCCTAAATAGCAGTATATTTTCAACAAAGGCAAAATTAAACAAATGTGCACTACGCTCCATACGATTTGTGCAATGATTGTCAAAGTGACATTGATCAACAAATTAACCACATTACACTTAAATAACATTAATGATATAAATCACCAACAAGATCTTGGTTTGAAGGAAAATTAAACTCTTTTAAAATGATCGGTTTTCAAAGGAAACATATAGAAATCCAGATTTTCGTACTTTTTTTTTATGTTTCAAACGACTATGTAGCCATTTGTGGCTAAAAATGACCACATTGTCCCTCTAGGCCTAAGTGCAAAATAGTTTTTGGAAATACCCTTAATAATACCCGTTATTTTTAGGAAATTGAACTAAAATTTAAAACCTTTTCGGTAGCATGTTTGTTTTATACATGGTGTGTTATGCAAATTATGAATTTGGGTATGAAAGTCAAATTTTACTTTATTTATTGAAACTACAAATTTAGAATTAGAGATATGCTAAAGATCGATTTAGTCAACAAGCAAAGTTAGGAAAACTAACTATAGAAACTTCTAAACATATATACAATACATGACTCGAATGTTCAACCTAATAAAGGGAACACATCTCATCCCACCTCTAACCAAAGCCTTTCGATACGGTGAAAATTAAAGTATTACATCGATTAAATACCATAAAATAACATACGATGCTTTGGATTTAACCTAAAAATCACCATTCTTCCAAAACCAAGTAAATAATTTTACGAACAAATTACAAAATTATGTAAGAGATGATATTACTTTATTGGGTGAGTGTCGTAAAATAACAACCAACATATTTAGTTTGTTCTTTGGATCATTTATTTTTTTATCGTACTTAATAAAACAATAAAGTTTTTTTCCTTAACCAAATAAAAATAATTTTAACAATACTTTTACAAAATTATTTAAGAATAGGTATTTTTTATAGGGTTAATATCATAAAAACGAGAACCACCATTCCACTAGTATTCAATATGTTCTTTGGATCACTTATCTTCTAACTATATTTATTAGGCCAATTTTATTTATTTATTTATTTTGAATTCTCATTATACCACTAGAGTGGATTTCAACAGTAAAATTCTACCATATTAGATGCCAACACCAGATACAAATAAGTGCAAATAAGTGAACACATTCTGCCATATTGAATTTCACAGCATACATCACTAGGATTCAAAACCAGTTTAAACGATTGAAATCTGCCTCAATGGTGTAATAAAAACCCATAAAATTGTTTATTTGTCTATTTAGTGTAATTTTTAAAATATGGGCAACTCAAAGAGTATTACTGATTGTCATTTGATGACATTAACCTACTTTATATCAAGTGTATAATCAGTTATCACATTAAAGCGGGTATTTAATCTCCAACAGTGCAATTCAGATTGTATGATTACATGCATAACCTATACCCAATAAAAACAATATGAAGAAGCGTAATTATAAAATATTTTGTAAGGTAATGTATTAGTATTACAATGTGGATTAAGATGTCAAAATCCATAGAAAACAAGTACAAATAAGCAAATAAGCAAAAAGAAGGAAGTAATAGTAAATAGTAAATCGTAAACAGTAAATAGTAAATAGTATACCTAATCTTATCTTATCTTCCTTGATCTATAATGACATAACAATAATATACAAAAATCTTACATCTATTATAACAAGTCATTTTCCACTCTCAAAAAAAGGTTAAACAAATTACACACAATAATCAATCACTTTATCCCGTAATTATGCCCGCTAAAACATCCGTCTTACCTCTTGCAAAAATAGTGTAAACTAGCCGAATAGCATCAAGCCACGTGTCCAAATATTCCCATGAGTCCGCAATCTGAAAAGTATTCATTACAATTACACAATTTTCACAAATAATACATTTTAAATTATGTTTAAATGCAAGAAATACCAAGTAAATTTGTCCATGAATTGTATCAATGCAAATGGAAGGGCCAGGTGGCAATGTCAAATCCGCACATGGTGATACCGACACAATATCCGGAATTTCAACTTTAACAGTTGCTCTCTCTCCATTTTGAATCTGTTCACAAATTTAATAAAATACAATATAGTTTTTATTTAAAAATAAATAATTATATTAAAAAAAAGATAAGGAACCTGTTGGAGGCCTTCATGGTTCAAAACAAACTGTGTGCGTTTCCAATCGCCATGTGGCGCGATGGGATTGCCTGGTGGTGGTGCAGTAAGATACCCGACTTTTAAATAAGGTAGAGGCAGCTATAAAAATATATAAAGTAATTATTTTTTTTATGATATTGATATTAAATAAAAAAAATAATGTATAATGTAAAAAGTATACAAACCATGGATCTAACAAGCTTCAAGGCACTAGTGTAAACCTGTGATTAATTTTGCATAATAAACAAACTTTAAAAATGCAAATTAGTTTTATATAACTTTTATAAAAAAAAGAAAAAATACTGACGGAATAATTTGGCTTCAATGCATGAGCAGCTGCGATGTAAATAGCAGATTGACTGTATAATTCATTGGGGGACACATCTTGTCCTCCGGTTCTTGATGTGTCTTCTGCTAATCCATACTAGAAAGACAAAATTAATAAAAGTAAGTTTGAATTTATAAAAGTTAGTCGATTTTATTTAAATTTGGGAGAAAAGAGAATTTATTAAACTGACCAGAACAGTGCCTAGGTTGTAAATGGCTCTATGGAAATCGAATTGCAACTGTATAGCTGCACGAAACTGCATGATTAACAAAATAAATGTTGTTAATAAGAAATAAACATGTTAATTATTGAGGATAGGAAACACAATGTATTATATCTAACAGTCTGATGATGTTCTTATGGTTGATAGGGTTTGTAATTTGAACCTCAACTTTGAAGACTTTGTCAAAATTTCACCTACGTAATGATTGGATTAACAAGTTGATAATATGGTAGATATCTATTGTCAAATTTTGAGAACGATTGAAAGAAAAAAAAAAAAAAAAAAACTCACAATCTCTCCATAGCAAATTTTTGACAACCATTATAGATCTGTTTGGAAAACGATCTATGTAGAACACAAAGGATCTTACCACGTCCAATCATGTTGTCAGTTGAGAATCCACTTGTAGCACTTTGAATCATTTGAAAAGTGAAGTATATTACAACATTCGTCATTATCAAAAGCGCTACACGCTCCTCCTACACGGGACTGACAAACGCAATTGTATACTCCGACAAAGTACGCATTTCACTGATAGTCACCAAAGACGTCAAATTATCTCTTATCATTCTCAAAAAGCGACAAACCATCTGTATCACGGGTCTACGAAAGCGGCACTATTTACCATTATTACTACTATGGTCGAAGCGCTGTCGGCGGCCAACAACGATCCCGCAAACCATAACTCGATTCAACAAATAAAATATCAAATTAAGAAATATACTGAAAAATTTCTCGCAACAAGATACAATATGACGAAATAGGTGATGGGCACCATGAATGGTTAAGATGAAAGCGATTCTAGTTCTAACGGAGTTAAACTATTAATTGATAATTTAACTCCGTTAGACCATGAATCACTTTCTTTGTAACCATTCATGGTACCCACCACCCATTTGGTCGCATTGTACCTTGTTGCAAGAAATTTCTCGGTGTGTTTCTTAATTCGATATTTTATTTCTTGATTTGTTGAATTGAATTACAGTGTACATGATTGTTGTTGGCCACCGACAGTACTCCAACGGCAGTAGTGATAATGGTAAGTAGTGCCGCTTTCGAATGATTCAGATTGTTTGTCGTTTTTGGAGAACAATACAAACAACTTGTCGTCTTTGGCGACCGTCAATGGAGTACACGATTGCGCGTATCAGTCCGTCGTGGGAGGAACATGTAGCGCTTTTGTGCTTTTGATGATGGTGAACGTTCTAACATACTTTAGTTTCTAAACGATTCAAAGTGTTACAAGTAGATTCGCGACTGACAATATAATTGGACGCGGTAGATCATCTGTGTTCTATATAGGTCTCGCTTTCCAAACAGATCTATGGTAGCAGTCAAAAGTTTGTTAGGGAGATGATGAGTTTTTTTTTTTTTTTCCTCAAAATTTGATGAGAGATATCTATATTATCAACTTGTTAATCCAATCATTACATAGGGAAGGAGTCAAGAAAGTCTTCAAAGCTACGCACTAAAACCCAAGTTACACAGGACACCATAGATTGTACTACCATAGAAAATGATGTCAATGGGGGTGGGAGAGAGACTAGAGAGTTGTTAGATATAATATCATCCATAATTAACATGTGAATATTCCTTTAGTATAGATGTTGACTTTTTTTATATAAAAATGTGACAAAATGGTTATTTTTTTTGTACCTTGCTGATTGCACTTTTTACTATTGTTTGTTTCTCACGTGCGGGAACAATTGCACTTAGTTCCTGCAATTTCAAATTGTGATATTAATCAACAGAAATTAATATTATGCGTTAATAAAAATATCAGGTGTCTATAAAGTTGAAAAAGCTTTGGAAATGAATGTATTTTTGAAGCACCTGTAATGCAAGACCCCAGTTGTTGAGAGCCTGAAACGAATTTTGTCACCAAGTTATAAAGTATAATAAATGAATAAGAAATTGTTTAAAAATGTAGATAAACTAGACAATGATGAGTAAAGGGGTGAAACTCTGGAATGGAATTCACTTATAAAGATTAAATGCTTTTAAGTTTTTCAATGTAAAGAATTCCATCCATTTGGCAACCAAATACACTACGGAATGGAATCACTAATTCCAATTCCGTTGAATCCACAAACCAAAGATTTCTCAAAGTTACCTGGGGACTGTTCCAGTTTAGTTGAACAGCTTTTTCATAATTATTTGTTGCCTGAAATATCAAGAAAAAACAAAAAGACACCTTTCTTAGCATTTCACAATCTTTATATAAATGTATATATAAAAGGGCAGAAAAGTCATTAATACGATTTAAAGATCTAAACCTGTTTCCATAGTTCTTCAGCTTCCTTTGTACGCCCACGCATTTTGGCCCGATCAGATATGGCAATAGCCCAGTTATAATAAGCCTGAAATTAGAGATAGATTTTTATTATATAATCGTATAAATCAAATATCATGAAACTTGATTAAAATACAGGGACTGAAAATGCATACATCGTGAAGTGTAGGGTTTAAACGGGTAGCTTCATCATACTTTCTGCAAGCCTCTTCAAGTAAAGCATCTTTGGATGGTGAACTTGCATCTGAGTTTACATTATCTGCACTTTCCTGAATAAAGATGAAACCAAAAGATTAAAAAAAAAAAAGTGAAATTGTTTCATATATTGCATCAAGAATTATACATAAATAAATAAATTAATTAAAAGAGCAAGTTATACCTGAAGAACTAATGCCCAATTATAAAGTGCATCATAATCATCTGGATTTCTTTCTATTGCACTTGCATACCTAAAAAAGAACAAGAAACAAACAAGTTAACTTCTTTTTTCTTTCTTTTATTCAATTATTTTCTAGGATTCATCAAAATGTTTAGACTTGTTTTCGAAATTGAAGTTCATACTACAAGAGCTAATGTTATGATATATGGAGATTAAAAATGCAGATTTCAAGATTGAATAGAAATATGCCTAGGGTAGAAATGTAAATGTGCTAGGATAGTAGGATACAGCTAAAGATTGGGTATAAAAAAAGGGTTACCTTTTTGCTGCAAATGTAAGAATCCGTTGTCTTGATCGACCTTCCTCATCAGAACCTGTGATACTATTGATCAAGTCCATGGCAGCACTATTCTTTTCTGTATGTTGTTTTGTGCTTTCTTGACTGAAAAGTTCAAACATGTGACAGAAAGAATTAAGGGATATATTAACATTTCTTACTTAGAGAGAGAGAGAGAGAGAGAGAGAGAGAGAGAGAGAGAGCAGAAATGCATGTCTATGATAGCTACCGATTGCAGATAGTGAAGAGAAAACTGTGTTTTTTTGTCAGCTAAACTTGTTTGTTTTGACCTATATAGCAGAAAAAGTAAACTACCAAACTTTGGAGTGTTGTTACAGAGAAGAGGGGATTTAGAAGTCTTTTAAATCTTGAATTCCAGAGTGATCTTAATTTCCATGCTAGATGTTCAAAGCAGCTTTTGGGATTAAAGATCATGTAAGAGTGCATATCATCCCCTTTGCTCACACGAATCATTCTTTTTATGTTATCATTGTCAACCAAGGTCTATGCTTTTATCACATGCGGTGCACCTATCAACACTATTCATATTACTACATACTCTTGCCTTTATTGATAACCCAAATCCCATATGAATTGAGTAAGGGGAGGTAAAAAGAGACAAATAAGCAGGGGTGAATAGTTCTATTATTAGGTGAAGTCAAGTTCAAACTAAATTTGAAGATTCTAATGATTTAGAAATTAGAATAGTGTAAAGGGACAGATTGAAAGCACCATTCATATTTGAAATTAGCTGGGCACCAAGTTCTGGTAGTCCATTAATTGCAACACCATACTTTAAGCTCCTAAAACTATGTAGTGTATGCAAATCAATCAACATTTTCGCTCTTGACCCCTATTTAGTAATTTCAGGTTTACAACTGAAGCTCTCGTTCCACTAGAGTAAACCCTGTTCATACAGCACTACACTGATAGTTCCATGGCTAATCCTAGAGCTACGAGCCCTAGTATGCACATCATACCTTACACCAACTGAAATAGAAGCAATTCGTTACAGTCTATGAAAGATTAGGTGATTTACTGGTGAATTGCTTTAGTAACATTCATTGTAGTCTCAGCCTAACAACAATTGTTAAAAAGAAAATTCATATCTGGAGAAAAGTCTAACCTATGACGAGGTGCAGCAGCAGGAGTTGCGGCGACTTCAGACACTTCAGACACTTCATCGCCATTCTTCAATTCATTCAACAATTCTCTCATAGTGAAAGTCCGACTCCCCTCTTCTTTCGGTAGCTCCGCATTGTCCTTTGATTCGATCGTCCGCTCTTTATCGGATTCTTCTTCTGCTCCTCCTTGGGGTTTCGGATCTACTCCCTCTGGAGCAATATCATTATCACTGGATTGGATCGGTTGATTAAGCTTCGAAGAATCACCCCCATCGTTATCAGTTGAGTGGATCGCGGTGTCTTCGGGTCGATGGAGTTCGGAATCTGGTTGAGGATTGGCATCGCCGTTCTGTAATTCCGAGCTTTGATCGTTTGTAGACATTGTTGAATTGATTGAGATCTACTGAAGCTGAATTGGTAAATTGAAAAATTGCTGCAGTTGGAGTTGTGAGGAAGCCACGAAAACTTGAAAGGACTTCCTCCACTTCTAAGTTTATACTTCTCGAAGCAAAAGACTTTTTAAGGATGCATTTCGTAACCGGGGATGGAGACTGTATCCAGATCCGGGTCCTCGGTGGCACAGGTGAATTGGGAGTTACCTTGGAGTCGAGAGGCAGTAGCGTAGTACTGGTATTAGCTCCAAACCCGGAACCAGATCGGTTAGAACGGGTAAAAGTTAAATGGGTCGGATATCATATATTAATATAAAAGCCTAAAATGGGTATCGGGGTCCAGGGAAAATGGATAAAGAACCACATCCAAAAAGACAAAATTGCAAAAATGGTCCATGTGGTATGTTAAAACTAGCAATTTTGGTCCAAAATGAGTTTGGCTTGCAAAGATGGTTCAATAGTTTCGTTTTGTTGCGAGTTTAGTCTAATTTCCTATGAACTTTTTTATAATGATAGATTTGCCCCTTATTATTTTATTTTACATTTTTCTTTTATTACAACAATTAAAAATAAAATACTCTCTCTCTCTCTTTCTCTCTCTCTCTCTCTCTCTCTCTTATATAAAATACCCACCGTACACCACCAGTCTCCTTCCCTTATTCCGACCTCCACCTTCACAACCCCCTTCATAGCCACTATCGACCGTCGCTGCATCACACACTACCCATCGACTCCGATGAGGACACCACCTCCTAGAAACCCTAGCGCCATCGATTTGGATTACATCTCCCAACCACTGTCGGTTGCTTATTGTCATCATCGACTTGTGGACGCGATAATCACCGCCCTTCCCTATCAACTCCCCCTTCTGCCCAGTTCTCCGGCAACAAACCCCACCTTGAACCGGTGCTCCGTTTTTCTTTATCCCCACCAACATCACACCTTATTCCAGTCAAATCGGCCCGGAAACGTCAATCTTCCCGGGTCAAATCTATTCTTTTTCTCTACCTTCTTTCTCGATTTAGTGTTGATGATTCCACCGGTGATTCTAGTTGTGTGAGCTGGGGGAAGAGAATGGGGATGGGTGAGCTAGGGTGTGGTTAGTGGTATTTATTTCTTTGGGGTGTCGTCGGATCTTTGGGGAGAAAAAAGTGGGATAGGTTTAGTGGTGGTTGAACGACATAGTGAAGAGGGACGATAGATAGATGAAATCATCGAGCCTTTTGATGACCACTGTTGCCGTCTTCACTTTTCTTCTCCTACAGTACCCTCTCTTTGTTACGGTGGTTGCCGATTTAGATCCAAGTTGTATTATATGTTTGATTTGCTGGTTCATAAATTGATTGATTTGTTTATTTAATTTTCGAGTTTGAATTGGTTTTGATAACTCAGTTGAAAGGAATTATGGACTATGTTATTTTTTCTGGATTTGAACATGAATCGGTGCTTTTTCGTCTTGAGAGAGTTGCCGAATGTGGCCTTTTTTTTCCGACGAGTGAGATGATGGTTAACGGAAGTGAAGGTGGTGTTGGTAAATGGTGATACGGAGGGGAGAGATAGAGGAACGAAAGGCGAGAGAGCAATGGTTAGACAAAGACAATGGCTACCAGCAGGTGGTGGTAGTGGCAGTGCTTTTTTTTCAGTGTAAAAATCAAGTGGTTGACGATGGTTTCAAGATTTTCCAGGTCTGGTGAATTTTCCATGTCTGATGTGTTTTTATGTGCTTGGTGAATAACGCCATCAAATGTAGGTGAGCAGACGGTGGTAAGTGATGGTAGTGGTGGTGACGTATGGTGGTGTCGGTGGCGGCTGATGGTGGTTGTTGTGGCAGCAGGCATGTTCTTCTAAATGTGTTCTTGAGTGTTCTTGAAGAGGGGAGAGAAAGAGAAAGAGAGAGAGAGAGAGAGAGAGAGAGTATTTTATTTTTAATTGTTGTAATAAAAGAAAAATGTAAAATAAAGTAATAAGGGGCAAATCCATCATTATAAAAAGTTCATAGGAATTTGGATCAAACTCGCAACAAAACGAAACTATTGGACCATCTTTGCGAGCCAAACCCATTTTGGACCAAAGTTGCTAGTTTGAACATACCACAGGGACCATTCTTGCAATTTTGTCCCCCGAAAAACTTAAAAGTTGAAAAAACTTTACATTTGATATTCCTAACCAGGGCCGGTCCCAGAAAATTTAGGGTCCGGGGCAAAAAAAAAAAAAGAAAGTGGGGCCCTTAAAAAAAATTTGTAAAGGAGAGCTGCACCTCCGGAAATTTTTATTAATTAAAAAAAACAATACAATTTTTATTAATTAAAAAAAATAGTACAATTGAAGGCTGGGGACTCCCCACCTACAGAAAAAAAAAAAAAAGGCTTCGGGACAGACCCAAAAGCCAAAAAACCTGGCAACTATTAATACAAAAAACTAAAAAAACAAAACAAAATTAAAAGGACAAAATATGCTCTCTGAACCTTAATACATAATTATAAACATAACAAAGAAACAATTAAAGAAATTTACATTTACTAGCTTTTTTAGATGCAAAGTGATCAATTATAAAATCAAGTTCAATATTATCCAACAATTTTTTTTCATGTATGACATTATCTTTTTCATCTAAAACATTTTGATGTGCAACATTATCTTCTACATTAGAAGAATTTACCTTTTTAACATACTTATTCATAGATCCTCTTTGAGAATCAATAAATTGTCCAGTTTTTTGTTTTCTTCGTTTTTCTCTTCCAGATAAATATTTTCTATGAGGCATTTTTAACAGATAACAATCAAGATATATAGCATATAACAAACAATCACACAGATTCACAAAAAAACATATTAACTTACTAAAGGGAAAATAGACTACCTAATGACTAATGTGTGTTGCTCAGCAGTTGACTTTCTGTTGATTGTTTATATCATTATATCCTCAATCCTTTGAGCCCAAAGCAATAAGAAATCTGCAGATTAAAAGTACAAAATCATCTTTAAATATTAGAATTTTTTAATTTAGCAAAATCACAAAAAAAAAAAAAAATTAACAATTTTTATTGAAAAGAAACTACCAGTAGGTTGTAAGTTTGTAACCTGTTTAGATGTTAATAATCTTTGAGCAGCCCAAAATAGAAATGAAAAATCTCAAATCTGATTATCTAAAGATAGAAAACACTTAAAAAGAGAAATCAAAAAATTAATTTCATATCTAATTGCCTCAAATCACAAATATGATGACCTACAATTAAGCAATGATTCATATAAAATCAAAATAAGAAAATTTATTTCAATAAACAATAATTAATCATTCTAAATAAGAAAATTGATTCAATTGCAGATTCTTAACATAATAGTTCACAAATTAAAAAAATAGACTTACATGCATTAAAAAAATGGCTTGTCAACTGCAGCCAATTCTGAAAGAGTGTTGCTATGCGTCTGTACTCTACTTCAAATGTCATACGAAATCGGAAATCACCAATTCACCATTCACCAAAAGATTCGGAAATATTGAAAGGAACCAACTAAATAGAAAAATGAAATCAGAAAATAGAAGAGAAAGAATATCGTGTATAATTGACTAATCAGCGATGGGCGATGGTGAATTAGAAAATCAAAATTCAAAGAAGAAGAGATTGGAGAAGGGTAACTGATTAACTTGAAATCTTGAACTAGAAATAGAAGAAGCAGAATCGAGAAGACGAGAATTAACCGTTAGAGATGGTGTCGTTTGGATTTTCCATGGATGCGAAGCTAAAGAGAAGCTATCGATTGAATTGTGATTTAAGCCCTTGGAAATTGGAACTGAGAAATGCAAATCAGCAAATGTGGTAGGTCACACTCCTGTCTCCCGCTTCTTCAATTGGGGCTCAACTCGTGTTAATATTGGGCCAAAAATTATGGGCTATAACTAATAAAGGTTTAAAAATATGTGTTGTAACTAATATAACCCAATAACTGGTATAAATATGGGGCCCTTTGGCGTTTGGGGGCCCGGGGCGGTCGCCCAGCTTGCCCAGGCCCATGGGTCGCCCATGTTCCTAACTTATAACTCTTCCTAACTTATAACTCATTCAAATATGAAATCAAAAAATAATGAAATTATAGTCTAAAATTGAAATGCAAATTATAATTACATGCTGTAAAAGATCTCGTGTAAACCCGACTTCAAACGAATAAGTTATACAATTTTTAAATAGTTTTACATAGGGGTGAGCATGGTGCGCTTTTTGGCCAAAACCGAACCAAAAACCGCAACTTCGGTTTTTTGAAATTTAGAAACCGCACTGTTCGGTTTTATGCAGTTTTTCATAGCGTTTTTTTGTGGTTCGGTTTTTTTTGCGGTTTTTTTTTCCTGTTTTGCCTTTTTACTAAAACTCAAGTAACTCAGCGAGTTACTTTGACTCAAATGAGAAGTGGTAATCATTTATTGGAGATAAATCCATACCACAACCTATTGGTTTGAAATCAAATTACTTAACCACTCATTCAACATGTTTCTAATGCTTCAATATAATGCGAATTTAATATAACATTTGTTTCACAAGTACATACGATAATATCAATTAATATATTCATAAAAATGATACTATATCACTAGTACTCTTCATATTTAAATGTTAAAAAAATGTCATAAACATTATTTGTTATTGTAAATAACACTGAATGTATGCTTAAAAATAAACAATCATCCTCCGATAGATAAGATAGATATTTACATTTATAGAAATTTTAATTGTCATAAGTTCTTGGTTCTTACAAATATCAACACTTAATATATATATATATATATATATATATATATATATATATATATATATATAAGCGGTGCGGTTCGGTTTTTTGCGGTTTTTGCGAGACTAGAAACCGCACCGCACCAAGTATTTTCGTTTTTTGCAAAACTAAAAACCGCACCATTGGTTTTCATTTCGGTTTCGGTTTATGGGGTTTTTTCGATTTTTTTGGTTTGCGGTTTTGTTTTTGCTCACCCCTAGTTTTACAAATTTCACATTACCTGGATTTTTCTAGCTTTAGACTTACTTTATCCAAAACCAAACAGAAATCAGTTCTTATATACCACTTTGGTTTATGATTCTACTAAATACTGTTTTTTGGTGTGTGAGTTTCTGGATCATAATCCATTTGGGTCGGGTTTGGACCCGATTTTAACCGTATTAGTAAAATAGTTTGGCTATAAAAATTAATTATCGTTCTCAATAAGTTGGTTTTATTAATTTATTTAAAAATGTTTATAAGTTCTTTTAATGTATCATTGTATGGTGAAAATAAAGTAATCTTTTTTATCATAGTTTTAACTCAAAAAAATATGTATCATATCTTAAGTTTCGATTATTCATGGTCAACGACACACATACAAATTAATGCTTTTACCCGTATCATTTTAGGTCATTTTACGTTCATAAACTCTAGAAAACAAAATAGGGTTCAACTGGGACAACTAATTCTGATTCTCATTCAATAGATAAAAGAGTATTTATACATCAATAGATCCAAACGCATAGATAGGAAAACAAATTATAATCCTACCAGGAAACTAGGAATGAAAGAAGTATAAGATAAAGATAAGAGAAGATAAGATAATCTCGATTATTTTCTTCACTCCCCCTCAAGATGGAATCTGAAGATCGCGAACGCCCATCTTGCCTAGAAGAGAACAAAATATGTCAGATCCAAGAGGTTTAGTAAAAAGGTGTAGTAGTTGATCTTTAGTATGGATAGCAGCTAAAAATACTTCTTTGGACTCAACTCGCTCACGAATAAAATAGCAATCCATCTCAACATGTTTAGTGTGTTCGTGAAAGAGCGGGTTGTTAGCAATATGTTGTGTAACTTGGTTATCACAGTAAACTCGAGTAGCACATGTCTGAGTAGCTTCAAGGTCCTTTAACAACCAACGAAGCCATAAAATTTCACTGACTATAGTAGCCATGCTCAGCTTCAGCAGAAGAGAGAGACACCACAGATTGCTTCTTTGTCTTCTAAGAGATGGGAACACCTCCAAGAGTAATAAAATAACTAGTTTTTGAACATCGCGTGAAAGGGCAACCAAGCAAATTGGAATCACAATATGCAACCAACGTCAAATCACGATTGGCTGGGAGAAAAATGCCTTGACCAGGCATGGCTTCAAGGTAGCGCAACACACACAAAGTTGTGTTCCAATGAGTTTCTCGAGGAGTCGAAACAAATTAGCTGAGCGTATTGACGGTAAATGTGATGTCAATTCGGGTGACTTGCAGTGTAACACCGTAAATTTCAACCTAAATTTTCATTTTAAAAATCACATAATTCTCATAAACAAAATCCATTATTCTCCAAAATGACAATTTATCAAAAACACATGTTCATAAATTGTTTAAAACACAATCCAGGATCCTCAAAACACATCTCCGTCTCGTGTGTACAATCAAGCTGATGCCTTCCCGTGATCCTGAGAAGTACCTGAAACACATATCACATAACATAGTAAGCACGAAGCTTAGTGAGTTCCCCAAAATCCCACATGCCCAAATAATAAGCCTCTCATGGCTATAACTCGGCATGGACCTTCCGGTCTCATGCGTCTCGGTGAGGACCCTCCGGTCTCACAGCTAGGTTTGGACCCTCCGGTCATGTGTCTCAGTGAAGACACTCTGGTCTCACAACTTGGGTGGGACCCTCTAGTCCCGTATCTCAGTGAGGACCCTTTGGTCTCACAGCTTGGGTTGGACCCTCCGATCCGATCTCAAAATGCACAGAATAACACAACATATATCACAAAGACAAAATGCATAATATCACATAACTCAAATAAGACCATCCGTTCACTCAGTAGTACCACTCACATATGTATAGTGAGAAGACTCACCTCGTAATCAAGCAATAAACCTCGTACTCGAAATCACCGAACTAGCATTCGCCTAACACATAGGATAATTATCTCTAATTAACACTTAAATCACGAATATAAATAAACCAAGTTATTTTTCTCTCTCTAACTCTTGGGATGGGTAAAATACCATTTTACTCCTCCATGGTCCCAATAATCCTTGTCTTGACGAAACCCTAAAGTCAACAGAAGTCAACACTCGAGTCAACAATCCATGTTGACCCAACTCGTCGAGCGCATCTATATGACTCGTCGAGTCCCCTCGTTTCTTCAGAAATGTCATGAAAATCCAACTTAACTCATCGAGTTGTCTCACCAACTCGTCGAGTTACTCATGTCCAGACTCATCAGGAAAACCCTAGCCGACTCGTCGAGTCACCTTATCGACTCGGCGAGTCCATTCAGTCTATGTTCTCATTCAGATGTTTTAATGCAGATCTATAACCCCAAACTCTAGATCTAGCCTCCCAAGACTGAGATACCACATAAAGCTACAAGCTTTATGTAACGCCCGTAGATCAGGGCTAGTCAATTTAGAGACGATAAACATCAAAAATTACTTTTTGATGGAATATTATTTAGAAGGATTAATCTTAACTAATTTATAGTATATGTTACAAGGATTTCGTACATATAAAGAACGCCGAAATCCGAGTTATAACGAAAAAGTTATGACCTGTCGAAGTTTCGCGACAAAACCGACACGACACATCGCGACGTAAATAGTGAATTTACATTAGAGTGATATTTGGCCTTAGCAATCTAAATGAAACTTGTAGAGTATGTTAAAACGAGAGCATGCATAAAAAGAATGCCCAAATCTGACTTCGTACGAGGATGTTATGATTTTTCGAAGTTTCGGCTTAGCAATGTACAACCCGAAATTCCAATATTAGATCGAGCAGTTTTTAGCCGACACAACCTAAATGAAAATCGAAGATCTCGTTAATAGTAGCGCAACGACAAAAAGAAAGATGAAAACGGAGTTCAGATGAAGGAGTTATGAATTTTGAACGGAGTTTTCCTGTCCCGACATACTAAAAATAATATATTTATAATATATTAAAAAAAAATCAAAATTAGCCAATGGAGTCTAAATGAGAGTTGTAGATCATAATCTCACCTATGCGTAGATATAAAGAACATCGAAAACGGAGCTCGTATGCGAAAGTTATGAATTTCTGAAGTTCGGGGCGTGAACCCCAAGGCTGTGTCAGAGCTCACGAGGTGAGCATTAGTGGCTCACGAGGTGAACAGATGATGGAAGTCTTCCAGGGCAAGTTTCCATGACGAACGCAATGACGTATCGAGCTCACGAGGTGAGCCTAGCTCACGACGTGAACATTAGAAACTCACGAGGTGAACCCAGAAAATTCACCCTATAAATAGAAATCAAGGGTCAACCGATTTAGGTTGCTTAATCTCTTCTCTCCCACTCCTGATACTCTCTCTAAGCCCCATTTTAAGCCCCCGAATCCCCGGTATCATCCCGATACCCTAAGTGAGTCCCGAAGCCCGAAGATCCCGAGAAAAGAAATTCTCGAGCCGAAGCTCTGCCTGCGAGAAGCCGGTTTTTGTGAAGATCTTCCAGATCCACCGAAGAATACTACTTTTACAAGCCGTAGTGCTATCCGATAATCATCTAATCAAGTGAGTGTGTAGTTACTTTAATCTACTGCATAGATATTAAGTATTTGCTATGAAATACATGCTATGTGTTTATACGTTGTTTGTTTACTTGAGATGGTTGTTGAATGAATGTTTTATACAGATATGTGAGGGTAGAACATGGGTAGATGAAATAGTTGGTGTGTGAGGAAATATTAGTTTGAGGATGAGACGAAAGATGATATACATCATGAGATGAGGGTAATAGGTGAAAAAAATGAGTGAAACATTTACCCAAACAATGTCCCCCCGTTATTCAGTAGAGTAGGGATGACAACCACGGACTAATTTAGATAGTCATGTGGAACACTTGCAGGCTCGCAACTTGTAGGTGTTGTGGACTTGATGTTCACCGCTGTACTCTATAAAAACCCATTGATATGTATTGCTAGAGGATGTCTCAGAACCAATACTATCAATAAACGACATAAACCTTGGTCACTATGGAGTTAGCGCCTGTTGCATAAACCTTGGTGACTATGGAGTTAGCGCCTGATAGCTATGGATTTAGTACGTGATAGATAAACTTTGGCAGCAATGGACTTCATGCCAGTTCCTTAGGTAAATCCTTAGGAATGAATGAAGGAAGGATAGTCGATTCTTAGGGTAAAACCTTAAGAAATAAAGAAGATAATAGGGATGGGTAATTGGGTTGATTGTTTGATGATTGAATATAATAAATATATTATTGTGGGTTGAAAACCCTATATGCTCACCAGGTTCCCAAGCCTGACCCACTCAGTTTTCTTTGTATCACAGGTATCAATACGAAGACATATTTCACTGAGAGATTAAAGGAGATGTAAATCACTAGTGTAAATAAATGTATGTTTTGTTTAGGCTTATGTGTCTGTATCGGAACATGACATCCCGGGATTTTGTTATTTAATGAAAATACATTTCTTTATGAAATGCTTTTGATAAATTCTTATCATATTTTGTTTTGGGAACAAACTCTACAACTGTTTTCTTTAAAAGATTACTCTGATTTTAAAACAAAGCATAAACAAATCGGTTTTTTTCTGGCCGTGAAAATGGGGATGTCACAGTTGGTATCAGAGCATTAGTTTAAGCGAACTAGGAATTTGTAGGATTTCTAGACTTAAACTTAGAATGCTAAGCGATAATTTTGAGATGAGTGTCTACCATATTTTAAGACACGAGCACTAGTACATTTTAGGAAAGTTGCCTAAAATGCTTTTGTATGCTAAATGTTATATGTTTGCCATATATGATATTATTTGTTCGGAGCTATGGTTTGTTGCCGACCGAGTCTGGAAACCTTATGTGTTTAGGATTCTAAGCGTATGAATACGAAATTAGAACTAGCATGTAAACATTTCGGAGTGATAAGGAGATTTATATGTCTATCATAAATAAAGCTTTCTTATCTTAAATTCTCGCTCGGTACACCGAACGTCTACTTGGGTGTACAAAATGTTATGGTGAAGACTCGTAGAGAATTGAGTAAATGGAGGAAATGAAAGGCTTATGATAGTGAATGACACCTATCAGAAGATATTGTAAGAGTGGTATCTTGCCTTTAGAATATATCTGATAAAATAACGAAATGTTTAGAGGAATACGGTACTTCTGAAGTACACCTTCGATTGGCAAGATGATGGAATGATTGGTGTAATTCTTGAAGTTGTCCCATCGTCTAGAATTTCCACCACCAACCGAGTTGAAGTAGAATTGATGAGTGAAGATGCGCATGGAAGAAGTCCTAGTAGAGTCTAGGAAAATTTTGTATGATTAATTGGACACATTAGTATGTGTGTAACGCCTGTGTTTCTAGGCTTATCATTAATGTTGATATAATAGTTTAGGTTAACCTTTGTAACCCGTCCATAAATAATAGAAGTGTATTATTTGAGTATTATGTGTTTTGTGCTTAATTTTGTGTCTTAATTGAATTAATAATGGAAATAAGCGTCAAAATAAAATGTTAGATAAAGCCGATATATATATATATATATATATATATATATATATATATAATGTGTTAGTAGTTGAAACGACGTTTCCGAATATATAAAGAATACCGAAATCCGAGATATAACGAAGAAGTTATGACATGTCGAAGTTTCGCGACAGAACCGAAAATGTCGAATGACGTAAAAAGTGAAATTTAAATTAGAGCAGTTTTTAGCCGACACAATGTAAAAGAGAATCAAAGATCTCGTCAATGGTAATGCAACGGTAAAAAGACAGACGAAAACGGACATCAGATGAAGAAGTTATGAATTTATAACGGAGTTTTCCTGTCCGGGCCTCTAAAAAATAAATAATAAAAATAAATTCAAAATTAGCCGACGGAGTCTAAAAGAAAGTTGTAGAGTTTAGTCTCACCTACGCGTGGATATAAAGAATGTCGAAAACGGAGTTCGTATGAGGAAGATATGAATTTTTGAAGTTTATTAATTAATTAAAGTATTAAATTTAATTATTAATCCCGATATTATCCGAGGCCGAGGAGTCACCATCCGAAGGGTACGCCCCGCGTAACCTTCAAGTACGCCCAACATACTTCGGTTTGTACGGTCCAAAGAAGAGACGCGTAGCACCACTGAAACATCGCCACCTGGCGGAACGATCCAGAGTATGCCCCGCGTACCGGAGCATTACGCCCAACGTAATGCGAGGACGCAGCTCCTATAAAAGGCATGCAAGGGCAGTCGAGGTCTCTATGATTCCTAATAAGGTTACTTTTTAAAATGCCCCACTTATCGCCCTCGCCGCCTTTTTGTATTTTTAGAGTGGAGTTATCGAAATAGTTTGATCGGATTTTGTTTCAAGATTAAAAGTATTAATCAAATAATAAAACATAATTCATTTTTTACATATATGAAAATGTGATTCATGTGCTACCCATGAAAACGCACATTTTCTTTATATTCTGATTATGGAAAGTGTGTGGTTAACCGACACGTCATTGCGAGAATATAAGTTAAAATGATATTCGTTCGGGAAATTATTCTGTTGAAGGAGAGTGTATGGTTAACTAACACATCAACATGAGGATAATTTTTTCTTGAGGATCGATCAGTTTTTCATTGTTGATTCATCATCTATTTAATGGTATACCGTATCTCCATCATTAAATATGAGATGAGAATAATCGAGATTAACATGTCATTGAATGTGAATGAATCTCAAATGATCTAGGAGTTTATGAGATATTGAAACTGGGAAAGTGCATTGTCTACCTAAATAACTTTGTGGTGTGTTTATGACATCCCTTTACACATCACAGAGCCAAATACAGATCCTAACATTTGAAAATAATTAATTAGGGTTAAAAGTTATTTTATGGATTAATAAAACAAACAAAAATGAAATTAATATTGAATGAGATCTATAAGATAATCCACCAAAATCTACTGCAATAAGGACCTCTCAAAAGAATTAGATGGTATGATGATCGATCTAGTCCAAATTTATAGTTTGGAAAAGGTTCTCATTTGCGAATACAAAGATCATGCCTTAGATGAAGCTCTTCCTAGGATTCCTCCAACCACCGCATTCTAAAACTTTAAGAACATTTATCAAATAAATCTATTAAAGTGAAATGGAATTTCATTTAGTTAGGAGTTGACAATAGTTATCAACTAGCTAACATGTACATATAATCAGTTCACTCTAATTTTGATATAAACAACTTGGAAATGCCCATAAAGGAGTTGGAACGTTGAGAGCCTTTCGTATTAACATATCCAATCATGGAAACTCCAACTTAAATGCTAATATATTCATTATCATGAATTTAAGCATAAAAAAGAATAAAGTCAGTTGCTCATGCTTAAAAGGCGATTAATGGTGATATACCTAATTTTCCCTATTAAATACCAAGGACAACAGGAAGGCTTATTTTGAGAATTGTTATGATAAACTTTTCATTTCTAAAATAAGAAAGTGACTTAAAAAGAATACACGCCTAATATGTCCGATGGATAAGATTGAAACATGGAGAAGATAATTTAATCATGTATTACGAGTTCATGCTTCTATCCATAGGATAAAACAACAACTTGTTCTCGTGAATTTTTAGTCTACAACTAGATATGAAAATTCATAAATTATACTTCGAATCCTTTAGTACTATCATTTGCTAGAATGTGTAGTGAGTAAATGGGAATAAGAAGACTGAAATAAGGAGAAGAAGATTATATCAGGAATATCAGGACCTTGTCACAATTCATTGGATCAAAAGGATAATTCATTCTTCTAATTTTTAGGTCTGTGGTCTTATGATTTAAAGAAATTGTTTAAACAAAGTTTGATAGGATTTTTATGAATTATTTAGAATTTTTTGAACGTGTTTAAAAGAAGGTCATGAAATCTACAAAACTAGTATAGTTCAAAAGCTAATTCAAATATTTGAATGAGATTTAATATTTTGTAATCATCTTCTTGAAATAAGAGAATTGCATTACCAAAGATCCAGTTGGATAGGATTTTGGAATTCATTTGACTGCAAGTCTTATGATAATATGAATCTTATTTGTCAAGACAAATGACAAAAGGCACTATGTGATAGTATGAATATATGTTGGAATTAGTTTGACTAATGGTTTGTTTAGATTATCCACAATGCATATTGATTCACGCATTAGAAAACATCCACTTGGATCATATTTTGGATATCATTTTAGTGCAAGTCTGAAGATAAATGCAAATCTTGTTTATCAAGATAAATGATGTATACATTACTTGGTAATGTAAATATCTATTGGTATTAGTTAACTCTAATGGACCGCTCAGATAAACCATAATACATGGTAAGACCAACTTAAATGTTGAGTTTGGAACGTTTCAGGTGGTCATAGCTCTCATAAAATGAAGTTGAGAATCGACTGAACAAAAGGATAAGATAATCAGATCCAATAGGCACAGTGAGAATCTTAGTTAAAACTATGTTGATCGTCTAAGGAATTATGAAAAGGTTTCATAAACTGTCTCCTCCAAGAACACTACCACAAGGAGTGTTGTTAGAAAGAGGAAAAAAAATCATTGTTTGATTTGATACTTGATAAGTCGTATTATGCTTAACAAAATAGTTCATGGATTATACCATGAACAAGTGTTAAAAGAGTCATTGGTCTTATAGCAACTAAGAAGGTTTCTGAGGCTCCTTTTGAACTATAGAGTAAGGGTTCATCCATCACTAGCACATATGGAAGTCTACGATTATGAGGCTTACGTTCTTCATGAAGCACTCAAAAATCTAGGGCTTAGAAGAGAGATGTGTTATCTCGTTCATCATCCCAATAAGACTTTTGGATAATTGTTTTGAGAGAAAAATGTTTGTTGCTTTAAGGGGATTCTTCCAAGTAAGGGAGCTGATATTCAAAAGAGTTAGTGGGAGACACAATGATCTTGATAAGATTCCAGATTCAACTAACGAAGAACCTAAACTTGGCTCTAGCTTCCAATTTGATTTTGAAAGAGATATTAAGGAAACAAGATATATCTCTAATTCTTTCTAATAGAATTGATAAAGGACGTCATATTCCTAGCTGTATAGATTTTATATTACTAAGGTAAATAGGTCATTGATTTATTAAAATCAGAGTATGCCAACTATCGAGAGTCATGCCAGACCCTAAAAAGCTGCAAGATGGCAGGATTACATCAAGAGCAAGAATTATTCCATTTGAGTTTGAAAATTGGTTGACCAAACACTCAACCTTAAAATCGTAAGTGTTAGTGGATCTTTAAGAATATATCAAATATGGATGTGAACAAACACACTATAAAACCAAGATAGGTTGGGAAGAATGTGTAAGCTTATGAAGTTTATTTATGAACTAAAAAAGCATCTCCTAAAATGGAATCTTTGCTTCAATGACAAAATTCAAAAGGTTTGAATTATAAAAAAAATGGACCATAAGATATGTTGAAGCCAGTGGGAACTATTGGGATCTTTGTTTCGGTAAGAAAGTTCAAGGAGTTCAAATTTGGAGAAACGAAGATGAGCCCTATATATATATATATATATATATATATATATATATATATATATATGTATGTCAATGCTAGTAGGAGTACTGTTATCACCATTATAATGTATTTAGATAATATACATTTCATATGAAACAATATTTTAGCACAGGGAATGTAAAATCTTTCGAGATAAATCTGAGTAATTTATTAGGTTAAGCCAAAGTACATAAAATCTCGAAGAAACTCGAAATAGTTCATAATGTATGGCATGTAATTGAGCATCATGTATGGCATGTAATTGAGAATCACTAATGTCCTAGTATTAAGCTTGAAGAAATAAGTTGTGTCCCACATGCTTCTGCTTATGGGATCAATCATGTATGTCAAGACATCTAGCATATCTGATGACTCGTATGCCTCAAGCATGGCAGGTGGGATCAGATCAACTTGGCGAGAATCAATGAATCAAAGTCAAGTACATTCCTTAGCATGCTAGAAGTATAAAGGAGATGACTTTAGTATGGAAGATATCAATATAAAGTTAACATTAATGCTAAGTTCCACAAAAATAAAGACAACTTTGTTTGTAGTCAGAATTCGTGCTTTTACTTAATGGTGAAGTATTAGCTTGGAAGAGTAATAATTAATACACCATAATGGATTTAATAATAAACTGTGGGTATATTACAATTAGTTAAGAATGAAGTGGAATCAATGCGAAAAAGAGATTCATTAGTGACATCATTGTTGAATTCTGTCACAACTGGAAATTTTGTGTCATGTAATCTATACATTCAACCTAATGTGAATCAAAAACTTCAATCAAATACAATATACAAGCACTACAAGTAGTCATCAAACAATTGGAGACCCTAGAAGTTCTTGTTAAGTCCATTTGGACTAGGACTTCCTATTTGGATCCAAATGGACCAATAAGCTTCCAATTGGACTATCATGGGCTTAGGACCCTAATTTGGGCTCTAATTGGACCCACACTAATTTATTTCAACATTTTAGGTCATATTGGGCCTAGAATGAAATAAATCACAAGCTTTGATCCATAATTTAACCTAACCTAGCTTAATAAAGCATAAAAATCACAATTTTATTTTATAAGGCCAATAAATACCCTAAACTACCTCTAATAGTGGGCTTAGGGGCAAAAGCCCAAATTTTTCCTTTTTCCCTTCACATTCTCGGCCCAAGGCCCAAATCCAAGAGAGAATTGACTTGCAAATGACACCTCATCTTTACCCATAGGATATCCATGCATTAATCTCATTTCTCCATGCACATCACCTTAAATATCACCTCTTCTTCCCTTCTCTCTCTCACTCTCGGCCATACACACATACACACACCAAAAATATCTCAAATTCTCTCTAGATCACTCAAGAACAACTCTCCCTCTCCACTCAAAAATCTCGAGTTCTAGGAAGCATTCAAGAGGAAATCTCCACAAAATTCTTCATCTAAGGTAAGATTATGCATAGATCTATGGTTTAAATTCTTTTGTTATCAAAAATCCTTTCCTAATCTATGCAAAAATCGTGATCTTGCATCCTAGAACCATCTCAAAACTCGAGATCTTCATCAAAGGGAGCTAAGGCCAAAAACACTTCATTTTCCTTCCATTTTTCCTTGCAAAACCGAATCAACACCCCAAGGTGAGCTTCATACCCCCTATTTTTTGTTTTTATGAGTTTTGTGGGGGGGGGGGAATACAAGTGAAAGTGTAGATCTATATGTGTTTTGTATGCCTTGTATGATTTCCATGCTTATATGTATGCTTTTATGTGTTTTTATGTTGGATCTAGCATTAAAACCCATCAAAACCGAGATATATCTTGTGTTAAATGATTTTAGCTTCAAATATATTTCTAAACACAAAGTATTTCAAGAAAAATGGCTAAGTGGTTTAGTAATAATTTTCTTTGGGTTAAAAACACAAATTTTGGGCCTAAAATGTGAAAAATGCAAAAATAAGGGCCCAAATTGACATTTCACAGATTCTGATGGATGAAGTGTGCCAAAACAGTTTCCATAAATAAATTTCTGGAAATATACTCATTTAGGGGATTAAAAACATAAATTCCAAGCTTAATGGGCTAAAAATGAAAATTTCAGCCCAATAAGGCCCATTATGCGAATTTTTCTGTTTTGGAGGGCCAAAACTGTAACATTCTGTAAAACAGCAGACTATAAGTGTTCCAAATCCTTTTCAAAGGTTTAAAATGCTTTTTAAATTTAAAAAGGACCAAAGTTGCAAAAATTTTCCAATTTGGGCCAAAATTGTCAAAGTTGCGAAAAGAAGGGATTAAAACCGAGAAAACTGCATTTTCAAGGACTTAAACTGTTTTCTATGAAAAATTTGCTGAAAAATATTAATTTCAATAATTTTTGGTGTTAAAATGCCAAGAAAAATAGTTTAAGGACCAAGCCGGGAAGTATTTAATAAAAAGGGTTGAAAATGTAAATTTTACAAATAATGAGGGGCTGAAAACAGAAATATTTCAAGGCTAGTTCAATGTACACAATTTGATCAAATAATTGCACCGCGACTATCGACGAAATACAATACATTACAATACCCAAAAGTCGTTGTTAAACGAATTGGCTCGGTCTCGAGCCAATAGAAATCTACAACTACTAACACTACGACACTACGATTCATACAAGTAACGTTTGGTAATACATATACATGCGAGTGTGCACAGACGTCTACGCACCATCTTTGGGCCCCACAAGTGTAAAATCTTGTTCGTTGAGCCTAGCTAGCCCAATGACCTGATCTTAAGGCCCGAAGACATTTTTTTTACGGTGTGTTGGGTTTTACCGATCCGACACAACGTAAATGGACTTTCAATGGCTTGTATACCACCGGTCCCCAAGGGTCCTTTGGTATTGCTAGTAAAGTCTACATTTCATGCGAGGCGGGTCGGGGACCCCTCGTACATTTTATCCCCAACCGGCTAATGGAGTTACCGGGGTCTTCGTGATCTCTTTCTCTTCGGATGTGGGACTACACCTAGTCAGGGCGATTGGATAACGCGATTAGTACTGACGACGCCTTCGGAGTCGTTAGTATAACTATAAACTGGGCGTTTGTGTAACGCGGGTTTGTAGTAAATAATCCTGCTCGAAAACCTTCCAACGTCGCCTGGGACTGACACTATACGCTATGCAATGGTTTCAATGTAACATCACGTAATTCAAGGAACTAGGAGAACATCGGGTTTTCCTAGGGTTTTCAATACGAACTGATTTGAAATGCATACATTTTCAATGAACATTTTTTTTTACAAGTATAGAAACGAACAAGCATACCTATGGATCTTCACAAACGTTTTCGAAAACTTATCTTTTCAGAAAATATCGGATTTTCTGGTGGTTCTTCAAACAATACAAACATTCGATTTCAAACACTACTTATGAACTCACCAACATTTCATATGTTGACGTTTTTCAAAATACTTGTATTCTCAGGGAGCCAGTGAATCAAGGGAAATCATATCCAGTGACGGTTGCGGTTTATTTTTGTATGAATTGAACAAATTAATTTTTGGGGAATGTAATGTTTAAACAATGTATGATATGTAAACACTACTGGTTGTACTATGTTGATGAATGGTGACGAATGTTGTTATGTTTCATATATATTCAATGTTATGGTATTCAATTGAGTCACGACAGCCCCCGGACGTTTCCGCCGTCTGGTTCGGGGGTGTGACAGGTTGGTATCAGAGCTTTGTTTATAGTGAACTAGCATGTCGAGCCATACATTGATATGCAACTATAAACCAAAGAGAGGGACTAACATAACTTTGAACGACACAAGTAAATAAAACACACTTGCTTGCATTAGGGATAAGAACCTAACGCTGAATCAAACACAATAATACTGGTATCTCGGTTAATTCGGGACTGTTCTTAGTGATACCAAGGAGTGAATGTAGCCTGATCAACTACATTCTCTCCAAAGTAAAACTAACACACGTCTTGATGAGATCGGGATAGCCAGGGAACCAAAAACTATACCCTTTATCACCCAAAAAGAGAATGTTTGCTTAGTCTGTACAATAGTCATAGCATCCTAGGATAATGTTAGCATATGTACGTACTCGCGCAGACAGCATGGCTGGTTTTCATCACCCGGGAGACCCCTACTTCCCTAATCAGGGAAACAACGGGTGGCTAGAGGAGGAGGGGGAGCAGCAGGGTATCCAGTATTATCAGGCCTTAGTAGCTCACGGGATGCTTGTGGATGAGCCAGGAGAGAATCCAGGTGAAGCACACGATGTCGGACCCGATGAATACGTAGACACTGACTACGAGTTTGGAGGAATCGACAGTGACGACGAGGAAGGTCAGGCTGGGGACCAGGACCCCATCCCGCCATATGAGGACGTAGCACAACACGATCACCCCGCTCCACCAGTGAACCCCCCAAGAGAGAACCGTTCCCTCGAAGCTGAGGTCGTCGCACTGCGACAACAGCTGTATGCTATGGAAGCTCGGGCGGTGCGAACAGAGCATGAGAGGGATGAGGTTATTGGAGACATGGCAGAGATGGCGCAGTTACTGGCGCAACATTTCGGCATGTGACTTCGGCACCACCTCCGGACACAGCTCATCGCGGTTAGGGGTAGCCTATCATAGTAGATCATTAGGAACTATGTTACGTACTCCGGCTCTATGTTTAAGTGACTACACTACTCATGGAGCCGTTATGCTGTCGGATTAGCGTTACTTATGTATGCTCCTACGAGCAAATTTTCTTGTACTAAATGCGGATAATATTAATAAACTTTTGTGTGTTTTGCTATGATATTCTCAGTTGTTATGTGTTGAGACGTTATGATTGTATGCTTGATGATAGTAACGTTTAGGTTCGTGCCATACACCTAGTTAGTAGAGTCGCCACCTCACAGAAACCACGTACACTCAACATCTTTCCGTTTCATGACAGAAAGATGCCTCGCCCGGCTACTCGCGGAAATCCCGAACCAACCCCGCCGGAAGTTGACTCCACTGCTTTCCAGGCAGCCGTGTCTGTTGCAGTCACAGCGGCTATGGCACAACTTCACCGAGGGAACAACGGAGGAGGTAACGGGCAAGGATCCGGAAGTTCGAACAACGGGACGAACCAAGGACTCACTAAAACGTGCACCTACAAGGATTTTGCGAACGCTAAACCCCGAACTTTCAACGGTACCGGAGGAGTGATCGCCCTGAAGCGATGGATCGAGAAGGTAGAGTCGGTATTCGAGATATGCGAGTGCCCCGAGCAGATGAAAGTGAAGTTCGCGGCCTGCACTTTTGTGGACCAAGCACTCACTTGGTGGAATGGTCATGTAGAAGCTATGACACTTCCTGTCGCCAACTCTATTCCCTGGGCAGAAATGAAAGAGATGTTGACGGCTGAGTACTGCCCCCGAGGCGAAATACAGAAGATGGAGCAGGAACTATGGAATCTCACGGTGCAGAATGGGAACATCGATGCTTACACATCGAGATTCAGCGAACTATCTCTGTTGTGCCCGGGTATGATCTCATCAGAGGAAAAGAAGATTGAACGATTCATTTGGGGACTGACATCCCCCATTCAAGGGAATGTGATAGCTGCGAACCCTGAAACTTTTGACAGTGCGAAGAGATTGGCAAAGAGGCTATACGATCATAACCACAAAAAGGGCGAGAAACCGGTAGAGACTGAGAAGAAGAAGGAGAGTGATGGTAAGAAAGGATGGAACAACAAGAGGAAGGGGCGTCAGGGTCCCGAGACCTCTAAAAAGCAGCAAACGGTGGCAGTTCACGCTGTCACTGCGCCGGTACCAGTCACATCACATGCTCCAACCTCAGCTGCTTCAAATACCTCAAAACCCTATTCCGGTAATCATCCCAAATGCAACCAGTGCGGTTTCCATCACCAAGGAGAATGTAGGGAGTTCCATTGCACCAGTTGCAACCGAAGGGGACACACTGCAAGGTTCTGCAGGACTTATCCTTCTCAGAACCAGAGTCAGGGAAACAACCAGAACAACAACAACAACCACCGCAATACCAACAACACCAATGCCGGCGGCAACAACGCAGGGCCTAGCCACACCTGTTTCGGGTGTGGAAGGACGGGACATTTCCGTCGAGACTGCCCTAACAACAACAACAACTCAGGAAACAGAGGAGCAGGAAGAATGCTGACTATGGGTCAGAGTGATGCAGTTCAGGACCCCGCAGTTGTGACCGGTACGTTCCTCCTAAACCACGCTTATGCATGCATCTTATTTGATACCGGAGCGGAGCGAAGTTTCGTAAGCGAGAAGTTTAAACATTTATTAAAACAACAACCCCAGAAGCTAAATGAAACCTATACGGTGGAAATGGCCAATGGGAAAACCGAATCCACTAGGGAGATCTACATCGGATGTACCCTAACCCTTAACCAACACGTCTTACGAATAGATCTGATGCTAGTGTCAATTAGGAGTTTCGATGTGATTATCGGCATGGATTGGTTAAGCCCCCACCATGCTGAGATTATGTGCCACGAGAAGGCCGTTCGCCTTCGTCTCCCGAATCACGAAACCCTAGTAATTTACGGAGACAAACCTAGCACGAGTCTTCGTCTTATCTCATGCATCAAAGCACAAAAACATCTGCGAAAGAACAACTTAGCGTTCTTGGCCCACATAGTGGACAAGGCTAAAGAAGAAATTAACATCCAAGACATTCCGGTAGCGTGTGAATTCCCGGACGTGTTTCCTGAAGATCTTCCAGGAGTACCCCCAGAGAGACAGGTTGAGTTCCGAATCGACCTCGTCCCAGGAGCAACTCCCCTCGCTAAATCACCGTATCGATTGGCACCTGCTGAAATGCAGGAATTGTCCAGCCAACTCAGTGAGCTTCTGGACAAGGGATTTATCCGACCTAGCTACTCGCCGTGGGGAGCTCCGGTGCTCTTTGTCAAAAAGAAGGACGGATCTTTCAGAATGTGCATCGATTACAGAGAGTTGAATAAACTCACTGTTAAAAACCGCTACCCACTCCCACGAATCGATGATCTATTCGACCAGCTCCAAGGAGCTAGCTATTTTTCTAAAATAGATCTACGGTCCGGATACCATCAACTCAAGGTCCGAGAAGAAGATATTCCTAAAACCGCTTTCCGAACCCGCTATGGACATTATGAATTCGTCGTAATGCCCTTCGGTCTAACAAATGCACCCGCCGCATTTATGGACCTAATGAACCGAATCTGTCGACCGTTCTTGGACAACTTCGTCATTGTGTTTATCGATGACATCCTCGTCTATTCTCGAAGCAAAGAGGAGCATGGCCAACATCTCCGATAAGTCCTAGAGACGCTGCGATCGGAAAGGCTTTACGCCAAACTCTCTAAGTGTGAGTTTTGGCTACGGAGCGTGAATTTTCTCGGTCACGTAGTTAGCCAAGATGGAATTCATGTGGATCCCTCTAAGGTCAAAGCGGTGGAAGGATGGGCAACTCCGACTACGCCCACCGAAATTCGTCAGTTCTTAGGCCTAGCAGGTTACTATAGGAGATTCGTCCAAAACTTCTCAAAGATCGCCAAGCCACTTACCTTGCTTACGCAAAAGAGTGTGCCATTCAAGTGGACAGACCGACAAGAGATTGCGTTTCGAGCCTTGAAGCAAGCTCTTTGTAGCGCTCCTGTACTATCTCTACCCGAAGGAACGGAAGATTTTGTAGTTTACTGTGACGCGTCAAATCAAGGTTTAGGTTGCGTTCTCATGCAACGTGGAAGAGTGATAGCATATGCGTCCCGTCAACTAAAGACGCACGAAGTAAATTACACAACCCATGACCTAGAACTGGGAGCCGTGGTCTTCGCCCTAAAAATTTGGAGACACTACCTGTACGGTACAAAGTGCACCATCTTCACAGACCACAAGAGCCTCCAGCACATCTTGAATCAGAAGGAGCTGAACATGAGACAACGAAGATGGGTGGAGTTGTTAAACGACTACGAATGCGAGATCAAGTACCATCCAGGCAAGGCCAACGTGGTAGCTGACGCATTAAGTCGGAAGGAGTACACAAATCGCCGTACGAAAACGCACTCGATAACCATTCAGTCTCATCTGGCCGCTCAAATTGCATCAGTCCAGGCAGAGGCTATGAAAACGGAAAATAGAACTAGCGAGGCATTACGCGGAATGGAGAAGAACCTGGAAGTCAAAGAGAATGGGGTATACTACTTCATGAACCGTATTTGGGTTCCAAAGATCGGAGGATTCAGGGAGATCGTTATGAAGGAAGCCCACAAGACACGATACTCCATTCATCCTGGTTCGGACAAGATGTATTTGGACATTAAGCAGCACTATTGGTGGCCTAACATGAAGGCGGAAATCGCAACTTATGTTAGTAAGTGCCTTACGTGTGCCAAAGTAAAAGTGGAATACCAGAAACCTTCCGGATTATTACAGCAACCGGCAATCCCTGAGTGGAAATGGGAGGGGATTTCTATGGACTTCGTGACCAAGCTGCCCAAGACGTCGGACGGATTGGACACCATATGGGTAATAATCGACCGACTGACGAAATCTGCCCATTTCCTGCCCATCAAAGAGTCCTACAAGATGGAGAGGCTGACGCGTTTGTACCTACGAGAGATTGTAAGACTTCATGGAGTGCCAAAATCTATCATCTCGGATAGGGACAGTAGGTTCACGTCACGCTTTTGGCAGTCGCTCCACAAGGCCATGGGAACTCATCTTGATATGAGCACCGCGTATCACCCACAAACGGACGGTCAAAGCGAACGAACCATTCAGACGCTTGAAGACATGCTTCGTGCATGTGTGATAGACTTCGGAAAGTCTTGGGATACCCACCTACCGTTGATCGAGTTTTCATATAACAATAGTTATCATTCGAGCATTAAGGTGGCCCCTTTCGAAGCACTGTACGGGCGTAAATGTAGATCACCGTTATGTTGGGCTGAAGTAGGTGACACCCAGCTAGCAAGAACACATACGCCAAACAAGGCATTAACGGGACCGGAAATCATTCGCGAGACCACAGAAAAGATTGTCCAGATCAAAGCTCGATTACAGGCATCGCGTGACCGGCAAAAGAGCTACGCTGATAAACGGCGAAAGCCCTTAGAATTCCAGGTCGGTGATCGAGTATTGTTGAAGGTCTCACCCTGGAAAGGGGTTATACGTTTCGGAAAACGGGGAAAGCTGAACCCGCGATACATTGGACCTTTCGAAATCGTCGCCCGAATAGGTCCAGTAGCATACAGACTACAACTACCTGCAGAGCTAAACGGTGTACACCCCGTGTTCCATGTTTCTAATCTGAAAAAGTGCCTGTCAGATGAAACCCTAGTCATTCCTCTTGACGAAATCGAAATCAATGAGAATCTCCTGTTCGTCGAAGAGCCAATCGAAATCATGGACAGGGAGGTGAAGCGTACTAAGCAGAGTCGCATCCCGATCGTGAAGGTACGGTGGAACGCAAAGCGTGGGCCAGAATTCACGTGGGAACGCGAAGATCAAATGAAGCAGAAGTACCCTCACATATTCTAGCATTCTCAAATCTAGCTTTCAAACAGAATTTCGGGACGAAATTCCCTCTAACGGGGGGATGATGTCACAACTGGAAATTTTGTGTCATGTAATCTATACATTCAACCTAATGTGAATCAAAAACTTCAATCAAATACAATATACAAGCACTACAAGTAGTCATCAAACAATTGGAGACCCTAGAAGTTCTTGTTAAGTCCATTTGGACTAGGACTTCCTATTTGGATCCAAATGGACCAATAAGCTTCCAATTGGACTATCATGGGCTTAGGACCCTAATTTGGGCTCTAATTGGACCCACACTAATTTATTTCAACATTTTAGGTCATATTGGGCCTAGAATGAAATAAATCACAAGCTTTGATCCATAATTTAACCTAACCTAGCTTAATAAAGCATAAAAATCACAATTTTATTTTATAAGGCCAATAAATACCCTAAACTACCTCTAATAGTGGGCTTAGGGGCAAAAGCCCAAATTTTTCCTTTTTCCCTTCACATTCTCGGCCCAAGGCCCAAATCCAAGAGAGAATTGACTTGCAAATGACACCTCATCTTTACCCATAGGATATCCATGCATTAATCTCATTTCTCCATGCACATCACCTCAAATATCACCTCTTCTTCCCTTCTCTCTCTCACTCTCGGCCATACACACATACACACACCAAAAATATCTCAAATTCTCTCTAGATCACTCAAGAACAACTCTCCCTCTCCACTCAAAAATCTCGAGTTCTAGGAAGCATTCAAGAGGAAATCTCCACAAAATTCTTCATCTAAGGTAAGATTATGCATAGATC
Source organism: Lactuca saligna (assembly GCF_052625555.1). Classification (NCBI taxonomy): domain Eukaryota; kingdom Viridiplantae; phylum Streptophyta; class Magnoliopsida; order Asterales; family Asteraceae; genus Lactuca; species Lactuca saligna. Next base: position 136,557,859 of record NC_136422.1, on the reverse strand, counting down.
TATGGTTTAAATTCTTTTGTTATCAAAAATCCTTTCCTAATCTATGCAAAAATCGTGATCTTGCATCCTAGAACCATCTCAAAACTCGAGATCTTCATCAAAGGGAGCTAAGGCCAAAAACACTTCATTTTCCTTCCATTTTTCCTTGCAAAACCGAATCAACACCCCAAGGTGAGCTTCATACCCCCTATTTTCTGTTTTTATGAGTTTTGTGGGGGGGGGGGGGGGGGGAATACAAGTGAAAGTGTAGATCTATATGTGTTTTGTATGCCTTGTATGATTTCCATGCTTATATGTATGCTTTTATGTGTTTTTATGTTGGATCTAGCATTAAAACCCATCAAAACCGAGATATATCTTGTGTTAAATGATTTTAGCTTCAAATATATTTCTAAACACAAAGTATTTCAAGAAAAATGGCTAAGTGGTTTAGTAATAATTTTCTTTGGGTTAAAAACACAAATTTTGGGCCTAAAATGTGAAAAATGCAAAAATAAGGGCCCAAATTGACATTTCACAGATTCTGATGGATGAAGTGTGCCAAAACAGTTTCCATAAATAAATTTCTGGAAATATACTCATTTAGGGGATTAAAAACATAAATTCCAAGCTTAATGGGCTAAAAATGAAAATTTCAGCCCAATAAGGCCCATTATGCGAATTTTTCTGTTTTGGAGGGCCAAAACTGTAACATTCTGTAAAACAGCAGACTATAAGTGTTCCAAATCCTTTTCAAAGGTTTAAAATGCTTTTTAAATTTAAAAAGGACCAAAGTTGCAAAATTTTTCCAATTTGGGCCAAAATTGTCAAAGTTGCGAAAAGAAGGGATTAAAACCGAGAAAACTGCATTTTCAAGGACTTAAACTGTTTTCTATGAAAAATTTGCTGAAAAATATTAATTTCAATAATTTTTGGTGTTAAAATGCCAAGAAAAATAGTTTAAGGACCAAGCCGGGAAGTATTTAATAAAAAGGGTTGAAAATGTAAATTTTACAAATAATGAGGGGCTGAAAACAGGAATATTTCAAGGCTAGTTCAATGTACACAATTTGATCAAATAATTGCACCGCGCCTATCGACGAAAGACAATACATTACAATACCCAAAAGTCGTTGTTAAACGAATTGGCTCGGTCTCGAGCCAATAGAAATCTACAACTACTAACACTACGACACTACGATTCATACAAGTAACGTTTGGTAATACATATACATGCGAGTGTGCACAGACGTCTACGCACCATCTTTGGGCCCCACAAGTGTAAAATCTTGTTCGTTGAGCCTAGCTAGCCCAATGACCTGATCTTAAGGCCCGAAGACATTTTTTTTACGGTGTGTTGGGTTTTACCGATCCGACACAACGTAAATGGACTTTCAATGGCTTGTATACCACCGGTCCCCAAGGGTCCTTTGGTATTGCTAGTAAAGTCTACATTTCATGCGAGGCGGGTCGGGGACCCCTCGTACATTTTATCCCCAACCGGTTAATGGAGTTACCGGGGTCTTCGTGATCTCTTTCTCTTCGGATGTGGGACTACACCTAGTCAGGGCGATTGGATAACGCGATTAGTACTGACGACGCCTTCGGAGTCGTTAGTATAACTATAAACTGGGCATTTGTGTAACGCGGGTTTGTAGTAAATAATCCTGCTCGAAAACCTTCCAACGTCGCCTGGGACTGACACTATACGCTATGCAATGGTTTCAATGTAACATCACGTAATTCAAGGAACTAGGAGAACATCGGGTTTTCCTAGGGTTTTCAATACGAACTGATTTGAAATGCATACATTTTCAATGAACATTTTTTTTTTACAAGTATAGAAACGAACAAGCATACCTATGGATCTTCACAAACGTTTTCGAAAACTTATCTTTTCAGAAAATATCGGATTTTCTGGTGGTTCTTCAAACAATACAAACATTCGATTTCAAACACTACTTATGAACTCACCAACATTTCATATGTTGACGTTTTTCAAAATACTTGTATTCTCAGGGAGCCAGTGAATCAAGGGAAATCATATCCAGTGACGGTTGCGGTTTATTTTTGTATGAATTGAACAAATTAATTTTTGGGGAATGTAATGTTTAAACAATGTATGATATGTAAACACTACTGGTTGTACTATGTTGATGAATGGTGACGAATGTTGTTATGTTTCATATATATTCAATGTTATGGTATTCAATTGAGTCACGACAGCCCCCGGACGTTTCCGCCGTCTGGTTCGGGGGTGTGACAAATTCAATCATTAATGGTCCTTATGAAGGTTATTGTGAGTGTATGGGTGTACTTACCTCGAGTACTAATCCCAAGTTGCATAATCTCACATGAAAAATACACAATAAGTACCATCATATTTGATAGCTTGTTTGAATGTGAAGACATCATAGTCAATATAATCATATCGAAAAGAACAATCTTGTCGATCCATTCACTAAGTCAAAAAGTCTGACAATAAGACTTGTTCATGAGGCATTTGATTTGCAAATGATTTGACTTAAGCACATTTGAAATAGTTTGTTTTAATTTGTAAAGATATAACAATATGAATCTTAACTGTTTTGATGTTTATTTTATGGATACTTTGTAAAGAGCATTTGTTGCTATCAAAGTTGTGTTATTCATTATCGTGTTTTACTTATGCATGTTTTGAACCCACTTCCAAAATATTTAATTACGGTCAAAACTCCATAGTCGGTCTTAATCTAGGGAGTGAGTATTGGAATTTAAGAATGGCATGATTATTAATTAATTAGACCATACAATACTGGACATTACATAAAAGATTGCGCTAACATTACATGAGTACTTGAAATTAGGATTTTAATTACTGGAACAACCCACACTTAGAGATTAATTCATGGATCTAGTCATGAATAATTATAAGATGATAATATATTTTATTCTTCGAACTAAGATGCATATGAGGTTTTTCTTTATGAAATTTGTTGTGTATTGGTTTGTTCCAACATTATTTGTAGCTAGTAGTCATAAAGGGTTTTTCCATGCGTGATATGACTAGTAGACAAAAAATATGTAGTCAAAGTTTATTTTTTTCCCTTTTCCCTTAATAGGAGAAGCAATATCATTGGTCCCCTCGATGATTTGGTGTTGACATCTAATGTGCCTGGTCAGGTCCTAACTAAATTGATTTGTTCAGTTTAGAAGTAGATGTGATTGTCATAATTTTCTATCGGGAAAGAAAATTTTAAACTATGAGATTGACCCTTATCCATGTATCAAGTCTGTACGTATATCTAGAACAAATGAATAACCGATCACTTATCTAATGGCTAAACCTGACTATGTCGAGAGTTTGGAAATTGCAATGGATGACTACTCTCTGTTGATTGTTAGTGAAATATTTTGATCCTAAAAGTTAACGACCTATCTAAGTGGGAGAATGTTGGAAAAAATGTCCAAGGTCATTTAACTCTTTTGGTAATATTTCTAATAATAGCATGGTCCTTTTGGTTTGGACTCATAGCCCAAATAACAATAAGGAAATGGAGATAAGCACATTATTAAATTATTAAATGATTAATAAATTAATTAGAAATTATTTTGATAATTAGTTAAAAGTATTTTAATTAATTAAAGATCTTGAATATTAAGTAATCCAAAAGATTAGTTGGAATATTCTAGAAGCTGCTGGAGATTTGTAAGGGACGATTTCTGCTTATCCATGATAGGGATAAGACAAGTTTTGAATAAGGTAAATATTTATCTGCTACCTATAAATATAGGAAATGGGATTAAACCCTAATACTTCTTTTAAGCCTCTAAATTTTCATCTAACGTCTCCTCATATATATATATATATATATGGATAACATTCTAACCTTTCTCCTATGGTTTGTAAATATTGTATAAACCCTAATTAGGTTTTCTCCGTTCACTTGTGGTGTTGTGGGTTTGATCCACTAGAGGGGTGCTACATGGGATTCTTCATCCATAGCAATGAATTGGAAGTTATGAGATCACAACCAAGCATTAAAGAGGTTACTAGTTCTTCCTTTTTTTGATTTTTAAAGTATATTTATATAACTAGTAAAACCAAGATTCTAAGATGCATGTGGATATAGGTAAATCTCTTGATTGTTTCTACTACATTTTGATAATGTACTTGATGTTAATAATCCCCAAAAATAATGATGTCCTTTTCTTTACTCCTTAACCATGTTGTCCTATCTTTATGTCCTGGGTGCAAATTTTTGGAATAAGTTAATATCTCTATGGGTATGCCCTTTATCCCTTTTTATTAATTATGGTCATGTTTTAACCTTATTGGAAGATTGTCCACCCCATGTGTTATACATCACCTTTTATCCTCTAGACATTATTTTGTCAAGCTGTTGTTGCAACCTTGCCAGGGGTGTCTCTTACCCTTTCTATTTTGTGCTGCTTTGTTCATATTTAGATATGATGAATCAAGATGGTGTTACTATCTTATCGGGATGTCATGTGCCCTTTGTAGTTGATGTTGCTTTTCATCATACTTAGATATGATAAATTAAGATGGTGTTTCCATCTTATCGGGGTGTCATGTGCCCTTGTATGCGGTGTTGCTTTTTATCATAGATAGATATTATAAATCAAGATGGTGTCACCATCTTACCAGGGTGTCGTGGCCCCCCTGTATGTGGTGTTGATTTTTATCATACTTAGATATGATAAAATCAAGATGGTGTTGCCATCTTACCATATTAGCGTGTGTTACTTGTATGTGGTGTTGCTTTTTATCATACTTAGATATGATAAATCAAGATGGTGTTTCCATCTTAAGGGGGTATTCTGTTCCCCTTGTATGTGGTGCGATATCTTCTCAATAATCCTTTTTATTGAAGAATATGTCTTATAATAGAATTGGTTTATATTTTGAAAAACATATAATTTCATCAAGTTTTTATGTGCCACTATCTAGGTACAACGTCTCCGTCCATTGTTTCTAAAGCATACAAACCATCCTTCTTTGATTCATTTACTTTATATGGCCCTTCCAAGATTGGTCTCAAATTTCCCTGTGACTCTTGTCTACTTGCTCTGCGACCCGAAAAGATTGATTATGTACTCGCTGGTTTTAATGGTTTTGTGTTTGTTTCTTGTAGTTCTCCTGTCGAATCGTTGCTCCTACTTGTCTTTCTATTAAGAGTTCTATATTTTTTCTTAATCCCTATATTATTTTTTTTTATCATAATATGGTGTCCTTGCATTGAGAATAGTTAATTCTAGCATTATTACTGCTTCCGACCCATATACTAAACTGAATCATGTTTCTTTTGTTGTAATTCTTGGCGTTGTTCTATATGTCCATAATACACTTAGTAGTTCGTCTACCCATTGACCTTTTGAATCAGCTAGCCTTGTTTCTAAACCATGTACAATCATCTTGTTTGTAACTTCTATTTGACCATTTTCTTTCAGGTGGGCTATAGATGTAAGCCTTTGATTTATTCTCAATTTTTCCGACCAATCTCAGAATGGATTATTGGCGAATTGTGTTCCCTTATATGATATGAGTGTGTTTGGTATTCCAAACCAATATATTATTTTTTTCCAGGAGAATTTTGATGTTCTGCCCGGTGATTGTTGTCAATGGGTCGACATCCATCAATTTGGTGAAATAGTAAATTTCTACCACTTGGGACTTTATTTTTTTTGGTGCTTCGGGGAAAGGACCTACTATGTCAATGCCCCACTGTGCTAAAGTTCATGGGCTCTTAATGCTTATCATATGTGTTGTTGTCTTTCTTATTACCAGAGCATGTTTTTGGCATTTCTCGTATTTGTATGTAATTTCCTCCATATCTTGGTAAATTGTTGGCCAGTAATATCCTAGTCTGGATATCTTTTGTTGATCGTTCTTGGTTCATGGTGTGCGCCTGCTATTCCCTTATGCATATAATTTATCAGGTATTGTGCCTCGACAATATTTACACATCTCAACCTGGGTGATATATCCTATCTTGTATAATATTCCATCATGAATAGTGAAAGACAGTGCTTTAACTCGTATTTTCCTAACATGTTGTTTATCCTCTGATTGTAAAAAATAAACTAGAAAATTTTCTAGTGCATAAAGGAGAAACCAAACAAAGAATAAAATAGGTGAAGAAGTTATTGACTTGCACACAAAGTTTTTATTAAAACATAAGTATTTAATTGAAAATAAAACTAATGAACCTTGACACCTATTTTATACTAGAAGAAATTAAAACCTACTCAAACTTCTAAAACTATAAAATAAAAGACTTTGACTCCTAATCTAAAACTGGGAATTAATAAAAGGCAACTTTCCTATTCCAAAACCGATTAACCCAACAATCACCCCCTTAATCGGTTTGGTCATACGAGCCACTCGTTCAAAACAATGCCGATTCCTCTTCGATTAGACCCGCCTTTTCTTTTTCCCATTTAGGACACTCGTTTTTATAGTGACCAAGCTCACCACATTTGTAACATCTAACGTGACTTTTATCCCGGACACGTTCATTACCATCTCGACTTCTCCCGGACCCCCGACCTCTTCCCCGGTCATGTCCAAAGTCATCCCGATTTGAACGTCCATTGCCACAATGCTTACAAATATGTGACTTTTCGTCACTAGCCAACAACAACCCACCTTGAGTGTCCTCCACTTACTCGGTTCCTTTTATATGCTCCTCGTACGCCTTCAATCTACCAACTACTTCATCGAATAACATTGAATCCAACTCGAAACATTGCTCTATTGAAGCCACGATTTGGAGAAATGACTTAGGCATCGAATTTAGTAACCTTTTTACCAAATCACCTTCTTCAAGCTCAAATCCAAGACTCCTTACTTTTGATGCTAAACCGGATAATTTCGTCACAAAATCATCAACCGTTTCATCCTCTTTCATGCGTAAACTTTCAAGCTCCCTTTTTAAGGTTGTAAGTCGAGCCGTTCTCACCCAATCCACTCCCAAATACCGTGTTTTTAGCCCATCCCACACTTGCTTTGGGTCGGTGTAACTCGCCATTTGCAACACCATGTCTTCGGGTATTGCTTGAAACAACAAAGCAAGAGTTTTTTTGACTTCTTTTGATCTGGTGCTTTATCTGACGTCTTCGGTTCGACCGTCTCCCATATGCCTTGTGCATCCATAGTTGACTTGACTTTAACCGCCCACACTGGATAATTTGTTGGAGTCAAAACCGGAACTTGATACGTCAACGAACCTCCTTCTTTAACCAACACCATCTTTTTCTCCTTAACGCCGACTTCTTTAATCAAGCTTGTTCTGAGAGCACTCTTCCACCGGATAACAAGACAAGGTCACGACCACCTTTACCGTCTTCCGTCACCCGCAAAACTAACCGAATCAAAGCCACCCGCTTTGACATCTTCCCGTTCGTTCAATCTGCGCCTCCGGTTAGTCTCTCACAAGCCTGATTAAAAGAAACCAGGGTTGCTTCTAATCAACCTCGAATCACACCCCCTTCAACGAAACCGCTCTGAGACCAAGTGTAAAAAATAAACTAGAAAATTTTCTAATGCATAAAGGAGAAACGAAACAAAGAATAAAATAGGTGAAGAAGTTATTGACTTGCACACAAAGTTTTTATTAAAACGTAAGTATTTAATTGAAAATAAAACTAATGACCCTTGACACCTATTTTATACTAGAAGAAATTAAAACCTACTCAAACTTCTAAAACAATAAAATAAAAGACTTTGACTCCTAATCTAAAACTAAGAATTAATAAAAGGCAACTTTCCTATACCAAAACCGATTAACCCAACACTGATAACTTTCCTTATGACAAGCATTCCATGATAGGGTGTCACAAATCGTATGATGCATCAATGCTTAACAGTGACGGTTTTTCTTATATTGATTTTGTTTTCACTATCTCCATTAAAACTGGTTTTGCTAGATGTGAGAGTGCCGATGATGCTAACTTGCTTAACACATTCGCTCGTTTATTGTTATACCTTGGTACATGTTGTAGTTTAAGAGTTATGAATTACTTGGTAAGTAGTTTTACCTTTGCTGCATATCACATTAGATTTTGACCTTGGACTTTATAAATACCGTTTATTTGGTTGGCTACTATCATGGAGTCTATAAATGCCTTTATGTTGCGGCCTCCTACTTTTATTGCTGGGGTTGGATAAAAAGACACTCATTTTTATCATATAGACACCCTAATTTAATTTTGAAATATTTTTATTGGTTGAAATTGTAATGTTTTCCGAAAAAGCTTATTACAAGTAGTTAATCATAGGTTGACTTTTTAAAAAGTAGTCAATCGGGTGTCCAAGGGGTGTCTTATTAGCAACACCCTTTATTGCTATATGTAAGTTTGCTATCAAGGCTTCCTATTCAGACTCATTATCGGAGGCTACGAAGTTGAAATGTAATGCATATGGGATGTCCTCTCATGCTAGGCTTGTCAGAATTAATCCGAATCTAGTGTTGTCTACACTTGATGATTTGTCTGTTATCCATTCATCTTTGTCTGTTTCCTCCACTTGCCCATTTTCCATGATATTTCCATTAATTAGCACCACTTTTACTTTATCGATGATTTCTTTTATGAAGTATGCTAAGGCTTGTACCTTTATACTTGTTTTTGGTTTGAATTCAATTTTGTGCTCCCCTAATTTGACACCCACTTGACTAAGTGTCCTAATTTTTCCAGTTTAAGAAGCACTTTTCGTATTGGCGCATTAGTTAATACTTCAATTGAGTGTGCCAAAAAATATTGTCTCAACCACCTTGTTGTATTAACGAGGGATAAAGCTAGCTTTTCCATGTATAGATACTCGATTTCTACTCGTTGTAGAACTTGACTTACGAAATATATAGTGCTTCGCTTAGAATCCATGTTCGCCACTAGTATTGTGCTTACCGCTAACCTGGGCAATGGATAAGTATATCATTAAAGTTTCCCATGGGATGGGTGAGGCTAAGGCCAATAACTCTACTACTTTTGCCTTGTGTTTATTTAGTGTTGTCTCTGCTTCTTCTGTCCATTTGAAGTCTTTCTTGTCCATTATGGTTTTGAGTGTTCTGTAGAAAGGTAATGTATTCCTAGCTAACTTTGCTAAAAAATCTACCTAGCGCTTCTAACTTGTTGTTTAATGCTTTCACTTCTTTGACCGTCTTGGGCGATCACAATTGTATTATCGAGTCAGTTTTCTTAGGATTTGCCTTTATTACTTCTTATGTCATCATACGCCCCAAAAACTTACCTTTATTTGCGTCGAACATGCACTTTTCAGGGTTCAACATCACTTGCACTTGTCTTAAGTTCTCAAACATTTCTTAAGTCTTTTAAGAAAAATTTATCATTCTTTCTCTTGATGACCCCGTCGTCTACTTTTTCTTCAATATTCTTCCAATTTGAGATGCAAAGACTTTGTCTGCTAGCCTTTGGAATGTTGCTCCAACATTCTTGAGACCGAATGACACTTTTGTATAGCAAAAAGTACCTTTGTATGTATGGAAATATGTTTTTTCTTATGGATCTGAAGGTACCCTTTGTACTCGTCTAAGACTATTTTCCATTTGTGTCCGCCTAGTGATTCAATTTTCTCGTCTTTCGTCGGTAATGGATAACAATCTTTTAGGCAAGCCTTGTTTAAGTCAGTGAAGTCAACGCACATCATCCTTTTCCTATCCCTTTTTTACCGAGACCCGGTTTGCTACCCATGATAGGAATAAGGATTCTCAAACTATTCCCGCCTTTACTAGCTAGTCTACTTCATTATTTATTGCCTTGTTCCTTTCCCCAGATTGGCATCTCTTCTTTTGTCAGATTGGTTCTGTTGTTGCTTGTCGTTAAGGTTATGTTCGATGACATAATGTGGTACTCTGACCATATCCGTTGGCTGCTAGGTGAATATGTATACATCTTCTTTGAATAACCTAATAAGGCTCCTCCAGAGTAATGTAGAACCTACCCAGATTCCTTGTGTTAGGTACTTGTCATTGACTACTATGGTTTCTGGTTCACTGGGATTGTTCTGTGGATTTCTAGTTTCGAGGTACTTGCTTCTGACAATAAGGTTGATGATGGTATTATTAACGGTTTGTTATATATTTCTCTATAACCAATTGGTGCCTTTAATTTGACTAGGCCATGTATGTTGGAAGTGATTGCTTCAAATATTCTCTTTATGCTTCTTCCAAAAATCATGTTATATGGTGATGGGGATTGTATGATGGTAAAATTTATCATCTATGTGTTTTGGGCATGTTTTTGATGGTCCTGTAAAGTTAGTAGTAATGATATTATTCCTAATGGCCATAACGAATGCCTTGCAAAGCTTGTTAGGTGTGACTCGGGTTCCCTTATTTTTTTTTTACTATTTTTGGTAGTTTAGAAAAACAATGTTCATACATGATTTATGTCGAAGTGCCACTGTCACAATACATGTGATAGATACATATGTTATGGAAATATCCGAATCTTAAGGTTAATCTCCATTGCTTATTCTCCACAAACTTTTTTGTTCGTTGAATAACATGTCAAGGGCTGTTTTGTTGTTTTCTTCATGGCATGTTTTTATTGGTTTTTCTGTTATCATGTTCCATCGTGTTGTATTATTGAGTTCATGACTAATAACCTGGTAATCTTTATTTTTAGTGTTGGATTTGCTTGTTGTCATATTATGTGAATAACTACTAGATGTGATTGTCAATATGAATCTCTTTATTTTTTTTTATGGTTTTGCTAGTATTTCTCATTTTGTTAGATGTGTCATTTCCTCTAGAGATTCTTGTTTGATGGTTTTTTTTGTATTGCTCAGTAAAGTCCCAAAGATGGCGCCAATGATACTACACCTCTTTACCGATCACCAATGAAGGTCCTTTATTCATGTAATATGTGGATTAAAATAAAAGACGTCACGAGTTATACCGGGGTGGCCCCCGATATTGCTCTCTAATGCTTAAGTTAGATATGAGTTGCATATTGTGAATTAACTATTGCTTTTTTTTTTGAAAAAGAGTGAGTCTAACCCTCCTTCTTTGATAATGCCTTGCTTTTAGAGGATTTTAAGGAATAACTTGGATACGCCTATTACCTGGTATCTTGGAAAATCCTGGTAAAACAAGTTGTCCATTTATACTCCTCATGATTTGTTTATTACGAGTTTCCATGGCTTGATTTTTTCTAGGGATATTTTTGCTTGGATTTATTGTCTGGTGTATATTGCTATCTATCCGAGTATATAATTTTGGCCAGGAAAATAATGGTCCACATTATTGTATTTGGTAACCCAGGTTGTTATTCACTATTATGCCGACCTGGGTACACCATTAACCAACATGCTAGATCTACTAGCCTAAAGGCAATTAATCACATACTAACTCTTTATTACAAAGAATATCTAGAATTGAAAATGATGTCTTTCAATACCTTAACCTTACATATATATTTGAACCATAGAAAGTTATTTCACTTATGAACCCTTTGCATGAGATGTAAGCATGTACATGATTAACAAAACTCTTTAACATCATTTAGCATGCAACTTCATGTAATATAAATTTACCATCAAAAAATGCAATCATCATAAACATTATAATCATCATAATATAGTAGCTAATGATAATCTATTTTCATCATAAGTCATCACAAATCACATAAACTAATGGGTGGTTCCTCGCTCCGTGAGGGGAGAAAATTGTTGATTTTATTTCAAGTGTATTTACTTGAGTCATCATTAATTACAAAAATCATAAAAAAAAATCACAAGAAAACAATATAGTAGGGTTCATTCAAACTTTAATGCACCAAAAATCTTTGAAAGTTGCTTAACTACATGCATAAAAAAGTGAAAACATTATTTAGCGGAAAATTGTATAAAAAATAGGTAAACAATATTTAATAAGTAAAAATAGTAAGAACTTACATTGATGCCATGTAAAATCCGCACCATATAGGAACACAATAACACGAATTGTATTCGATACAGAAGGAGGTAGAAGATGATGTAATTCCTTTACTAATTTTTTTGCTCTGACACATTGAAGCGCCTTCTTTTTTCAAAAACAACTAAAAAGGTAATTAAATTTCAAAAACATCAATTTCCGCAACTTCTTTTTTCAAGACCCCCTTTCTTTTTTAGCTCTAACAAAAGAAAGGAAAGTAATTACTAATATAAACAACTAACTAAATAGAAGATTAGAAGATCTTTAACTTTCAGAGACATTTGAAAAAGCCTTTTCACAATGGATAAGTGTTGAGAATAATCAAGATGTTATTGAAAAGGTACCTTAAGCATGTCATATATTCTCATTTTCTTGGTTTTAATTTTAAACATTGACCATATGTAGCAACTTTAGGTGGAAACCAATCTATATGAATGGTGTTGTGGAGAGATAAAGATGTATGTTACCTATATATATATATATATATATATATATATATATATATATATATATATATATATATATATATATATATATATATATATATATATATATATATATATATATATATATATATAGGGAAAGATTATTTGGAAAACAAAAAAACCCTAAAAATCATTAAAAAAAAACATAAAAAAAATACCTAGAGATCACAAAACTTTTTTTGACATTTTTTAAGAAAAAATCGCTGAAAAAAATTTGAAAAAAAAACTTTTTTTTCTTTACAAAAAAAAAATATATTTTTTTTTTCAACAAATTTTTATAAAAAGCTGCGATTTTTTATAAAAAAAATTAAAAAAAAAAGTTTTGTGATCTCTAAGTATTTTTTTATGCATTTTTATGATTTTTAGGGTTTTTTGTTTTCCATAGAACCTAAACCTATATATATATATATATATATATATATATATATATATATATATATATATATATATATATATATATATATATATATATATATATATATATATATATATATATATATATATATATATATATATATATATATATATATGAATGAAAATTAGAATCACAAACTGAAATCATCTTTTGTATAATTACATCAACTAATATCATCATATATGAATGAAGATGCCAAAACCTTTAGATGTAAAACTAGTCATTTTTTTAAATATTTCTACACAGTGGCAGATACGGTGGAGCCACCTTTTCAACTGCAAAATACAAATGACACACAACAATTTAAATTTAGAAACAAATTAACCGAACCTCTACCAATTAACCTAGATTAATTGCTTAATTTAGTATGCATTATTTGTACTCCTTACCAACCTTTTTTTTAAAGTATTTATTAGGAATTTGTATTTCGTTCATTTGACAATGAAACAAAAAAATCATTATATTTTCAAAGAAACACGGAATATGGTTTAAGATCAAATTGATTAGTGATTTACATACCTTCTAGTAGGAATGTGGTATATTGCAACCCTTTATGAACCAATAGGCCTAAGGTCACCATTAGGATCACAAATCTGTCAAGAAAACTAAAAAAAATCATCAAATCCATACAAAACTAATGAAATGATTGAAAAGCTAATGGTTTCATCATAGTAATCATAATAGACACATGTGGTTCTTCTAGAGGCAGACTCCATTCTATATTAGCTCCAAGTAATCACTAAACTGTGAAGTGTTGTTGCATCTACCTCATTTTCAGTGTTTTCTTGTAAGTTTAAATGTTTTGAGTAAGTAATTAAGTTTTATATGGTATATAAGTAAGTACACGGGAAAAGATGTGGTGTTTTTATTAAGTTTTAAGTATAATTGCTTAAGGAGTTTTTTGGTCAGCAGATCTAAGGTCACCATTAGGATCACGAATCTATAATAAAACCTTAGATATCTGATTTTCATATAAACTAATACACACATAAGTAGTCTAATTATCAAAAAAATAAAATTTGGAATTAGGTCAAACCAAAACTACTAGTGAGAAAGAAAAATGGACCTCCAAGACATCGAACAATTTATCCAGTTGTTCATAACCATGATACTCTTTTTCTTTCAAAAATAACTTGGTTAGATTATTTTAAAGAACTTAAATCATACAACTTTACAAAAATAGAGTGTATATAAATTCATATATTCACTTTCCACCATATATATTATTAATCAGCATAGTCAAAAGAATATCGTGGCTGTAGTTTGTCTCTTAAACCAAATCCAATACAATCATACGCGAAACAGTGGAACTGAGCTTCTTCCATCTAAACATAAGTATGAAGAAGGTCAACATTTACTAAAAACACAGTTTTATGCAATATATATTACTGGTTGATTCATGAATTATGTAGAAAACAGATAATAAAAAAACCTGAGTCATCACAACTTGATAGCTGTAAGACTGTATTGGAGCACCATGTAGAAAACAATAGTTCCACGTGGACTAAGCATGGCATCAGGTGACCCTGAAATGCCCAAAATTTAAATTCCATGAATACTACATATGTTTATTTTTGAGTCTTTGTGTGTGGTTTATACCTACTTCTCTGACAAACAACCTGAAGCCTCATGATTTGATGTAAGAACCATATTCCCTTCCCTTATCTTTTTATTCTCTATACTATCAAGTTATACATGTTTAACAGATTGTATGAAAAATTCAGTTGTGTACATAATTATAAGAAATCACTTTGTGAATGGAAGTAGATGATGGTGGTTAGTGGATGTGAGTTTGTGTTGTATGTTTGTTATTATAATTGAAAATTGAGAAGCAATTGAAAATCGAAAAATGTAAGTAGTGGTCTTGATGGTTGTTCATTGGATGTTGTGATGATGATGGCAAATTTAAGTGAAAGAAGATGAAATGGAGAGAATACGTTGATAGGTGTGTATTCGTGTTTTGTATTTCAATCAATGATACATACTATAACGTGAATACTAATATGATGGATAAAAAGGTAGAGGACAAACCCTCGTTGGCGTTGCCTTTAGTTTTGTAGATCTAGAATTTACTGATCTTTAACCCTCTGCATCACTCCCTAACAATCCCATCTTGGTCGAAATAAAGAAGAATTGAACGAAAGTTCAAAGAAATCCTTGATTAATCAACATCCAATCTGTTGTCCCAAGGTTGGATTTTTCTGGTTGAATTGCGTGTAAGATGGAAATTCGAGGAAATGATTAGCAGCCGAAATCTGGTAAAAATGTGGAGAGATTTGAAACAGAAGGTTCAATCCTAAATCGAGGAAGACACAAAGTTATGTTTTACATACCAATTGATAAACTAACTTTTATCAAATAAGCTAGCTAGTAATTGATAAAATAATAATATATGATAAAAACTAGCTTGTAATTAGATGCTAAATGTAAATAACATACGATTTTTTGATTATATAATTAAAAGCTAATATCATGTTGTATGAAATAATATTATGCAACTTATATTGTATGACATCTTAAATATGCTCAGAAGCTATGAATAATAATTTTTCCCACACATACTTATTTTAGTAGAAGAAAACAAACATATAAGGAAAATAAAAATTGATATCATATTAGTTATGTTATACTAAAATACCAAACTTGTTTCATTTAAGTATTTATAAATATTTAACATAATAACTAAAAACTAATAAAATATCTATATATAGTACATCTTATCTTATAAAGGAAGAATTTGTTTCTTACACCATATATATTTGAAACTTGTTAACTCTTCAACTACGAATTTAATATATTTAATTTATTAATTAAAATATATAAAAGATATATGATCATATTAATGATATACTGTAATGTCCGCATTTCTTGTTGTGCATTAGTTATAAGAAATGTACTTATGTCGGTCAACAATTGTAATTTTTATGAATCAATCGAAGAGAATTATTTACATATATATATATATATATATATATATATATATATATATATATATATATATATATATATATATATATATATATATATATATATATATGATAAGTGATATGTGATATGTGTATGTACTGCTTGTATAAAAACGTATTTTAAAAGTTAATAAATACGACTATAGTGAGCGTCAAAAATAAAAGATTATTTATGACAAATAATCTAAAAGGAAGTTGTAGTAGTCATGATGGTGATTCCGTGCATATAAAGAATGGCTAAATCTAACTTCGTATGTGGAAGTTATTATCATTTGAAGTTTCACATTCAACCCTAAATGCATCGTAAATAGTGAATCAACGATACGTTGTTTATTAGCGTAAGTAATTTAAACAAAAGTTGTAGTAATCATAAAACCGAGAGCGTGTATATAGAGAATATCCAAATCTGACTTCATACGAAGAAGTTATGATTTTTCGAAGTTTCAGCGCAACTATGTTAGCAAATAAATCGAAATTTAGATCGATTTATTTTAGTTGAAACAGTCTTAATGAGAGTTGAAGATCTCATGAATGGGAACCCATTGATATAAAGACAATTAAGAACGAAGTCCATTCGAAGAAGTTATGAATTTTACACGACCTTTTGCATAGTAAAATTCTTAGATTGTTAAATTTAAGATCCTTTGAGAATCAGCTAACGGAGTCTAAATGAAAGTTGTCATACTCGAATATACCTATGCGTGGATATATAGAACATAGAAAATGGAGCTCGTATGAGTAAGATATGAATTTTTGAAGTTTAGAACCGTCACTTACCTCTTGCAACGTGGCACTACCCATCATCTGCCACATGACCCTTTCCTGTAAGCCAAGTGTGCCGACCAAGAGGGGAACCGATGCATACTTATTCAGGGCATGGCCCGCACCCTCTAAATTTTTCTATAAATACCAGCCAATGCCTCATTCCATTAATCACACTTTCTTGAATTCTATCTCAACTTCTTACGCCTGCTTTTGAGATCTTTCTTCGAGTTTTCAGAGTATCTTAACTTAGAAAAACTTTGTGTATCTAAGCTCGACTAGTAGAAGCTCCGGGGTAGAAGTTCTGCTCGCGACTTTCTGGACTTTTTGGCAGAAATCTCTATAAGTTAAGTTATACTTATTATTCTTTAGGTGTAACTTATGTTTTTATTTATAATCGTTATTATGAACCTATGAATAAAATTTATCGGTGATTCGAATTCATAATATTGATTGATCTACCTACTTATGGGAATGATGACAATACTAGATTTAGTGAGGTATTTAATCTGGGAATTCCAAATATTATACTATGTATACCAAATGAACCTTAATTGCGATATTAACTTACATGGTTATTCCTTATTTGATAGATATAGATGTAGAAAAATATGATTATTGATGAATCTAGTTTATCACTAGTCTCAAAAAATAAGACTAAGACTTAGTGATATTCATATCTAGGTCTTTCTAAAGGAAAATTTAAAGTGTAAGGCAAATCTCTTCCCAAATCACCAGTCATCCACTTTAACAAGTGAGTGTATATGTACTTTCATCTTACACATAGATATAAAGTATCTAGATGATAAAATGCTATTTTTAAATGTGTTCTTGATATTTGTGCTAGATGAAATTAAATAACATGATTTAGTATTTTGTATATATATAATATATTAGATAGAAAAGGGTTGAGGAAGATGAAATAATAATGATGAGAGGCTATGACTTTATAATACCATTATACTGATGAACTAGTCATCTAGCAGAGTATAGATGACAACCACAAATTATTTTTGACAGTTGATATTGCCATATCTATACTTATTTTTAGGCAGTATTTAAGTACATTTTTATTAATAAATTGATAATATGGTCAGAATAGTGATATTTATGAGTTTAAATTGTTATTTTCAGTCAATACAAAGGATTTTCGAAGAGAGGGACCAGAGGTGACAAAATAGGGAACATGGGAGGCTTGGAAGACAAGAAAATAATAAATTTATAATAAGAGCTTAATTGACGACGTGGCGGTGAAGACCACGACGTGGCACGGGTGTTCCAGAAGATAAAGATCGCGACGCGGAGGATTTCCTTGA